>NC_092173.1:33875450-34027950 GCF_045791955.1 Oncorhynchus clarkii lewisi | reverse complement strand
GTGCGGAGTACTGAGTTGTGCCCTTCTCCCTGAGTGTGCTTCGCAATCCGAAGCTCCTCTCACTCACACGGCTCTCCATCACGTGATCCGGTCCTTCTCACAAGCTACAAGTGAAGACATCCTAATCCAATTCCGAGGTGCATATTGAATATATTTTTTCGTCAGCCAACAAGATGAGTAGGCCTAACGAACAGCAAAAGCACTAGCCTACGTCAATCTACCATCCCCCATAGGACAAAAGTCCACCTATTCTATTCTGTGTGAGAAATACATATTCCAAACATAGTCTGGGACAGTTGTGGGATGAGATAGATCTCAAATGAATACAACCACCAGCATCAAAAAACCTTTTTTACACAATGTGGCTGACGCAACAGATCAGAACGTTTAGCTTAAAATGTTGATAAACTATTAGGCTATTTCTTCACATTATGAACACAGTAATGCTCACATGGTAGTAGGCTGGAAGCGCATATGTTCCATTAGTGGAAAACACCATTATCAATAGTGACCGCAAATGTGATTCTGCATGTAATGCTTTTATTATAAAGAAGGTGTCTGTTTATCTTCCCCAAACTTGAAACTCACGCCCTGTTAATATATGCCAGTTAGGCTCTACACCCCTTGTAAAGTGAATTAATGTGCTTCATTTTATAAAGTTATTTGGCCACTTTAGTTGTGATACAAACCTTTTTAAAACATATAGGCCTATGGCCTATGGGCAAAAATGCATTGTTTATTTTGCTGGGCATGATTCACTAGTGATAATATATCATTCACAAGTGATAGGCTAATATTGCCACCCATCAGACTGTTATTGATTTAATCTTGTCTTCATATACATTAATTATTGTATGTGTGACATCTGTTTTGATTTAGTAAGGACCATTAACATGCACCTGTATCAAAACAGGGGCACTGGGAAAAAAATGCATGTCATCTATACAACATGAGTTCATGGGCTCTCATGAAGTGTTCGATTTTCAAAGACATTTGCATTGATGTCAGAGTGATTAGAGGGACAACAGAGTGCTGAGTACCAGGCAGTTGGCAAGTTTGGTAGGCTACTAATGACCATCAGCAGCATCAGAGCTTGGAGAAGCCTAATTACCGTGACTAAACGGTCATGTGGAATTTGTCTGCCGACGTGACCGCCGGTGTGACAGTAATACAGTCACCGCAACAGCCCTAGAAGTGGATCTCTAATGATCCACTTCAGTATCTCATCTCCATGGTTACTAACACCAATGAGCACATGCCAGCACACCAATGTGGGTAACCTTGGCAATGAGAGAGAGAGACCAAAGCTTCGTCATCACAGCAGGACAGATAAATGAAAAACATCAAGCCCAGGGGACCCCATTTCCTCATATCACCCCCCTGTCAGCCCCCCTGATAGCACTCCTGACAAACCCCCCACACCCGCTGAGGACACACACAAGACACAGATTGTACTCCTTATGGACTCACATGGGAAATATATACAATAAAAGAAACTTTTTCCCAAACACACAGTGTCTAAACTCTGGTGTCCAAACACCCAGCGCGCCCTAGACCTTCTGTCTGAGGACCAACTAGGGTCACCCAGCCACATAATAATACACACAGGCACAAACAACCTGAGAACACAGCAGGACAGGGTGGCTACAGCACTCAAGGGAGTGAATGAAAAAGCTTCTACCACTTTCTTCAACGCACAAATGATTATCCTCATGCTGCTACCACGAAAAGGCTTCCACCCTGCTACCATACATTGGGTAAATGCAAGTATTTCCCGTGACTGTGCCTTAAAACAAAATGTTTACCTGGCCCACTGTTAATTAAGGGAATTTTTATCAATAATGACTAATTATGTATACATTTCAATCAGGACTGACTAATCAGAATACTATTATGTTACTGTATATGTACTAATCAGAATACTATTATGTTACTGTATATGTACTAATCAGAATACTATTATGTTACTGTATATGTACTAATCAGAATACTATTATGTTACTGTATATGTACTAATCAGAATACTATTATGTTACTGTATATGTACTAATCAGAATACTATTATGTTACTGTATATGTACTAATCAGAATACTATTATGTTACTGTATATGTATGAATTTTCTTTTTAATCTTAGTACTAAATATAATGTGTGTAAATATAATCAAGAATTAGAACAATGACTGTCTGTTCCTTGGTAGAAATGAATGAACTATATCGCCAGACTGGCCAGAATGCTTATCTACACAGGCTGACCTTGGCTCTAGGCGAGGTGGGAAGGCTTGAGAACTATAGAGCCTTTCTACCAGTGTCAAGAAGAGACAGAACATTTAGAAAACGCTGACGTCATTTTCAGTTTATAACCTGTGGTAAAATGTGTAAGGAGCAGTACTCTCGTGAATAAAATCTGCTGTTTGACTTTAAGACTGGGCTCTGTCCATTTTTATAAAATAAGGGTCATACAAATCCTTATGAATTGACAGAGAGTTTAATTTTGATTGGGTATTAAAACAGGAATTTAATTCCTGTAACACCCACCACTCCACCCTGGCCCACCACTCCACCCTGGTCCACCACTCCACCCTGGCCCACCATTCCACCCTGGTCCACCAGTCCACCCTGGCCCACCACTCCACCCTGGCCCACCACTCCACCCTGGCCCACCACTCCACCCTGGTCCACCAATCCACCCTGGCCCACCACTCCACCCTGGCCCACCACTCCACCCTGGCCCACCACTCCACCCTGGTCCACCACTCCACCCTGGCCCACCACTCCACCCTGACCCACCACTCCACCCTGGTCCACCACTCCACCCTGGCCCACCACTCCACCCTGGCCCACCACTCCACCCTGGTCCACCACTCCACCCTGGCCCACCACTCCACCCTGGACTTGAACAGCCTTTATGACCAGGTCCACCTATACAAGGCAGCAGAGTCCACCGTCGCCAGGACCCTAAAGGACATCGCCCTCAACCACAGCCCCACCACCTCACATAAGAGCAACAGATCAACGAACACTCTCCCAGACCTGCGGGACACTCTCCCAGACCTGTGGGACACTCTCCCAGACCTCTCTCCCAGACCTGTGGGACACTCTCCCAGACCTCTCTCCCAGACCTGTGGGATACTCTCCCAGACCTCTCTCCCAGACCTGCGGGACACTCTCCCAGATCAGCGAACATTCTCCCAGACCTGTGAGACACTCTCCCAGACCTCTCTCCCAGACCTGTGGGACACTCTCCCAGACCTGTGAGACACTCTCCCAGACCTCTCTCCCAGACCTGTGGGACACTCTCCCAGACCTGTGAGACACTCTCCCAGACCTCTCTCCCAGACCTGTGAGACACTCTCCCAGACCTCTCTCCCAGACCTGTGGGATACTCTCCCAGACCTGCGCGACCGCCTCCCACCCCATGCCCCCCACTCCAGCAAAGAGGGCCTCAACATGAGTCACACATATGCCCAGACCGTGAGCGGACAAACAGGCCCAACCCCCAATCTTACACTAGCCCAAGCCAATGGCATGTAGCAGATGCTCAGCAGGCTCTGCTCACACTTAATGGTCTGGGGCCAAACCACACGGCCAACAACAGTGGACACTTTATGGAACACAAATCCTTCACTATCTCATCCTGGAATATCCAAGGCCTGAGGTCATCTGCCTTTATGGAACACAAAGCCTTCACTATCTCATCCTGGAATATCCTAGGCCTGAGATCATCTGCCTTTGGTCTAAAGAGCAGGACTTCAAAGAAATCAGAAATACAGACATTTCATCCTACAAGTAACATGGTATGGCGGAGATGGACCCCACTGGTTGCCCTCTAGGTTACAGAGAGCTGGTAGTTCCATCCACCAAACTACCAGGTGGTAAACAGGGAAGGGACTCAGAGGGTATGCTAATTTGCTATAGAGCAGACGTAAGGTGACAGAATTCCCTCCCCCATATGCCCACCTAGACACAACTACGACAACATAACCAACAAAAACGGGTCACAACTCCTGCAGCTATGTCGCACGCCAGGTCTGTACATAGTCAATGGTAGGCTTTGAGGGGACTCCTACGGTAGGTACCCCTATAGCTCATCTCTTGGCAGTAGTACTGTAGAATACTTTATCACCGACCTCATCCCTGAGTCTCTCAGAGCGTTCACATTCAGCCCACTGAAACTCCTATCAGATTACATCAAAATCTCAATCTACTTGAACAGAGCAAGAATCAACCACGAGGCTTCGAAGCCGAACAAACTGCATACTATTTAAAAAAATGTATAGATGGAAGGAGGGTAGTGTAGAAACCTACCAAAAACAATGGGCCAACAACCAATCCAATCCCTCCTAGACAACTTCCTGGACAAAATGTTTTCCTCCAATAGTGAAGGTGTAAATTTGGCAGCAGGAAGCCTGAACAACATATTTGACCTATCAGCGGACATATCACATTTTAATTCAGGCAGAAAACCTAAGACAACTAAGAATGAGAAATGGTTTGATGAAGAATATGGATAAATCACTTCTCCAACCTTTTCAGCCCAATAACAAAGAACAAACAGCAAAAACATATACATGATCAAATACACATCTTAGAATCACCTATTAAAGACTACCAGAACCCACTGGATTCTCCAATTACATTGTATGAACTACAAACCCTCTAACAAAAAAAGGCCTGTGGGGTTGATGGTATCCTCAATGAAATTATAAAATATACAGACAACAAATTCCAATTGGCTATTCTTAAAACTCTTCAACATTATCCTCAGCTCTGGGATATTCCCTTTTATTTGGAACCAAGGCCTGATGACACCAATCCACAAAAGTGGAGACAAATTTGACCCTAATAATTATCGTAGAATATGCTTTAGCAGCAATCTCTCAAAAATCCTCTGTAGTATCATCAACAGCAGTGAAAACAATGTATTGAGTACGGTTGCAAAGGGTCGGAAACTTTCCGGGAAATGTTCCATGGGAAGTTAAGCCCGGGAATTTTGGGAATTATGTTTAAATTAATTCAGCTAGGACATAGCAGTGAACCTTTTTTGTGGGATACACATAAAGCAATTCTAGATCTTGTGGCATATTTTGATTAATCTAGCCCCAATTCAATGGAATTGCAACCCTCTGCATGCACAGTGCATTCTTCCATCACATGTGCAGTGCACTCTTCCATCATACAGTATGTACAGCTGATTCTCAAGATCTTGCACACTAATGAGATGCTATTGAGCCCACAGTACTACACTGTCTGAACCAAGAACTACCTGCTTTCTGGTAAATGTTGATTACAATACTGGGTGGGATGAATATATTTTATATGACATACATTATGTTTTTGTTAAACAGTAAAAAGTAGCCTGCAGCAACGTGTGTTTACAATCATTTCTAACTTGTTAACAATTTCTGCTAGTTAGTTTTTGCTACCATGTGGGGTTTAGCTTGCTTGAGCCTGCCAACTGGGGAGTGTTCATTCACCTGTTTCCATACATGTTTCATTTAAAACATTTATCTAATAAAGGAGTTATTTAATCAAACTGCTTAACTATTTATCTGTACATGGAATGTATTTATTTATTTTTTTTACACATTATTTTCTCATCTTTACAGGAAAATGCCACAGGCACTATCTGATGTGTGGAGACATTTCACTGCAACTAATGTGGAAGGAAAAGCTGTGTACATTCGCAAATACTGTGCCAAGTCACATGTGAAGAATGCAACAAAGATGCAGAATCATCTGGCCAAGTGGATAAAGTTCCCGCAGCACTCACAACAAGCAACCTCTGACAAAAGTCCCTCTACTTCTATTCGAGGTCTACCAGCTAATTCTTGGGCTACAATATCTCTTTTGCCAATTGGCCTGGACTCTTTATTGCCGACACGGAGCCCCGCCGATCCATCACGACTGGTCTCCAGACGTAATCGTCTGAGGTGGTTTCAACAGGCTTTTCCGTTGCGACGTTGCCGAAGACCCATCTGCTATCTCCGGCCCGCTAGCTTTCTGAATCTGTGTGTCTCGAGCTCGCCTAGCGTAGTAGCGACTACCGAACGGCTCCCTGACTCACCTATTGCTGCTCATTGGACCCTATGGTCACTAGGCTACACATGCCTCTCCCTAATGTCAATATGCCTTGTCTACTGCTGATTAGTTTAGTTACTATTGTTTAATTTCACTGTAGAGCCCCCAGCCCCACCCTAAATGCCTTAGATAGCTCTTTTGTCCCACCCTCCACACATGTGGAGACCTCACCTGGCTTAACTGGTGCCTCCAGAGACGCAACCGCTCTCATCGTCACTCATCGCCTAGGTTTACCTCCACTGTAATCACATCCTACCATACCCATGTCTGTACATTATGCCCTGAATCTATTCTACCACACCCAGAAATCTGCTCCTTTTATTCGCTGATCCCAATGCACTAGACAACCAATTCGTATAGCCTTTAGCTGTACCCTCATCCTACTCCTTCTCTGTTCCTCTGGTGATTTAGAGGTTAAACCAGGCCCTGTAGCCCGCAGCACCACACTTATTCCCCAGGCGCTATCATTTATTGACTTCTGTAACCGTAAAAGCCTTGGTTTCATGCATGTTAACATCAAATGCCTCCTCCCTAAGTTTTTTTTATTCACTGCTTTAGCACACCACGCCAACCCTGATGTCCAAGCTGTGTCAGAATCCTGGCTTTGGAAGGCCACCAAAAATTCAGAAATTTCCATCCCCAACTACAACATTTTCCGACAAGAAAGAACTGCCAAAGGGGGCGGAGTTGTAATCTACTGCCGAGAAAGCCTGCATAGTTCTGTCATACTATCCAGGTCTGTGCCCAAACAATTCGAGCTTCTACTTTTAAAAATCCACATTTCCAGAAATAAGTCTCTCACTGTTACATCATGTTATAGACCCCCCTCAGCCCCCAGCTGTGCCCTAGACACCATATGTGAATTAATTGCCCCCCATCTATCTTCAGATTTTGTACTGTTAGGTGACCTAAACTGGGATATGCTTAACACCCGGGCCATCCTACAATCTAAATTAGATGCACTCAATCTCACAAATTATCAAGGAACCTACCAGGTACAACCCTAAATCTGTAACCATGTGAACCCTCATAGATATCATCCTAACCAACTTGGCCTCTAAATACACCTCTGCTGTCTTCAACCAGGATCTCAGCGATCACTGCCCCATTGCCTGCTTCCATAATAGGTCCGCAGTCAAACGACCACCCCTCATCACTGTCAAAATCCCCCTTAAACACTTCAGCGAGCAGGCCTTTCTAATCGACCTGGCCCGGGTATCCTGGAAGGATATTGACCTCATCCCATCAGTAGAGGATGCCTGGTTGCTCTTTAAAAGAGCTTTCCTTACCATCTTAAATAAGCATGCAGAACTAAGAACAGATATAGCCCTTGGTTTCCCCAAACTTGACTGCCCTTGACCAGCACAAAAGCATTGTGTGGGGTACTGCATTAGCATCAAATAGCCCCCGCAATATACAACTTTTCAGGGAAGTCAGGAACCAATATACACAGTCAGTTACGAAAGCTAAGGCTAGCTTTTTCAAAGAGACATTTGCATCCTGTAGCACTAATTCCAAAAAGTTTTGGAACACTAAAGTCCATGGAGAATAAGAGCACCTCCTCCCTGCTGCCCACTGCATTGAGGAAACTCTGTCACCACTGATAAATCTACGACAATCGATTATTTCAATAAGCATTTTACTAACCCATACCCCGGCCAACAGCTCTGCACCCCCCGCAGAAACTTGCCCAAGCCCCCCCGCTTCTCCTTCACCCAAATCCAGATAGCTGATATTCTGAAAGAGCTGCATAATCTGGATCCCTACAAATCAGCTGGGCTAGACAATCTGGACCCTCTCTTTCTAAAATGATTTGCAGAAATTGTTGCAACCCCTATTACTAGCCTGTTCAACCTCTCTTTCGTGTCGTCTGAGATCCCCAAAGATTGGAAAGCTGCCGCGGTCATCCCTCTCTTCAAAGTGGGATACACTCTAGACCTAAACTGTTATAGACCTATATCGATCTGCCCTGCCTTTCTAAAATCTTCAAAAGCCAAGTTAACAAACAGATCACCGACCATTTAGAATCCCACTGTACCTTCTCCACTATGCAATCTGGTTTCTGAGGTGGTCAATGGTGCACCTCAAGGTCCTAAACGATATCATAACTGCCATCGATAAAAGACAGTACTGTGCAGCCATCTTCATCAACCTGGCCAAGGCTTTCGACTCTTGTCAATCACCACATTCTTATCGGTAGACTCAATAGCCTTTGTTTCTCAAATGACTGCTTCGCCTGGTTCACCATCTATTTCTCAGATAGAGTTCAGTGTGTCAAATCGGAAAGGGCCTGTTGTCTGGACCTCTGGCAGTCTCTAAAGGGGGTGCCACAGGGTTCAATTCTTGGGCCGAACCTTTTCGCTGTATACTGTATATCAATAATGTCACTCTTGCTGCTGGTGATTCTCTGATCCACCTCTATGCAGACGACACCATTCTGTATACATCTGGCCCTTCTTTGGACACTGTGTTAACAAACCTCCAACTGGCCAACTGGCTTAACATGGCCTCCAACTGCTTTTAAATACTAGTAAAACTAAATGCCGATCACTGCCCGCCCCTCGAGCATCACTACTCTGGACGGTTCTGACTTAGAATATGTGGACAACTACAAATACATAGGTGCCTGGTTAGACTGTAAACTCTCCTTCCAGACTCACATCAAACATCTCCAATCCAAAATTAAATCTAGAACCGGCTTCCTATTTCGCAACAAAGCCTCCTTCACTCGTTCTGCCAATACATACCCTCGTAAAACTGACTATCCTACCGATCCTCGACTTTGGAGATGTCATTTACAAAATAGCCTCCAACACTCTACTCAACAAATTGGATGCAGTCTATCACAGTGCCATCCATTTTGTCACCAAAGCCCCATACTACCCACCACTGCGACCTGTACGCTCTCGTTGGCTGGCGCTCGCTACATATTCGTCGCCAAACCCACTGGCTCCAGGTCATCTATAAGTCTAAGCTAAATAAAGCCCCGCCTTATCTCAGTTCACTGGTCACCATAGCAACACCCACCCGTAGCACGTGCTCCAGCAGGTATATTTCACTGGTCATCCCCAAAGCCAACACTTACTTTGGCAGCCTTTCCTTTAAGTTCTCTGCTGCCAATGACTGGAACGAATTGCAAAAATCACTGAAGCTGGAGACATATCTCCCGCTCTAACTTTAAGCATCAGCTGTCAGAGCAGTTTACCGATCACTGTACCTTTACTCAGCACATCTGTAAATAGCACACTCAACTACCTCATCCCCATGTTGTTATTTATTTATTTTTGCTCTTTTGCACCCCAGTATCTCTACTGGCACATCATCATGTGCACATCTACCACTCCAGAATTAATGCTAAATTGTAATTATTTCACCTCTTTAGCCTATTTATTGCCTTACCTCCCTAATCTTACTACATTTGCACACACTGTACATAGCTTTTTCTATTGTGTTATTGACTGTATGTTTGTTTTACTTCATGTGTAACTCTTGTGTTTTTTTATGTGTCGAACTGCTTTGCTTTATCTTGGCCAGGTCACAGTTGTAAATGAGAACTTGTCCTCAACTGACCACCTGGTTAAATAAAGGTGAAATAAAAAAAGAAAAGAGGTGAAAATGATGAATCAGACACCTTATCGATAGCAACACCTTATGGTCCTCCTGGAATCAGACACCTTATCGATAGCAACAGCTTATGGTCCTCCTGGAATCAGACACCTTATCGATAGCAACAGCTTATGGTCCTCCTGGAATCAGACACCTTATCGATAGCAACAGCTTATGGTCCTCCTGGAATCAGACACCTTATCGATAGCAACAGCTTATGGTCCTCCTGGAATCAGACACCTTATCGATAGCAACAGCTTATGATCCTCCTGGAATCAGACACCTTATCGATAGCAACAGCTTATGGTCCTCCTGGAATCAGACACCTTATCGATAGCAACAGCTTATGGTCCTCCTGGAATCAGACACCTTATCGATAGCAACAGCTTATGGTCCTCCTGGAATCAGACACCTTATCGATAGCAACAGCTTATGGTCCTCCTGGAATCAGACACCTTATCGATAGCAACAGCTTATGGTCCTCCTGGAATCAGACACCTTATCGATAGCAACAGCTTATGGTCCTCCTGGAATCAGACACCTTATCGATAGCAACAGCTTATGGTCCTCCTGGAATCAGACACCTTATCGATAGCAACAGCTTATGGTCCTCCTGGAATCAGACACCTTATCGATAGCAACAGCTTATGGTCCTCCTGGAATCAGACACCTTATCGATAGCAACAGCTTATGGTCCTCCTGGAATCAGACACCTTATCGATAGCAACAGCTTATGGTCCTCCTGGAATCAGACACCTTATCGATAGCAACAGCTTATGGTCCTCCTGGAATCAGACACCTTATCGATAGCAACAGCTTATGGTCCTCCTGGAATCAGACACCTTATCGATAGCAACAGCTTATGGTCCTCCTGGAATCAGACACCTTATCGATAGCAACAGCTTATGGTCCTCCTGGAATCAGACACCTTATCGATAGCAACAGCTTATGGTCCTCCTGGAATCAGACACCTTATCGATAGCAACAGCTTATGGTCCTCCTGGAATCAGACACCTTATCGATAGCAACAGCTTATGGTCCTCCTGGAATCAGACACCTTATCGATAGCAACAGCTTATGATCCTCCTGGAATCAGACACCTTATCGATAGCAACAGCTTATGGTCCTCCTGGAATCAGACACCTTATCGATAGCAACAGCTTATGGTCCTCCTGGAATCAGACACCTTATCGATAGCAACAGCTTATGGTCCTCCTGGAATCAGACACCTTATCGATAGCAACAGCTTATGGTCCTCCTGGAATCAGACACCTTATCGATAGCAACAGCTTATGGTCCTCCTGGAATCAGACACCTTATCGATAGCAACAGCTTATGGTCCTCCTGGAATCAGACACCTTATCGATAGCAACAGCTTATGGTCCTCCTGGAATCAGACACCTTATCGATAGCAACAGCTTATGGTCCTCCTGGAATCAGACACCTTATCGATAGCAACAGCTTATGGTCCTCCTGGAATCAGACACCTTATCGATAGCAACAGCTTATGGTCCTCCTGGAATCAGACACCTTATCGATAGCAACAGCTTATGGTCCTCCTGGAATCAGACACCTTATCGATAGCAACAGCTTATGGTCCTCCTGGAATCAGACACCTTATCGATAGCAACAGCTTATGGTCCTCCTGGAATCAGACACCTTATCGATAGCAACAGCTTATGGTCCTCCTGGAATCAGACACCTTATCGATAGCAACAGCTTATGGTCCTCCTGGAATCAGACACCTTATCGATAGCAACAGCTTATGGTCCTCCTGGAATCAGACACCTTATCGATAGCAACAGCTTATGGTCCTCCTGGAATCAGACACCTTATCGATAGCAACAGCTTATGATCCTCCTGGAATCAGACACCTTATCGATAGCAACAGCTTATGGTCCTCCTGGAATCAGACACCTTATCGATAGCAACAGCTTATGGTCCTCCTGGAATCAGACACCTTATCGATAGCAACAGCTTATGGTCCTCCTGGAATCAGACACCTTATCGATAGCAACAGCTTATGGTCCTCCTGGAATCAGACACCTTATCGATAGCAACAGCTTATGGTCCTCCTGGAATCAGACACCTTATCGATAGCAACAGCTTATGGTCCTCCTGGAATCAGACACCTTATCGATAGCAACACCTTATGGTCCTCCTGGAATCAGACACCTTATTGATAGCAACAGCTTATGGTCCTCCTGGAATCAGACACCTTATCGATAGCAACAGCTTATGGTCCTCCTGGAATCAGACACCTTATCGATAGCAACAGCTTATGGTCCTCCTGGAATCAGACACCTTATCGATAGCAACAGCTTATGATCCTCCTGGAATCAGACACCTTATCGATAGCAACAGCTTATGGTCCTCCTGGAATCAGACACCTTATCGATAGCAACAGCTTATGGTCCTCCTGGAATCAGACACCTTATCGATAGCAACAGCTTATGGTCCTCCTGGAATCAGACACCTTATCGATAGCAACACCTTATGGTCCTCCTGGAATCAGACACCTTATCGATAGCAACAGCTTATGGTCCTCCTGGAATCAGACACCTTATCGATAGCAACAGCTTATGGTCCTCCTGGAATCAGACACCTTATCGATAGCAACAGCTTATGGTCCTCCTGGAATCAGACACCTTATCGATAGCAACAGCTTATGGTCCTCCTGGAATCAGACACCTTATCGATAGCAACAGCTTATGGTCCTCCTGGAATCAGACACCTTATCGATAGCAACAGCTTATGGTCCTCCTGGAATCAGACACCTTATCGATAGCAACAGCTTATGGTCCTCCTGGAATCAGACACCTTATCGATAGCAACAGCTTATGGTCCTCCTGGAATCAGACACCTTATCGATAGCAACAGCTTATGGTCCTCCTGGAATCAGACACCTTATCGATAGCAACAGCTTATGGTCCTCCTGGAATCAGACACCTTATCGATAGCAACAGCTTTTGGTCCTCCTGGAATCAGACACCTTATCGATAGCAACAGCTTTTGGTCCTCCTGGAATCAGAAGTTTTTTTGACTCAATGGAGGAGCGTAGTCAGAGAAATTCTGATGAATGTCTTGTTCGAGCTGTGTATGCAACTGGTTCACCTCTGATGCTCACAGGCAATGTGTATTGGAAGAGATTTCTGAACGTTCTTCGCTCAGCATACACCCCTCCAACCAGACATGATTTATCTACTAATTTGCTGGATGCAGAGTTCAACAGAGTTCAAGTGAAGGTCAAGCAAATCATAGAGAAAGCAGACTGTATTGCAATCATCTCTGATGAGTGGTCAAATGTTCGTGGGCAAGGAATAGTTAACTAAATCTTCTCCACCCCTCAAACAGTATTCTACAAGAACACAGACACAAAGGACAACAGACACACACCGGTCGCTACATTGCAGATGAGCTGAAGGCAGTCATTAATGACCTTGGACCACAGAAGGTATTTGCACTGGTGACAGACAATGCTGCGAACATGAAGGCTACTTGGTCTAAAGTGGAGGAGTCCTACCCTCACATCACACCCATTGGCTGTACTGCTCATGCATTGAATCTGCTCCTCAAGGACATCATGGCACTGAAAACAATGGATATACTCTGCAAGAGAGTCAAGGAAATGGTTAGGTATGTGAAGGGTCATCAAGTTATAACAACAATCTACCTCACCAAGCAAAGTGAGACGAAGAAGAGCACCACATTGAAGCTGCCTAGTGTTGTCATCATGTTTGACAGTCTCCTGGAGGGGAAGGAGTCTCTCCAAGAAATGGCCATATCATAGTCTGCCGATATGGACAGCCCCATCAAGAGGATCCTCCTGGTGATGTATTTTGGGAGAGAGTGGTAAGCAGTCTGAAACCTATATCCGTAGCCATTGCACAGATTGAGGGAGACAATGCCATCCTGTCTGATGTTCAGACTCTGCTTGCAGATGTAAGAGAAGAAATCCGTACTGCCCTGCCCACTTCACTGTTGCTCCAAGCAGAGGAAACTGCAGTTTCAAAAAGCGTGAAGACTTCTGCCTGAAGCCCATACACCCCGCAGCGTACATGTTGGACTCCAAGTATGCTGGCAAGAGCATCCTGTCTGGTGTAGAGATCAACAAGGCATATGGTGTCATCACTACTGTGTCTCGCCACCTTGGCCTGGATGAGGGCAAGGTTCTTGGCAATCTGGTGAAGTACACTTCCAAGCAAGGGCTTTGGATTGGATAAGCAATATGGCAGTTGTGCCAACATATCTCATCAGCCACCTGGTGGAAAGGACTTTGTGGATCTGAGGCTGTTTCCACTGTTGCCTCCATCCTCTTCCAAATCCACCAACATCAGCCGCCTCAGAGTGCAACTGGTCCAATATTACAACACTTTAACCAATAGTAGCCAATAATATAACATTTCTATCTATATTATTTTAAAACGTTTGTGAGTGTAATGTTTACTAATGTTTATCTTGTTTATTTCCCTTTTGTTTATTGTCTATTCCATTTTCTTTGGCAATGTAAACATATGCTTCCCATGACAATAAAGCCCTTTGAATTGAATTTGAGAGTGTGAGAGCAGAGAGCGTGACGAGGGGAGGAAGAGAGAACAGGGAGCAAGTGAGGACAAATGTGTGCTATTCTGATCACACTGCCATAGAGATGGACAGATTGCCAGATGTTTTGAAGAACGAGGAGATTGAGAGAGAGATGGACAGATTGCCAGATGTTCTGAAGAAAGAGGAGATTGAGAGAGAGATGGACAGATTGACAGATGTTTTGAAGAACGAGGAGATTGAGAGAGAGATGGACAGATTGCCAGATGTTTTGAAGAACGAGGAGATTGAGAGAGAGATGGACAGATTGCCAGATGTTTTGAAGAACGAGGAGATTGACAGAGAGATGGACAGATTGCCAGATGTTTTGAAGAACGAGGAGATTGAGAGAGAGATGGAGCGACAAGTTAAGGTGTGGTATTTTAATATTTCTCTCTACAAATGGACCCCCTCTTCCCTCTAAACAATAAACAGTAAACATTACCAAAGGATTCCAAAGGAATATAGACATTTCAAGTGTCATTATGGCTGTACACAGTGTTGTAACGATGTGCAAATAGTTCAAGTACAAAAGAGGAAATAAATAAACATAAATATGGACTCTATTTACAATGGTGTTTGTTCTTCACTGGTTGCCCTTTTCTTGTGGCAACTGTTCACATATGTTGCTGCTGTGTTGTCACACAGTGGTATTTCACCCAGTAGATATGGGAGTTTATCAAAATTGGATTTGTTTTCAAATGTGGGTCTTTGTAATCTGAGGGAAATATGTGTATCCAATATGGTCAAACTACCTCTCTCTCATAGACTACTTTACATACACAGTGGTATTGGCTAGTTGTGAGCGCGCTGACTGAAAAGCGTTTATCCGGCTGAAGTAGTTTGAACGAGCAGAGTATCTCTCCTCTATGAGAGAGGGAACAAATCATTAGAGAGAGAGGGAACAAATCATTAGAGAGAGAGAGAGAGAGAGAGAGAGGGAACAAATCATTAGAGAGATAGATGGAACACATTAGAGAGAGAGAGGGAACAAATCATTAGAGAGAGAGAGGGAACAAATCATTAAGAGAGAGAGGGAACAAATCATTAGAGAGAGAGAGAACAAATCATTAAGAGAGAGAGGGAACAAATCCTTAGAGAGAGAGAGAACAAATCATTAGAGAGAGAGGGAACAAATCATTATAGAGAGAGAGGGAACAAATCATTAGAGAGAGAGAGAGGGAACACATCATTAGAGAGAGAGAGGGAACAAATCATTAGAGAGAGAGAGGGAACACATCATTAGAGAGAGAGAGGGAACAAATCATTAGAGAGAGAGAGGGAACAAATCATTAAGAGAGAGAGAGCACGATACAGAGAACGGGGTTAAAGGGCATAGCTATGCCAGTCGATTTTTGGTAAAATAAACTATAGGCCACAAACATGCACACGCCAGACACATGCACTCACAGGCACACACACACCAGACACATGGACTCACGTGCACAGACTGATACAGGCATACACATGCATGGCCACACGCAGCATTACAATTGTGTAGTTCCTGTTTTTAAGGACTGAAGGAGACAGACAGACAGACAGACAGACAGACAGACAGACAGGTAGGTAGGTAGGTAGGTAGGTAGATAGGTACATGCTGGCCACACCGGCCGCGTTGCGTGCGTGAGTGTTGCAAAATAAGTTTACACATACATGTTAAACTATAATTTCATACAAACTGCTGGCCCGCGTCAATGAGCGTCTGCGAAGCCAGGCACTAAAAATAGAACTTGGTTCTGTTTAAGGCGCTTGACGCAGTGCAAGTCATGCCTGGTTATTAGGAGCATATACCCACGAGGGTGATTGACAAATGAACGAGGTCCACCCTCCAGTCCAGTTGGTTGCAGTAACGCACCTTAAAGTTGGTTGCCAAAGGCATATAAACTCCACAGAAGACTGAACTAAGAGAGATTATTTTTATTTATTTTTTATTTCACCTTTATTTAACCAGGTAGGCTAGTTGAGAACAAGTTCCCATTTACAACTGCAACCTGGCCAAGATAAAGCATAGCAGTGTGAACAGACAACACAGAGTTACACATGGAGTAAACAATTAACAAGTCAATAACACAGTAGAAAAAAAAGAGTCTATATACATTGTGTGCAAAAGGCATGAGGAGGTAGGCGAATAATTACAATTTTGCAGATTAACACTGGAGTGATAAATGATCAGATGGTCATGTGCAGGTAGAGATATTGGTGTGCAAAAGAGCAGAAAAGTAAATAAATATAAACAGTATGGGGATGAGGTAGGTAAATTTGGTGGGCTATTTACCGATAGACTATGTACAGCTGCAGCGATCGGTTAGCTGCTCAGATAGCAGATGTTTGAAGTTGGTGAAGTTACTAGAAACTAACAAGGTTTCACCTTTCATCTGTGGATTAATTGTCAGAGTCGAGAACATGTGATTTTGTGTGAATCAAAATCAAATCAAAGTTTATTTGTCACGTGCGCTGAATACAACAGGTGTAGCTTAGTGAAAGAAGAAGTTACAGGTCTGCGAGAGCCAGAAATCTTGCTTGTTTGTAGGTGACCAAATACTTATTTTCCACCATTATTTGCAAATAAATTCATTAAAAATCCTACAATGTGATTTTGTCTGTCATAGTTGAAGTGTACCTATGATGAAAATTACAGGCCTCTCTCATCTTTTTAAGTGGGAGAACTTACACAATTGGTGGCTTACTAAATACTTTTTTGCCCCACTGTACAGTAGAGAGGCTATATACAGTAGCGAGGCTATATACAGGCACCGGTTAGTCAGGCTGATTGAGGTAGTATGTACATATAGATATGGTTAAAGTGACAATGCATATATGATGAACAGAGAGTAGCAGTAGCGTAAAAGAGGGGTTGGCGGGTGGTGGGTGGTGGGACACAATGCAAATAGCCCGGTTAGCCAATGTGCTGGGGCTAATTGAGGTAGTATGTACATTAATGTATAGTTAAAGTGACTATGCATATATGATAAACAGAGAGTAGCAGCAGTGTAAAAGAGGGGTCGGGGGGGGCACACAATGCAAACAGTCCGGGTAGCCATTTGATTAGATGTTCAGGACTTTTATGGCTTGGAGGTAAAAACTCTTGGGAAGCCTTTTTGTCCTAGACTTGGCACTCCGGTACCACTTGCCGTGCGGTAGTAGAGAGAACAGTCTATGACTGGGGTGGCTGTGGTTTTTCACCATTTTTAGGGCCTTCCTCTGAGACCGCCTAGGTTAAGCAGTTGCCATACCAGGCAGTGATGCTGTTGAATCTTTTGAGGATCTGAGGACCCATGCCAAATCTTTTCAGTTTCCTGAGGGAGAACAGGTTTCGTCATGCCCATTTCACAACTGTCATGGTGTGTTTGGACCATGTTAGTTTGTTGGTGATGTGGACACCAAGGAACTTGAAGCGCTCAACATGCTCCACTGCAGCTCCGTCGATGAGAATGGGGGCATGCTCAGTCCTCCTTTTCCTGTAGTCCACAATCATCTCCTTAGTCTTGGTTACGTTGATGGATAGGTTGTTATTCTGGCACCACCCGGCCAGGTCTCTGACCTCTTCCCTATAGACTGTCTCATCATTGTCGGTGATCAGGCCTACCACTGTTGTGTCGTCTGCAAACTTAATGATGGTGTTGGAGTCGTGTTTGGCCATGCAGTCGTGGGTGAACAGGGAGTACAGGAGGGGACTGAGCACGCACCCATGAGGGGCTCCAGTGTTGAGGATCAGTGTGACAGATGTGTTGCTACCTACCCTCACCACCTGGGGCCCGTTGGAAGTCTAGGATCCAGTTGCAGAGGTAGGTGTTTAGTCCCAGGTTCCTTAGCTTAGTGATGATCTTTGAGGGTACTATGGTGTTGAAAGCTGAGCTGTAGTCAATGAATAGTCTTCTCACATAGGTGTTCATTTTGTCCAGGTGGGAAAGGGCAGTGTGGAGTGCAATAGAGATTGCATCATCAGTGGATCTGTTTGGGGGTATGCAAATTGGAGTGGGTCTAGGGTTTCTGAGATAATGGTGTTGATGTGAGTGCTACGGGTCTGTATTCATTTAGGAAGGTTGCCTTCGTGTTCTTGGGCACAGGGACTATGGTTGTCTGCTTGAAACGTTGGTATTACCGACTCAATGAGGGACATGTTGAAAACGTCAGTGATGACACCTGTCAGTTGGTCAATGGGTCGATATTCTACAAAGATCCATGAAAAAAAAGGAACTTGTGCATTTCAGGTAAAATTACAACCCAATGTTTATATCCCAGGACAAATGAGCTAGCGATAGCAAGCTAGCTAGCTGTCCATGAATGTTTCATGTTTGTTATCGACCTGTCCCCAAATTAATATAGTTGGTTCAGAGTTAATTTTGATATTTCAACCTGCGTGTCCTGATCGTGTCTGGTGTGGATGGACAAAATCAACATGCCCGGTGTAGTCAGCATGGGTGGTGTAGTCAGCATGCCCGGTGTAGTCAGCATGGGTGGTGTAGTCAGCATGGGTGGTGTAGTCAGCATGCCCGGTGTAGTCAGCATGGGTGGTGTAGTCAGCATGCCCGGTGTAGTCAGCATGGGTGGTGTAGTCAGCATGGGTGGTGTAGTCAGCATGGGTGGTAGAGTCAGCATGCCCGGTGTAGTCAGCATGGGTGGTGTAGTCAGCATGCCCGGTGTAGTCAGCATGGGTGGTGTAGTCAGCATGGGTGGTGTAGTCAGCATGGGTGGTGTTGACAGCATGCCCGGTGTAGTCAGAATGGGTGGTGTAGTCAGCATGGGTGGTGTAGTCAGCATGCCCGGTGTAGTCAGCATGGGTGGTAGAGTCAGCATGCCCGGTGTAGTCAGCATGGGTGGTGTAGTCAGCATGCCCGGTGTAGTCAGCATGGGTGGTGTAGTCAGCATGTCCGGTGTTGTCAGCATGCCCGGTGTAGTCAGCATGGGTAGTGTAGTAGGCATGCCCGGTGTAGTCAGCATGGGTGGTGTAGTCAGCATGCCCAGTGTAGTCAGCATGGGTGGTGTAGTCAGCATGCCCCGTGTAGTCGCCATGGGTGGTGTAGTCAGCATGCCCGGTGTAGTCAGCATGGGTGGTGTAGTCAGCATGGGTGGTAGAGTCAGCATGCCCGGTGTAGTCAGAATGGGTGGTGTAGTCAGCATGCCCGGTGTGGTCAGCATGGGTGGTGTAGTCAGCATGGGTGGTGTAGTCAGAATACCTGGTGTAGTCAGAATGGGTGGTGTAGTCAGCATGCCCGGTGTAGTTAGAATGGGTGGTGTGGTCAGCATGCCCGGTGTAGTCAGCATGGGTGGTGTAGTCAGCATGGGTGGTGTAGTCAGCAAGGGTGGTGTAGTCAGATGCCCGGTGTAGTCAGCATGCCCGGTGTAGTCAGCATGCCCGGTGTAGTCAGCATGGGTGGTGTAGTCAGCATGCCCGGTGTAGTCAGCATGGGTGGTGTAGTCAGCATGGGTGGTGTAGTCAGCATGCCCGGTGTAGTCAGCATGGGTGGTGTAGTCAGATGCCCGGTGTAGTCAGCATGGGTGGTGTAGTCAGCATGCCCGGTGTAGTCAGCATGGGTGGTGTAGTCAGCATGTTAGTTTAAACAGAGCTAGGTTCCTTCTAGACGACCAGCAGAGCAGAGCTCTGCAACAGGAGCCTGGTTTGAGCCAGGACATATCCAGCTCACCACATAGCAGCAGCTAATGGGGATCCATAATAAATACAAATGCATATGTTTATGACAAAAATTAGTGGCACCCTTGATAAAGATGAGCAATAAAGACAGAATAAAATAAATCATACAAATACTGTCCTGTGTGAATTTATGGTCCTCCTGGAATCAGACACCTTATCGATAGCAACAGCTTATGGTCCTCCTGGAATCAGACACCTTATCGATAGCAACAGCTTATGGTCCTCCTGGAATCAGACACCTTATCGATAGCAACAGCTTATGGTCCTCCTGGAATCAGACACCTTATCGATAGCAACAGCTTATGGTCCTCCTGGAATCAGACACCTTATCGATAGCAACAGCTTATGGTCCTCCTGGAATCAGACACCTTATCGATAGCAACAGCTTATGGTCCTCCTGGAATCAGACACCTTATCGATAGCAACAGCTTATGGTCCTCCTGGAATCAGACACCTTATCGATAGCAACAGCTTATGGTCCTCCTGGAATCAGACACCTTATCGATAGCAACAGCTTTTGGTCCTCCTGGAATCAGACACCTTATCGATAGCAACAGCTTTTGGTCCTCCTGGAATCAGAAGTTTTTTTGACTCAATGGAGGAGCGTAGTCAGAGAAATTCTGATGAATGTCTTGTTCGAGCTGTGTATGCAACTGGTTCACCTCTGATGCTCACAGGCAATGTGTATTGGAAGAGATTTCTGAACGTTCTTCGCTCAGCATACACCCCTCCAACCAGACATGATTTATCTACTAATTTGCTGGATGCAGAGTTCAACAGAGTTCAAGTGAAGGTCAAGCAAATCATAGAGAAAGCAGACTGTATTGCAATCATCTCTGATGAGTGGTCAAATGTTCGTGGGCAAGGAATAGTTAACTAAATCTTCTCCACCCCTCAAACAGTATTCTACAAGAACACAGACACAAAGGACAACAGACACACACCGGTCTCTACATTGCAGATGAGCTGAAGGCAGTCATTAATGACCTTGGACCACAGAAGGTATTTGCACTGGTGACAGACAATGCTGCGAACATGAAGGCTACTTGGTCTAAAGTGGAGGAGTCCTACCCTCACATCACACCCATTGGCTGTACTGCTCATGCATTGAATCTGCTCCTCAAGGACATCATGGCACTGAAAACAATGGATATACTCTGCAAGAGAGTCAAGGAAATGGTTAGGTATGTGAAGGGTCATCAAGTTATAACAACAATCTACCTCACCAAGCAAAGTGAGACGAAGAAGAGCACCACATTGAAGCTGCCTAGTGTTGTCATCATGTTTGACAGTCTCCTGGAGGGGAAGGAGTCTCTCCAAGAAATGGCCATATCATAGTCTGCCGATATGGACAGCCCCATCAAGAGGATCCTCCTGGTGATGTATTTTGGGAGAGAGTGGTAAGCAGTCTGAAACCTATATCCGTAGCCATTGCACAGATTGAGGGAGACAATGCCATCCTGTCTGATGTTCAGACTCTGCTTGCAGATGTAAGAGAAGAAATCCGTACTGCCCTGCCCACTTCACTGTTGCTCCAAGCAGAGGAAACTGCAGTTTCAAAAAGCGTGAAGACTTCTGCCTGAAGCCCATACACCCCGCAGCGTACATGTTGGACTCCAAGTATGCTGGCAAGAGCATCCTGTCTGGTGTAGAGATCAACAAGGCATATGGTGTCATCACTAGATTGGATAAGCAATATGGCAGTTGTGCCAACATATCTCATCAGCCACCTGGTGGAAAGGACTTTGTGGATCTGAGGCTGTTTCCACTGTTGCCTCCATCCTCTTCCAAATCCACCAACATCAGCCGCCTCAGAGTGCAACTGGTCCAATATTACAACACTTTAACCAATAGTAGCCAATAATATAACATTTCTATCTATATTATTTTAAAACGTTTGTGAGTGTAATGTTTACTAATGTTTCTCTTGTTTATTTCCCTTTTGTTTATTGTCTATTCCATTTTCTTTGGCAATGTAAACATATGCTTCCCATGACAATAAAGCCCTTTGAATTGAATTTGAGAGTGTGAGAGCAGAGAGCGTGACGAGGGGAGGAAGAGAGAACAGGGAGCAAGTGAGGACAAATGTGTGCTATTCTGATCACACTGCCATAGAGATGGACAGATTGCCAGATGTTTTGAAGAACGAGGAGATTGAGAGAGAGATGGACAGATTGCCAGATGTTCTGAAGAAAGAGGAGATTGAGAGAGAGATGGACAGATTGACAGATGTTTTGAAGAACGAGGAGATTGAGAGAGAGATGGACAGATTGCCAGATGTTTTGAAGAACGAGGAGATTGAGAGAGAGATGGACAGATTGCCAGATGTTTTGAAGAACGAGGAGATTGACAGAGAGATGGACAGATTGCCAGATGTTTTGAAGAACGAGGAGATTGAGAGAGAGATGGAGCGACAAGTTAAGGTGTGGTATTTTAATATTTCTCTCTACAAATGGACCCCCTCTTCCCTCTAAACAATAAACAGTAAACATTACCAAAGGATTCCAAAGGAATATAGACATTTCAAGTGTCATTATGGCTGTACACAGTGTTGTAACGATGTGCAAATAGTTCAAGTACAAAAGAGGAAATAAATAAACATAAATATGGACTCTATTTACAATGGTGTTTGTTCTTCACTGGTTGCCCTTTTCTTGTGGCAACTGTTCACATATGTTGCTGCTGTGTTGTCACACAGTGGTATTTCACCCAGTAGATATGGGAGTTTATCAAAATTGGATTTGTTTTCAAATGTGGGTCTTTGTAATCTGAGGGAAATATGTGTATCCAATATGGTCAAACTACCTCTCTCTCATAGACTACTTTACATACACAGTGGTATTGGCTAGTTGTGAGCGCGCTGACTGAAAAGCGTTTATCCGGCTGAAGTAGTTTGAACGAGCAGAGTATCTCTCCTCTATGAGAGAGGGAACAAATCATTAGAGAGAGAGGGAACAAATCATTAGAGAGAGAGAGAGAGAGAGAGAGAGGGAACAAATCATTAGAGAGATAGATGGAACACATTAGAGAGAGAGAGGGAACAAATCATTAGAGAGAGAGAGGGAACAAATCATTAAGAGAGAGAGGGAACAAATCATTAGAGAGAGAGAGAACAAATCATTAAGAGAGAGAGGGAACAAATCCTTAGAGAGAGAGAGAACAAATCATTAGAGAGAGAGGGAACAAATCATTATAGAGAGAGAGGGAACAAATCATTAGAGAGAGAGAGAGGGAACACATCATTAGAGAGAGAGAGGGAACAAATCATTAGAGAGAGAGAGGGAACACATCATTAGAGAGAGAGAGGGAACAAATCATTAGAGAGAGAGAGGGAACAAATCATTAAGAGAGAGAGAGCACGATACAGAGAACGGGGTTAAAGGGCATAGCTATGCCAGTCGATTTTTGGTAAAATAAACTATAGGCCACAAACATGCACACGCCAGACACATGCACTCACAGGCACACACACACCAGACACATGGACTCACGTGCACAGACTGATACAGGCATACACATGCATGGCCACACGCAGCATTACAATTGTGTAGTTCCTGTTTTTAAGGACTGAAGGAGACAGACAGACAGACAGACAGACAGACAGACAGACAGGTAGGTAGGTAGGTAGGTAGGTAGATAGGTACATGCTGGCCACACCGGCCGCGTTGCGTGCGTGAGTGTTGCAAAATAAGTTTACACATACATGTTAAACTATAATTTCATACAAACTGCTGGCCCGCGTCAATGAGCGTCTGCGAAGCCAGGCACTAAAAATAGAACTTGGTTCTGTTTAAGGCGCTTGACGCAGTGCAAGTCATGCCTGGTTATTAGGAGCATATACCCACGAGGGTGATTGACAAATGAACGAGGTCCACCCTCCAGTCCAGTTGGTTGCAGTAACGCACCTTAAAGTTGGTTGCCAAAGGCATATAAACTCCACAGAAGACTGAACTAAGAGAGATTATTTTTATTTATTTTTTATTTCACCTTTATTTAACCAGGTAGGCTAGTTGAGAACAAGTTCCCATTTACAACTGCAACCTGGCCAAGATAAAGCATAGCAGTGTGAACAGACAACACAGAGTTACACATGGAGTAAACAATTAACAAGTCAATAACACAGTAGAAAAAAAAGAGTCTATATACATTGTGTGCAAAAGGCATGAGGAGGTAGGCGAATAATTACAATTTTGCAGATTAACACTGGAGTGATAAATGATCAGATGGTCATGTGCAGGTAGAGATATTGGTGTGCAAAAGAGCAGAAAAGTAAATAAATATAAACAGTATGGGGATGAGGTAGGTAAATTTGGTGGGCTATTTACCGATAGACTATGTACAGCTGCAGCGATCGGTTAGCTGCTCAGATAGCAGATGTTTGAAGTTGGTGAAGTTACTAGAAACTAACAAGGTTTCACCTTTCATCTGTGGATTAATTGTCAGAGTCGAGAACATGTGATTTTGTGTGAATCAAAATCAAATCAAAGTTTATTTGTCACGTGCGCTGAATACAACAGGTGTAGCTTAGTGAAAGAAGAAGTTACAGGTCTGCGAGAGCCAGAAATCTTGCTTGTTTGTAGGTGACCAAATACTTATTTTCCACCATTATTTGCAAATAAATTCATTAAAAATCCTACAATGTGATTTTGTCTGTCATAGTTGAAGTGTACCTATGATGAAAATTACAGGCCTCTCTCATCTTTTTAAGTGGGAGAACTTACACAATTGGTGGCTTACTAAATACTTTTTTGCCCCACTGTACAGTAGAGAGGCTATATACAGTAGCGAGGCTATATACAGGCACCGGTTAGTCAGGCTGATTGAGGTAGTATGTACATATAGATATGGTTAAAGTGACAATGCATATATGATGAACAGAGAGTAGCAGTAGCGTAAAAGAGGGGTTGGCGGGTGGTGGGTGGTGGGACACAATGCAAATAGCCCGGTTAGCCAATGTGCTGGGGCTAATTGAGGTAGTATGTACATTAATGTATAGTTAAAGTGACTATGCATATATGATAAACAGAGAGTAGCAGCAGTGTAAAAGAGGGGTCGGGGGGGGCACACAATGCAAACAGTCCGGGTAGCCATTTGATTAGATGTTCAGGACTTTTATGGCTTGGAGGTAAAAACTCTTGGGAAGCCTTTTTGTCCTAGACTTGGCACTCCGGTACCACTTGCCGTGCGGTAGTAGAGAGAACAGTCTATGACTGGGGTGGCTGTGGTTTTTCACCATTTTTAGGGCCTTCCTCTGAGACCGCCTAGGTTAAGCAGTTGCCATACCAGGCAGTGATGCTGTTGAATCTTTTGAGGATCTGAGGACCCATGCCAAATCTTTTCAGTTTCCTGAGGGAGAACAGGTTTCGTCATGCCCATTTCACAACTGTCATGGTGTGTTTGGACCATGTTAGTTTGTTGGTGATGTGGACACCAAGGAACTTGAAGCGCTCAACATGCTCCACTGCAGCTCCGTCGATGAGAATGGGGGCATGCTCAGTCCTCCTTTTCCTGTAGTCCACAATCATCTCCTTAGTCTTGGTTACGTTGATGGATAGGTTGTTATTCTGGCACCACCCGGCCAGGTCTCTGACCTCTTCCCTATAGACTGTCTCATCATTGTCGGTGATCAGGCCTACCACTGTTGTGTCGTCTGCAAACTTAATGATGGTGTTGGAGTCGTGTTTGGCCATGCAGTCGTGGGTGAACAGGGAGTACAGGAGGGGACTGAGCACGCACCCATGAGGGGCTCCAGTGTTGAGGATCAGTGTGACAGATGTGTTGCTACCTACCCTCACCACCTGGGGCCCGTTGGAAGTCTAGGATCCAGTTGCAGAGGTAGGTGTTTAGTCCCAGGTTCCTTAGCTTAGTGATGATCTTTGAGGGTACTATGGTGTTGAAAGCTGAGCTGTAGTCAATGAATAGTCTTCTCACATAGGTGTTCATTTTGTCCAGGTGGGAAAGGGCAGTGTGGAGTGCAATAGAGATTGCATCATCAGTGGATCTGTTTGGGGGTATGCAAATTGGAGTGGGTCTAGGGTTTCTGAGATAATGGTGTTGATGTGAGTGCTACGGGTCTGTATTCATTTAGGAAGGTTGCCTTCGTGTTCTTGGGCACAGGGACTATGGTTGTCTGCTTGAAACGTTGGTATTACCGACTCAATGAGGGACATGTTGAAAACGTCAGTGATGACACCTGTCAGTTGGTCAATGGGTCGATATTCTACAAAGATCCATGAAAAAAAAGGAACTTGTGCATTTCAGGTAAAATTACAACCCAATGTTTATATCCCAGGACAAATGAGCTAGCGATAGCAAGCTAGCTAGCTGTCCATGAATGTTTCATGTTTGTTATCGACCTGTCCCCAAATTAATATAGTTGGTTCAGAGTTAATTTTGATATTTCAACCTGCGTGTCCTGATCGTGTCTGGTGTGGATGGACAAAATCAACATGCCCGGTGTAGTCAGCATGGGTGGTGTAGTCAGCATGCCCGGTGTAGTCAGCATGGGTGGTGTAGTCAGCATGGGTGGTGTAGTCAGCATGCCCGGTGTAGTCAGCATGGGTGGTGTAGTCAGCATGCCCGGTGTAGTCAGCATGGGTGGTGTAGTCAGCATGGGTGGTGTAGTCAGCATGGGTGGTAGAGTCAGCATGCCCGGTGTAGTCAGCATGGGTGGTGTAGTCAGCATGCCCGGTGTAGTCAGCATGGGTGGTGTAGTCAGCATGGGTGGTGTAGTCAGCATGGGTGGTGTTGACAGCATGCCCGGTGTAGTCAGAATGGGTGGTGTAGTCAGCATGGGTGGTGTAGTCAGCATGCCCGGTGTAGTCAGCATGGGTGGTAGAGTCAGCATGCCCGGTGTAGTCAGCATGGGTGGTGTAGTCAGCATGCCCGGTGTAGTCAGCATGGGTGGTGTAGTCAGCATGTCCGGTGTTGTCAGCATGCCCGGTGTAGTCAGCATGGGTAGTGTAGTAGGCATGCCCGGTGTAGTCAGCATGGGTGGTGTAGTCAGCATGCCCAGTGTAGTCAGCATGGGTGGTGTAGTCAGCATGCCCCGTGTAGTCGCCATGGGTGGTGTAGTCAGCATGCCCGGTGTAGTCAGCATGGGTGGTGTAGTCAGCATGGGTGGTAGAGTCAGCATGCCCGGTGTAGTCAGAATGGGTGGTGTAGTCAGCATGCCCGGTGTGGTCAGCATGGGTGGTGTAGTCAGCATGGGTGGTGTAGTCAGAATACCTGGTGTAGTCAGAATGGGTGGTGTAGTCAGCATGCCCGGTGTAGTTAGAATGGGTGGTGTGGTCAGCATGCCCGGTGTAGTCAGCATGGGTGGTGTAGTCAGCATGGGTGGTGTAGTCAGCAAGGGTGGTGTAGTCAGATGCCCGGTGTAGTCAGCATGCCCGGTGTAGTCAGCATGCCCGGTGTAGTCAGCATGGGTGGTGTAGTCAGCATGCCCGGTGTAGTCAGCATGGGTGGTGTAGTCAGCATGGGTGGTGTAGTCAGCATGCCCGGTGTAGTCAGCATGGGTGGTGTAGTCAGATGCCCGGTGTAGTCAGCATGGGTGGTGTAGTCAGCATGCCCGGTGTAGTCAGCATGGGTGGTGTAGTCAGCATGTTAGTTTAAACAGAGCTAGGTTCCTTCTAGACGACCAGCAGAGCAGAGCTCTGCAACAGGAGCCTGGTTTGAGCCAGGACATATCCAGCTCACCACATAGCAGCAGCTAATGGGGATCCATAATAAATACAAATGCATATGTTTATGACAAAAATTAGTGGCACCCTTGATAAAGATGAGCAATAAAGACAGAATAAAATAAATCATACAAATACTGTCCTGTGTGAATTTAAGTATGCCCTCTCTAATTCTCTCTTTCTCTCTTTCTTTCTCTCTCTCGGAGGACCTGAGCCCAAGGACCATGCCTCAGGACTACCTGACATGATGACTCCTTGCTGTCCCCAGTCCACCTGGCCGTGCTGCTGCTCCAGTTTCAACTGTTCTGCCTGTGATTATTATTATTTGACCATGCTGGTCATTTATGAACATTTGAACATCTTGGCCATGTTCTGTTATAATCTCCACCCGGCACAGCCAGAAGAGGACTGGCCACCCCACATAGCCTGGTTCCTCTCTAGGTTTCTTCCTAGGTTCTGGCCTTTCTAGGGAGTTTTTCCCAGCCACCGTGCTTCTACACCTGCATTGCTTGCTGTTTGGGGTTTTAGACTGGGTTTCTGTACAGCACTTTGAGATATCAGCTGATGTACGAAGGGCTATATAAATACATTTGATTTGAGATATAGTCTATGCTCAAAATTTCTAAATTATATTATTTTCTACTAAAACAATTGCTCAGAAAAAATATTTGTTTAACAAGTAATACTTTTTTCTGTCTCAAAAAGATAGGGGTTAACATTAATGACACCCCATTTTTCTCTCAGTAATTGTATTAGTATAAAATAATATAATTTTCCCATGCTCTGTATTTGTATTATTTATTTTATACAGTATTTTGTCATCTCTAACAAGGGTGCCAATAATTTCGGTCGTGACTACATGTGATTCGCAGCACCCTTGTCTTGTTGTCATGACAACAGAGAGAGACATAGGTTGTGTTTTAAAGGTTGTGTGAGGTTGGTTATTTTTATTGCTGGTTGCCGTTTGGTAGAAAGTCTAGGTGGAAGCAAGCTAAAAAACAACCTGGAGCTCTGAGCCAACACACAAACAAACACACACTCACAGACACAATGTTGACTCTGACAGCGTTACTGGCCAACTGACATAGACAGCTGGATGTAAGAGAAAAGAGCCTCTCTACCTGTGGAGACAGGAGAAAGGCAGATTGCCTGAACGTGACTTTATCTCTAACCTAACACAAAACAGCCCAACACAAAGCTCAACTATTTCCTGTAAGACATGAAACATCAGCTTAACAGAAACAACCGTCATTAACTAGCCAAAAACAGTCCTGCTGCCACGCCACAATTCTCCCATCACCATGGTAACTGCACACTACGCATTCCCATGTTCTATCCATCACCGTGGCGATCGATGTGTTCGCAATAAGTGAATTACACACATAGGTGCTGTGGCTCACAAATTGCAAGCATACATACGCACTTTCACACACACACATTTATTGTACACTCACACACAACAACAAAAACACAAACATTGTAGTGTTCGTCCGTGTGTGTATATGTGCTTGTGTCTGTGCATGTGTGCCTGTGTGTGGTGTGTGTGCGCGTGTGCTTTCTTCCTTCATCTCATCAGTTGTCAATAAAGGGGAATATGAGAGGGGCTCCATTGTCAGCATCTACAGCTGGTTAAGCACTTTCTTCCCAATGTGCCATGACACAGATGATTATATCAACACACACACATCTGGGACTGTAAGCCAGGCCAACGAGCAGCTAGCACAACACAACACAACACAGCACAGCCAAAGATATTCAGAACTAACCCAAGATAGCAGGGCTAGGCGGTATACCATATTTTACTATCTACCGGTACTGATGCGCGGACTGGTTTGGGTTTTTACTTTACCTTCTATAAAGATATTTGAATGTTTGGTTTGTTAAATGTGACACGCCGTGTGTAACATCCATGTTTTATAGTTTACTCTGCTACTTGAGTCATCCCTCTCCGCTCTCTCAATGTCCCTTTCCACACAGACCTAGCCCCACACCAATGTTGATGACAACGAAGTTGTTTCCACTTTGCTTCATAAGATAAATAGACTAACATTCTATAATTACACTATTAGGGTTGTGTTTCTTACATCTACAAACTGCTAGTAGATGCAACAGTATATTCTAAATCAAAGAAGAATAAGTGAAGCATCAATACGTATGTTGGCTACACGAAGAAACATTTAATGTAGCGTTTGGTTCCTACCCTGTCATCTTCATTCATTGTCATGTCAACATAACACTGTATTCGAAGTGCCCACTGTTATATTTTAACTAATATAATTAGAATAATCATTCTATTTCCATGATTCCAACAGTTCACCCAAGTGTTTTGCTCTGAATCACAAGTCAAATCGCAATTGCAACATTTGGTTAAAAATAAGGCCTAGTTTTTTTGCCCATATCGTGCAGCCCTACGTGGCAGTGTGGATATTATCTCAGTTGAGTGCTCTGTTCTTGAACGGCACTGTTGGGTAAAGTTTTGTAAGTAAGCATTTCACGGTAAAGTCTACACTTGTTGTATTCGGCGCATGTGACAAATAAAGTTGGATTTGATATGCAGAAATTGCTGGAAATGCAGGAGATTATTTTTGGTTGAATTTGAATTGAACAGTATAAAAATCAGAATGGAGAAAGACCCATTGAAATCACAATGTACAGGTATGTGTTGCCACCCTAGGGTCACGTACTACTCATAAAGCACATGTTGAACTTTTACTATTCAAAAACATCAAATAACATCAGATACCTTCATACTGCCCCCCCCCCCCCAAAAAAATAGTGATATGATATTTTGTCCATATCGCCCAGCCCTACAAGATAATTAATCTGTGTCGTTTACCATGGGAGCAAATGAAGCATAGTGGGCAGAACATGCAAGAAGGTGGTCAAAACCAGATCTTACTGGCGTGTTGCAGCACGAATTTGCATATTTCCGTTAGCAACGCCTCCTCTGTGAAGTGCACGTGTGCACAAACTCATTTTGACCTTTGCACTTCTGCTAAAAAAATAAAAAAAAATACTTTGGCAAAGTGTCAAGTCTATAAAACGTAGTGTAATGTGTTCATAGTAGATTATCGTTTTGGGAACAGAAAAATGCTTTGAGATCAGATGTTTCATCGATGTCGGCCCAGTTTCACCTAGTTTCATCCTCTCCCACTACTGGACTTCCTCTCACAAGTTGTTTTATTTAAGCTTTATTTCACTAGGCAAGTCGGTTAAGAACAAATTCTTATTTACGGCCTACCAAAAGGCAAAAGACCTCCTGCGGGGACGGGGGCTGGGATTAAAAAAATTATAATATTAAAATGTTTTAATAACAATATAGGACAAAACACATCACGAGACAACACTACATAAAGAGAGACCTAAGACAACAACATAGCAAGGCAGCAACACATGACAACACAGCATGGTAGCAACGCAACATGACGACAACATGGTAGCAGGACAAAACATGGTACAAACATTATTGGGCACAGACAACAGCACAAAGGGCAAGAAGGTAGAGACAACAATACATCACGCAAAGCAGCCACAACTGTCATTAAGAGTGTCCATGATTGAGTCTTTGAATGAAGAGATTGAGATAAAACTGCCCAGTTTGAGTGTTCGTTGCAGCTCGTTCCAGTTGCTAGCTGCAGCAAACTGAAAAGACGAGACCCAAGGATGTGTGTGCTTTGGGGACCTTTAACAGAATCTGACTGGCAGAACGGGTGTTGTATGTGGAGGATGAGGGCTGCAGTAGATATCTCAGATAGGGGGGAGTGAGGCCTAAGAGTGTTTTAAAAATAAGCATCAACCAGTGGGTCTTGCGAAGGGTATACAGAGATAACCTGTTTACAGAGGAGTATAGAGTGCAGTGAGGTGTCCTATGAGGAACATTGGTGGCAAAGCTGATGGACGAATGGTAAAGAACATCTAGCCGCTCTAGAGCACCCTTACCCGCAAATCTATAAATTATGTCTCCGTAATCTAGCATGGGTAGAATGGTCATCTGAATCAGGGTTAGTTTGGCAGCTGGTGTGAAAGAGGAGTGATTACGATAGAGGAAACCAAGTCTAGATTTAACTTTAGCCTGCAGCTTTGATATGTGCTGAGAGAAGGACAGTATACCGTCTAGCCATACTCCCAAGTAGTTGTATGAGGGGACTACCTCAAGCTCTAAACCCTCAGAGGTAGTAATCACACCTGTGGGGAGAGGGGCATTCTTCTTACCAAACCACATGATCTTTGTTTTGGATGTGTTCAGAACAAGGTTACGGGTAGAGAAAGCTTGTTGGACACTAAGAAAGCTTTGTTGTAGAGCATTTAACACAAAATCCGGGGAGGGGCCAGCTGAGTATGAGACTGTATCATCTGCATATAAATGGATGAGAGAGCTTCCTACTGCTTCCTACTGCCTGAGCTACGTTGTTGGTGACAAGCAGTGGCTGAGACAGCAGATTTTCTGAATTTATACACTGCACTCTTTGTGAGAGGTAGTTTGCAAACCAGGCCAAAGACCCCTCAGAGACACCAATACTCCTTAGCCGGCCCACAAGAATGGAATGGTCTACCGTTTCAAAAGCTTGGGCCAAGTCAATAAAAATAGCAGCACAACATGGCTTAGAATCAAGGGCAATGGGGACATCATTGAGGACCTTTAAGGTTGCGGTGACACATCCATAACCTGAGCAGAAACCAGATTGCATACCAGAGAGAATACTATAGACATCAAGAAAGCCAGTCAGTTGATCATTGACAAGTTTTCCCAACACTTTTGATAAACAGGGCAAAATAGAAATAGGCCTATAACAGTTAGGATCAGCTTGGTCTCCCCTTTAAATAAAGGACGAACCGTGGCTGGCATCCAAGCAATGGGAACCTCCTCAGAAAGGAGAGACAGGTTTAAAAGGTTGGAGATTGGCTTGGCGGTAATAGGGGCAGCAACCTTAAAGAAGAAAGGGTCTATACCATCTAACTCAGATGTTTTTTTGGGGTCAAGTTTGAGGAGCTCCTTTAGCACCTCAGACTCAGTGAATACCTGCAGGGAGAAACATTGTAGTGGGGCAGGGGAAAAAGAGGATGAAGCATTGGGGATAGTCGCATTAGAAGGGGTGGGAGATGAGGAAATGTTGGACGGTCAAGGAGGCATGGCTGAGTCAAATAGGAATCCTGACTTAATGAAGTGGTGATTAAAGAGCTCAGCCATGCACTTTAAGAGACATGGGCAGCTGTGAGGAGGAGGGTTTATTCTCCAGGTCTTTAACCGTTTTCCAGAACTTCTTGGGGTTAGACCCACAGAGAGAGAACTGCTCCTTAAAGTAACTAACTTCGGCCTTCCGGATAGCATGAGTGCACTTAATACTCAATTGCCTGAACGAGAGCCAGTCAGACATTCTTGAGGTGCAGTAACACTGGAAGATCACGGTCAAACCAGGGGCTGAACCTGTTTTAAATACTCATTTTCTTTATGGGGGCACAACACCACTGAAAATATCAACAGAGGGATCAAGCTGATTCTATACCATTTCACAGAGGCCAGTTCATGAAGGAAGGCTTGTTTACCATTTTACAGAGGCCAGTTCATGAAGGAAGGCTTTTTTTAGCAAGCGTCTATGACAAATCAGGACAGGTCGTTTCACTGAGCAGCCATTTTGAACACAGCCTGTAAAACAGTGATCACAAGGTCATTACAGAAAACCCCAGACTGATACCTATCAGGATTATTTGTAAGGATAACATCAAGAAGAGTAGCCTTTTCTGGGTGTTTGGAGTCATACCTTGTGGGATTGGTAATAATCTGGGAAAGATTTAGGGTGTCCCATTGCTTTAGGACTTGGACACTACAGTATTTGGTGGTGGATCCTAGACTTCCTGACGGGCTGCCCCCAGGTGGTGAGGGTAGGCAGCAACACATCTGCCACACTGAACCTCAACACTGGAGCCCCTCAGGGGTGCGTGCTCAGTCCCCTCCTGTACTCCCTGTTCACCCACAACTGCATGGCCAGGCACGACTCCAACACCATCATTAAGTTTGCAGACGACACAACAGTGGTAGGCCTGATCACCGACAACGATAAGACAGCCTATAGGGAGGTCAGAGACCTGGCCGGGTGGTGCCAGAATAACAACCTATCCCTCAACGTAACCAAGACTAAGGAGATGATTGTGGACTACAGGAAAAGGAGGACCGAGCACGCCCCCATTCTCATCGACAGGGCTGTAGAGGAGCAGGTTAAGAGCTTCAAGTTCCTTGGTGTCCACATCACCAACAAATTAGAATGGTCCAAACACACCAAGACGATCATGAATAGGGCACGATGAAGCTATTCCCCCTCATGAAACTAAAAAGCTTTGACATGGGTCCTGAGATCCTCAAAAGGTTCTACAGCTGCAACATCGAGAGCATCCTGACTGGTTGCGTCACTGCCTGGTACGGCAATTGCTCGGCCTCCGACCGCAAGTTACTACAGAGGGTAGTGCGTACGGGTCAGTACATCACTGGGGCTAAGCAGCCTGCCATCCAGGACCTCGACACCATGCGGTGTCAGAGGAAGGCCCTAAAAATTGTCAAAGGCTCTAGCCACACCAGTCATAGAATGTTCTCTCTACTACCGCATGACAAGCAGTACCGGAGTGCCAAGTCTAGGACAAAAAGGCTTCTCAACAGTTTTTACCCCCAAGCCATAAGACTCCTGAACAGGTAATCAAATGGCTACCCGGACTATTTGCATTGTGTTCCCCCCCCAACCCCTCTTTTACGCTGCTGCTACTCTCTGTTTATCATATATGCATAGTTACTTTAACTATACATTCATGTGGGGCGGCAGGTAGCCTAGTGGTTAGGGCGTTGGACTGGTAACCGAAAGGTTACAAGATCCAATCCCTGAGCTGAAAATATAAAAATCTGTCACTCTGCCCCTGAACAAGGCAGTTAACCCACTGTTCCTAGGCCATCATTGAAAATAAGAATATGTTCTTAACTGAATTGCCTAGTTAAATAACGGTAAAATTCAATTTTAAATGTACATACTACCTCAATTGGCCCGACCAACCAGTGCTCCCGCACATTGGCTACCCAGACTATCTGCATTGTGTCCCGCCACCCACTCTTTTACACTACTGCTACTTTCTGTTTATCATATATGCATAGTCACTTTAACCATATCTACATGTACATACTACCTCAATCAGCCTGACTAACCGGTGCCTGTATATAGCCTCGCTACAGTATATAGCCTTGCTACTGTATATAGCCTCTCTACTATTATAGCCTCGCTACTGTATATAGCCTCTCTACTGTATGTAGCCTCGCTACTGTATGTAGCCTAGCTTCTGTATATAGCCTCGCTACTGTATATAGCCTCGCTACTGTATATAGCCTCACTACTGTATATAGCCTCACTACTGTATATAACCTCACTACTGTATATAGCCTCTCTACTGTATGTAGCCTCGCTACTGTATGTAGCCTAGCTTCTGTATATAGCCTCGCTACTGTATATGGCCTCTCTACTGTATATAGCCTCGCTACAGTATATAGCCTCTCTACTATTATAGCCTTGCTACTGTATATAGCCTCTCTACTATTATAGCCTCGCTACTGTATATAGCCTCGCTACTGTATGTAGCCTAGCTTCTGTATATAGCCTCGCTACTGTATATGGCCTCTCTACTGTATATAGCCTCGCTACAGTATATAGCCTCGCTACAGTATATAGCCTCGCTACTGTATATAGCCTCGCTACAGTATATAGCCTCGCTACAGTATATAGCCTCACTACTGTATATAGCCTCTCTACTGTATGTAGCCTCGCTACAGTATATAGTCTCGCTACTGTATATAGCCTCACTACTGTATATAGCCTCTCTACTGTATGTAGCCTCGCTACAGTATATAGCCTCACTACACTATATAGCCTCACTACTGGTTATATAGCCTCACTAATGTATGTAGCCTCGCTACAGTATATAGCCTCACTACTGTATATAGCCTCACTACTGTATATAGCCTCACTACTGTATATAGCCTCTCTACTGTATGTAGCCTCTCTACTGTATGTAGCCTCGCTACAGTATATAGCCTCGCTACAGTCTATAGCCTCGCTACTGTATATAGCCTCGCTACTGTATATAGCCTCTCTACTGTATATAGCCTCGCTACAGTCTATAGCATCGCTACTGTATATAGCCTCGCTACTGTATATAGCCTCGCTACTGTATATAGCCTCTCTACTGTATGTAGCCTCGCTACTGTATATAGCCTCTCTACTGTAAATAGCCTCACTACTGTATATAGCCTCACTACTGTATATAGCCTCGCTACTGAAAATATATGTTTACTGATGTTTTATTTCTTTACTTACCTATTGTTCACCTAATTCATTTTTTGCACTATTGGTTAGAGCCTGTAAGTAAGCATTTCACTGTAAGGTCTATAACACCTGTTGCATTCGGCGCACGTGACAAATAAACGTTGATTTGATTTGGTGAGAGAACGCTCTAAAAGGATTCTTCAGCATATGGCCCCTGTGACGTGTCTGTGTTACCCCTTCTGTCTGTGGAACAACACAGCTAGCACATAACAAGACCGCACAACACAGCTAGCACATAACAAGACCGCACAAAACAGCTAGCACATAACAACACTGCACAAAACAGCTAGCACATAACAACACTGCACAAAACAGCTAGCACATAACAACACTGCACAAAACAGCTAGCACAACACAATAGCACAACACAGCACCGCAATGATCAGCATACAGATGCTTTAAATTATAGGTGTAAACCACATTTACATTTGAATGAGAAGAGAGACAGAGAACGAGGAGGGTGAAAAGGGAGAGAAAGAAAGGGAGGGAGAGAGAGAGAAAGAGAGAGGGGGAGGGAAAAGGGAGAGAGAAAATAAGACAGAAAAAGAGAGTGAGGGAGAAAGTGCCCCCCTCCCCGTGCCAAGCAAAGACTCACCTTGATGGATTTGCTGTCCGGCGTTAACACCTCCTCTGACAGCTCCATCATCTTCAGGGCCATGAGTGCGATTGGCTTGGCATGGCTGTCAATCTTCTGGTGGAGCCCGCCCGCAACACAGTAGGCGTCGCCTATAGTCTCAATCTACATGGGGATTGGAGGAGAGATATTTTCAGAATAAAAAATTATAAAACAAGTTTTAAACCCCCCCCCCCCAACCCGCAAAAGCTGTACCTGACAACAAGAAACACAACTCTCATTTTCATCCAGTCTCAGTCATCTATCCAGAGTAACCATGACAATGGGAACATATGGTTCTCTCTCTCTCCTCTCTACTCACATGGAGCAGGAAAAGAGAGAGGGGAGAGAGGTGAAAGTGGAGACGAGAGAAAATGGCAGTAAAAAGAGAGAAGGGGAAGAGTCAAGTAAAAAAGTGGAAGGGTGAGGAGAGAGGAAGGGAAGGGTGAGGAGAGAGGAAGGGAAGGGTGAGGAGAGAGGAAGGGAAGGGTGAGGAGAGAGGAAGGGAAGGGTGAGGAGAGAGGAAGGGAAGGGTGAGGAGAGAGGAAGGGAAGGGTGAGGCGAGAGGAAGGGAAGGGTGAGGAGAGAGGAAGGGAAGGGTGAGGCGAGAGGAAGGGAAGGGTGAGGCGAGAGGAAGGGAAGGGTGAGGAGAGAGGAAGGGAAGGGTGATGCGAGAGGAAGGGAAGGGTGAGGCGAGAGGAAGGGAAGGGTGAGGAGAGAGGAAGGGAAGGGTGAGGAGAGAGGAAGGGAACGGTGAGGAGAGAGGAAGGGAAGGGTGAGGAGAGAGGAAGGGAAGGGTGAGGCGAGAGGAAGGGAAGGGTGAGGCGAGAGGAAGGGAAGGGTGAGGAGAGAGGAAGGGAAGGGTGAGGCGAGAGGAAGGGGAGGGTGAGGCGAGAGGAAGGGAAGGGTGAGGAGAGAGGAAGGGAAGGGTGAGGCGAGAGGAAGGGAAGGGTGAGGAGAGAGGAAGGGAAGGGTGAGGAGAGAGGAAGGGAAGGGTGAGGCGAGGCGAGAGGAAGGGAAGGGTGAGGAGAGAGGAAGGGAAGGGTGAGAGGAAGGGAAGGGTGAGGCGAGAGGAAGGGAAGGGTGAGGAGAGAGGAAGGGAAGGGTGAGGCGAGAGGAAGGGAAGGGTGAGGCGAGAGGAAGGGAAGGGTGAGGAGAGAGGAAGGGAAGGGTGAGGCGAGAGGAAGGGAAGGGTGAGGAGAGAGGAAGGGAAGGGACGCATAGAGGGAGTGATGGCTGTTAATGGACGGATAGAGGGAGTGATGGTCGTTAATGGACGCATAGAGGGAGTGATGGTTGTTAATGGACGGATAGAGGGAGTGATGGTTGTTAATGGACGGATAGAGGGAGTGATGGTTGTTAATGGACGGATAGAGGGAGTGATGGCTGTTAATGGATGGATAGAGGGAGTGATGGTTGTTATTGGATGGATAGAGGGAGTGATGGTTGTTAATGGACGGATAGAGGGAGTCATGGTTGTTAATGGACGGATAGAGGGAGTGATGGTTGTTAATGGACGGATAGAGGGAGTGATGGTTGTTAATGGATGGATAGAGGGAGTGATGGTTGTTAATGGACGGATAGAGGGAGTGATGGCTGTTAATGGACGGATAGAGGGAGTGATGGTTGTTAATGGACGGATAGAGGGAGTGATGGTTGTTAATGGACAGATAGAGGGAGTGATGGTTGTTAATGGATGGATAGAGGGAGTGATGGTTGTTAATGGACCCACTGGGCCTTGCTGTAATGCCACTCTGTCATGTAGCCAGTACTGACACACTCATGTTAAGCACCGTTACATTGGCCATTAATCAGTGTGTTTTTCCACATACGCACGCACACACACGTTTCTGATTTAAAACAACTTGATTGGTCCTTGTATTTACCCACGACAGCACCACTGTTTCTAGGCCGTCATTGAAAATAAGAATTTGTTCTTAACTGACTTGCCTAGTTAAAAAAAAAATTGCACTAAACCTCTCCTATGTGGACAGATGACACAACAATGACACAACAGGGTTGGAGTCAATTGTGAACAATAACTTTGAATTGGCCACACCCCACAGGAAGAAGAATTTGAATATAATTTGAATCAACTGAGATGTGAAACATGAAAGTTCATTAATTTGACAAATATTTTATAAAAAGGATATGCCACTTATTAAGGCAAACAATACACATACCATATGAAATGTACATTTTATTATAACTGAAAGATGTTAAACAGTATTCTTCTTTGTCATGAGATGTTAGATTGTTCCCTTCCATACCGCAGTGTTTGATCTAATGCATTATGGGGAAAAAACACATTTCTTCTGATATTTCAAAACATTAAGGGAATTATTGATTATTATGGACAACCGACATGATCTTTCAATATTTCCAGACCACTGTAATTATTTAAAATTGTTAAAGAGAATGAGTTTTAAAGATGAAATGTTTCAACCTTATGCTAAATGGTAAAGGTAACCATGCATGAAGTCAAAATAAACATTGCTCTGGTGATGTGTGGAATAAATAATGCATTTCAATTTCATTGAATTTCATTGAATTCAATTATAATTATTTTAATTCAAATTCAATTGAGATTCTGCTTCCTGTGGGGTGTGGCCATTTAAAATTCAATTCAAATAAAATATTTGAATTGCAAATTTTTCAAATCATTTAATTGGAATTAAAGAACAATTCACAACTCAATTCAGAATCGACCCCAACCCTGACACGCATGCACTGAGTGCACAGGATGTGCATGTGCAAACAGGTGTGTGTTCCTACCTTATACACATCCAGTATTCCACACTGGTAGTCGAAGCGTGTGTAGAGCTCGTTGAGCATGCTGATGACCTGCATGGGGGTACACTGGGCACACACTGCAGTGAAGCCCACGATGTCAGAAAACAACATGGTGACATCATCAAACTTCCTGGCGGGGACAGACTCCCCCTGCCACAGCTTCTGGGCCACGTCACCAGGAAAGATGGAGTAGAGCAGGTCTACTGTCCTCCTCTTCTCCTCTTCTAGAGCTTGGTGTGTCTTTTCTAGAGTGGCCTGGGGAAGAGCAGAGGGATATAGTAGAATGTGGATGATGGAGGAAAGGCTTAGTGACAGACGCCTGTCCTCTTCTAGAGCTTGGTGTGTCTTTTCTAGAGTGGCCTGGGGAAGAGCAGAGGGATATAGTAGAATGTGGATGATGGAGGAAAGGCTTAGTGACAGACGCCTGTCCTCTTCTAGAGCTTGGTGTGTCTTTTCTAGAGTGGCCTGGGGAAGAGCAGAGGGATATAGTAGAATGTGGATGATTGGGGAAAGGCTTAGTGACAGACGCCTGTCCTCTTCTAGAGCTTGGTGTGTCTTTTCTAGAGTGGCCTGGGGAAGAGCAGAGGGATATAGTAGAATGTGGATGATGGAGGAAAGGCTTAGTGACAGACGCCTGTCCTCTTCTAGAGCTTGGTGTGTCTTTTCTAGAGTGGCCTGGGGAAGAGCAGAGGGATATAGTAGAATGTGGATGATGGAGGAAAGGCTTAGTGACAGACGCCTGTCCTCTTCTAGAGCTTGGTGTGTCTTTTCTAGAGTGGCCTGGGGAAGAGCGGAGGGATATAGTAGAATGTGGATGATGGAGGAAAGGCTTAGTGACAGACGCCTGTCCTCTTCTAGAGCTTGGTGTGTCTTTTCTAGAGTGGCCTGGGGAAGAGCAGAGGGATATAGTAGAATGTGGATGATGGAGGAAAGGCTTAGTGACAGACGCCTGTCCTCTTCTAGAGCTTGGTGTGTCTTTTCTAGAGTGGCCTGGGGAAGAGCAGAGGGATATAGTAGAATGTGGATGATGGAGGAAAGGCTTAGTGACAGACGCCTGTCCTCTTCTAGAGCTTGGTGTGTCTTTTCTAGAGTGGCCTGGGGAAGAGCACAGGGATATAGTAGAATGTGGATGATGGAGGAAAGGCTTAGTGACAGACGCCTGTCCTCTTCTAGAGCTTGGTGTGTCTTTTCTAGAGTGGCCTGGGGAAGAGCAGAGGGATATAGTAGAATGTGGATGATGGAGGAAAGGCTTAGTGACAGACGCCTGTCCTCTTCTAGAGCTTGGTGTGTCTTTTCTAGAGTGGCCTGGGGAAGAGCGGAGGGATATAGTAGAATGTGGATGATGGAGGAAAGGCTTAGTGACAGACGCCTGTCCTCTTCTAGAGCTTGGTGTGTCTTTTCTAGAGTGGCCTGGGGAAGAGCAGAGGGATATAGTAGAATGTGGATGATGGAGGAAAGGCTTAGTGACAGACGCCTGTCCTCTTCTAGAGCTTGGTGTGTCTTTTCTAGAGTGGCCTGGGGAAGAGCAGAGGGATATAGTAGAATGTGGATGATTGGGGAAAGGCTTAGTGACAGACGCCTGTCCTCTTCTAGAGCTTGGTGTGTCTTTTCTAGAGTGGCCTGGGGAAGAGCAGAGGGATATAGTAGAATGTGGATGATGGAGGAAAGGCTTAGTGACAGACGCCTGTCCTCTTCTAGAGCTTGGTGTGTCTTTTCTAGAGTGGCCTGGGGAAGAGCAGAGGGATATAGTAGAATGTGGATGATGGAGGAAAGGCTTAGTGACAGACGCCTGTCCTCTTCTAGAGCTTGGTGTGTCTTTTCTAGAGTGGCCTGGGGAAGAGCAGAGGGATATAGTAGAATGTGGATGATGGAGGAAAGGCTTAGTGACAGACGCCTGTCCTCTTCTAGAGCTTGGTGTGTCTTTTCTAGAGTGGCCTGGGGAAGAGCAGAGGGATATAGTAGAATGTGGATGATGGAGGAAAGGCTTAGTGACAGACGCCTGTCCTCTTCTAGAGCTTGGTGTGTCTTTTCTAGAGTGGCCTGGGGAAGAGCACAGGGATATAGTAGAATGTGGATGATGGAGGAAAGGCTTAGTGACAGACGCCTGTCCTCTTCTAGAGCTTGGTGTGTCTTTTCTAGAGTGGCCTGGGGAAGAGCAGAGGGATATAGTAGAATGTGGATGATGGAGGAAAGGCTTAGTGACAGACGCCTGTCCTCTTCTAGAGCTTGGTGTGTCTTTTCTAGAGTGGCCTGGGGAAGAGCGGAGGGATATAGTAGAATGTGGATGATGGAGGAAAGGCTTAGTGACAGACGCCTGTCCTCTTCTAGAGCTTGGTGTGTCTTTTCTAGAGTGGCCTGGGGAAGAGCAGAGGGATATAGTAGAATGTGGATGATGGAGGAAAGGCTTAGTGACAGACGCCTGTCCTCTTCTAGAGCTTGGTGTGTCTTTTCTAGAGTGGCCTGGGGAAGAGCAGAGGGATATAGTAGAATGTGGATGATGGAGGAAAGGCTTAGTGACAGACGCCTGTCCTCTTCTAGAGCTTGGTGTGTCTTTTCTAGAGTGGCCTGGGGAAGAGCACAGGGATATAGTAGAATGTGGATGATGGAGGAAAGGCTTAGTGACAGACGCCTGTCCTCTTCTAGAGCTTGGTGTGTCTTTTCTAGAGTGGCCTGGGGAAGAGCAGAGGGATATAGTAGAATGTGGATGATGGAGGAAAGGCTTAGTGACAGACGCCTGTCCTCTTCTAGAGCTTGGTGTGTCTTTTCTAGAGTGGCCTGGGGAAGAGCAGAGGGATATAGTAGAATGTGGATGATGGAGGAAAGGCTTAGTGACAGACGCCTGTCCTCTTCTAGAGCTTGGTGTGTCTTTTCTAGAGTGGCCTGGGGAAGAGCAGAGGGATATAGTAGAATGTGGATGATGGAGGAAAGGCTTAGTGACAGACGCCTGTCCTCTTCTAGAGCTTGGTGTGTCTTTTCTAGAGTGGCCTGGGGAAGAGCAGAGGGATATAGTAGAATGTGATGATGGAGTAAAGGCTTAGTGACAGACGCCTGTCCTCTTCTTCTGAAGACGGATGAGTCCACGGCTGAATATCTACATGACAGAATAATAAGTATGAGCACACGTGTATGTGTGTGTGACTGTGTGTGTGTGCACGTGTGTGTGTGACTGTACCTTGAGTTTGTCCATCCTGTTCTTGAGGCCGTCCTGTGCCTTGGCCTGCTGTCCCACCAGTATGACATCACGCGTGGCGTCGTGGATGGGGATGTCTGACAGGTAGAGGCCCCTGCCCATCAGCTCCTCCAGCTTGTCCACCCGGGGGGAACCCAGGAACATCAGCGTAGAGGATTCTGGGACATGAATCATCTGACCCTTCACCTCCATCACCTGGTAAAGACAGAGAGAAAAAGAGAGAGATCGAGACAGGGAGGGGGTAGAAGACAGGGTGAGAGAGAGAGATGGAGCGCGCAAGAGGGGGGGTAAAGAAAAAAAAAGAGAGGGGGGAGAAGACAGGGCAAGAGAGGTAGAGAGAGAGAGAAAGAGGGGAGGAGAAGACAGAGAACGACAAAGAGATAGAGAGGTAGAGAGAGGGGGGAGAAGACAGAGATAGAGAGAGAGGTTGAGAGAGAGGCAGGGGGAAGACAGGGAGAGGTAGAGAGAGAGAGAGGTAGAGAGGGGGGAGAAGACGGAGAGAGAGAGAGAGGTTGAGAGAGAGAGAGGGGGGGGGGAGAGGCAGGGGGAAGACAGGGAGAGGTAGAGAGAGAGAGGTAGAGAGATAGAGGTTGAGAGAGAGAGAGAGGTTGAGAGAGGGGGGGGGGCAGGGAGAGAGAGAGAGAGAGAGAGGGGGGGGGAGAGGCGGGGGGAAAACAGGGAGAGGTAGAGAGAGAGAGGTAGAGAGAGAGAGAGGTTGAGAGAGAGAGAGAGATAGAGAGAGGTTGAGAGAGAGAGAGGGGGGGGGGCAGGGAGAGGTAGAGAGAGAGAGAGGGGGGAGGCGGGGGAAGACAGGGTAGAGAGAGAGAGAGAGGTAGAGAGAGAGAGAGAGGTAGAGAGAGAGAGGTAGAGAGAGAGAGGTAGAGAGAGAGAGAGGTAGAGAGAGAGGTAGAGAGAGAGAGGTAGAGAGAGAGAGGTAGAGAGAGAGAGAGAGAGGTAGAGAGAGAGAGGTAGAGAGAGAGAGGTAGAGAGAGAGAGGTAGAGAGAGAGAGAGGTAGAGAGAGAGAGAGGTAAAGAGGGGGAGAGACAGAGGTTATTAATGTGATAAAGAGGTCAATGGAATGCAGACCGTGGGAAATACAGTGCGCTCACAAAGTATTCACACTTTTTCCACATTTTGTTGTGTTACAAAGTGGGATTAAAATGTATATAATTGTCACTTTTCTGTCTCTGTCAATGTGGAAGAAACATTCAAACATATAAAAAAACAGTCATATATCTTGAAGTATTCAACCTCGTGAGTCAATACATGTTAGTGATTTAGGAGATTTTGGATCTATCCCCCACGGAGGGGCGCATCTATAAACACAAGCATAGAAAGACTATTCAGAAACGTTAAGAGGATGTTGTAGTCCAAACACGACCTCAAGTTTTTTGAAGACCCTAATCTCCTTGACAATGGGGGTGTTCTCGGATGGGGCCACAGTGTCTCCTGACCCCTCCTGTCTCAGCCTCCAGAATTTATGCTGCAGTAGTTTATGTGTCAGGGGGCTAGGGTCAGTTTGTTATATCTGGAGTACTTCTCCTGTCTTATCCGGTGTCCTGTGTGAATTTAAGTGTGCTTTCTCTAATTCTCTCTTTCTCTCTTTCTTTCTCTCTCTCGGAGGACCTGAGCCCTAGGACCATGCCCCAGGACTACCTGACATGATGACTCCTTGCTGTCCCCAGTCCACCTGGCCGTGCTGCTGCTCCAGTTTCAACTGTTCTGCCCTATTATTATTTGACCATGCCGGTCATTTATGAACATTTGAACATCTTGACCATGTTCTGTTATAATCTCCACCCGGCACAGCCAGAAGAGGACTGGCCACCCCACATAGCCTGGTTCCTCTCTAGGTTTCTTTCTAGGTTTTGGCCTTTCAGGGAGTTTTTCCTAGCCAATGTGCTTCTACACCTGCATTGCTTGCTGTTTGGGGTTTTAGGCTGGGTTTCTGTACAGCACTTTGAGATATCAGCTGGTGTAAGGAGGGCTATATAAATACATTTGATTTGATTTGATTTGAATGAGGATGTAGTGCTGCACATTCCAACATCATCTAGGCTACAAATGAGATGTCGTCACCCATTCTCCCATACACACCAGATCAAGAGAACGCTGGCCCTGCGGCAATAAATCCAACTGTAGCCTATAGACAATACAGGATTAAATGAAGATGTGTTGAGGATGGAAAACATCTCTCTGGCTCTCAGCTGACTGAAAGAAGTCAGGTTTGTCTGCTACTGTATCTGTAGTTTAGTCTTTGGTTGCTCTGGTAGATTACCAGGATGTATGGAAAACATTCTTGCCCAAGAAGAAAATATCTAAACAATAAAGTATTTGGATACACCTACTCATTCCACAGGTTTTTCTGGATTTTTAAAAACAATTTTCTACATTGTAGAATAATAGCGAAGACATCAAACTATGAAATAACACAAATGGAATCATGTAGTAACCAAAAATGTGTTAAATAAATCAAAATATATTTTATATTTGAGATTCTTCAAAGTAGCCACCCTTTGCCTTGATGACAGCTTTGCACACTCCTAGCATCCTCTCTCGCACGCACTCTCTGGTTCTCTCCCTCTCTCCCCGGTGTCAGATAGATTATTCCGCCTGTGAGCCCACTGCAGCCTGATTTATTTATAGAACCCTCTCCTAGTTCTGCATAATGCACACAACCTACATCTACAGAGAAATAACGCACACACACACCCTACATACAGTCTACAGAGATCGAACACAAACACGCACTACCTATATATAGTCTACAGAGAGATAACACACACAATACCTACATATAGTCTACACAAATCTAATACACACATTACATACATATAGTCTAGAGAGAGACAGAGTACTGCACACGCACTTAGTTACGGAAAGTAGATACACACACACAGACAGTGCATTCGGAAAGTATTCAGAACCCTGGACTTTTCCCACATCTTGTTACGCCTTATTCTAAAATTAGATTAGATTTGTTTTTTTCAATCTACACACAATACCCCATAATGACAAAGCAAAGTTTATTAAAAGTTTATATATAAAAAAAAAAGAAATCCCTTATTTACATAAATATTCAGACCATTTGCTATGAGATTCTAAATTGAGCTCAGGTGCATCCTGTTTCCATTGATCATCCTTGAGATGTTTCTACAACTTGATTGGAGTCCACCTGCGGGGAATTAAATTGATTGGACACGATTGGGAAAGGCACACACCTGTCTATATAAGGTTACACAGTTGACAGTGCATGTCAAAGCAAAAACCAAGCCACAAGGTTGAAGGAATTGTCCGTAGAGCTCCGAGACAAGATTGTGTTAAACCACCATGAGACTCTTCCTAGAGCAGGCTACCCGGCAAAACTGAGCAATCGGGGGAGAAGGGCCCTGGTCAGGGAGCTGACCAAGAACCCGATGGTCACTCTAACAGAGCTCAAGAGTTCCTCTGTGGAGATGGGAGAACCTTCTAGAAGGACATCTTTGCAGCACTCCACCAATCAGGCCTTTATGGTAGTGGCCAGACAGAAGCCCTTCCTCAGTAAAAGGCACATGACAGCCCGCTAGGAGTTTGCCAAAAGGCACCTAAAGACTCTCAGAACATGAGAAACAAGATTCTCTGGTCTGATGAAACCAAGATTGAACTCTTTGGCCTGAATGCCAAACGTCACGTATGGATGAAACCTGGCACCATCCCTATGGTGAAGCATGGTGGTGGCAGCACCATGCTGCAGGTATGTTTTTCAGTGGCAGGGACTGGGAGACTAGTCAGGATCGAGGGAAAGATGAACGGAGCAAAGTACAGAGAGATCCTTGATGAAAACCTTCTCCAGAGCGCTCAGGACCTCAGACCTGGGTGAAGATTCACCTTCCAACAGGACAATGACCCTAAGCACACAGCCAAGACAACGCAGGAGTGGCTTCGGACTAAGTCTCTGAATGTCCTTCAGTGGCCCAATCAGAGCCTGAACTTGAACCCGATCAAAAATCTCTGGAGAGACCTAAAAATAGCTGTGCAGCGACGCTCCCCATCCAACCTGACAAAGCTTGAGAGGATCTGTAGAGAAGAATGGTAGAAACTCACCAAATACAGGCTTGCCAAGCTTGTAGCGTCATACCCAAGAAGACTCAAGGCTGTAATCACTGCCAAAGGCACTTCAACAAAGTGCTGAGTAAAGGGTCTGAATACCTATGTACTTGCAAACATTTCTAAAAAACTATTTTTGCTTTGTCATTATGGGGTATTGTGTGTAGTTTGATGAGGGATAAAAAGGTTTCAATCAATATAGAATAAGGCTGTAACATAACAAAATGTGGATAAAGTCAAGGGGTTTGAATACTTTCCGAATGCGCTGTATACTGTACAGTCGCAGTGTGTATTGTGGGAGGATGTGACCAGGTGTTTTCTGTGGTTGTGGCAGGCAGAGTGGGAGGAGTCACATGGCTGACACATTAATGGACATCTCCATGGAGACGACAGGAATACCAGGAACACTCAGAAAATCCAAGCGACTGTGTCTCGGAAAACTACCCTCACACTTAACAGAACGCTTACACACACACACTCATATTCATATTCAAACACATACAAGTATGAATTAATTGACACACAAACAATCACACACACAACCACTAATACACACACGTAAATGTACTTACCTATGTATGTAGAGTACTCTACCTGTATATAACATGTAGAGCACTGGTCATCAACCTTTTGAGTCAAGGTCACTTTCGCAGTCAAAAAGCAAGCCGAGATCTATCGCTCAGAATTGTTTAAAACATAACTTAAAAAAATGTTAAATTAGGAATGATGTTTGTGAAGTAGGCCTAATAAATTATCACAGCATATTGGCTTAGGAAGGCCACCAAAAATTCTGAGATTTCCATCCCCAACTACAACATTTTCTGTCAAGATAGAACTGACAAAGGGAGAGGAGTTGCAATCTACTGCAGAGATAGCCTGCAAAGTTCTGTCATACTTTTCAGGTCTATGCTCAAACAGTTAAAAATGTATCTCTCACTGTTGTCGCCTGTTATAGACCCCCTTCAGCTCCCAGCTGTGCCCTGGACACAATATGTGAATTGATTGCCACCCATCTATCTTCAGAGTTCGTTCTGCTAGGTGACCTAAACTGGGATATGGTTAACTTCTTATTGTATAGGGGACGCTTGAGTCCCACTTGGCCAAAAGCCAGGGAAAATGCAGCGCGGCAAATTCAAATAAATTGATATAAAAATCTAACTTTCATTAAATCACACATGTAAGATACTAAATTAAAGCTACACTCGTTGTGAATCCAGCCAACATGTCAGATTTTAAAAAGGCTTTTCGGTGAAAGCATAATAAGCTATTATCTGATGATAGCACAGCAGTAAACAAAGAGGGTAACATATTTCAACCCTGCAGGCGCTACACAAAACACAGAAATAAAATATAAAACATGCCTTACCTTTGACACTCTAATATGTCCCATACCATCACAATTGGTCCTTTTGTTCGATTAATTCCGTCCATATACAGTGGGGAGAACAAGTATTTGATACACTGCCAATTTTGCAGGTTTTCCTACTTAAAAAGCATGTAGAGGTCTGTAATTGTTGTCATAGGTACACTTCAAATGTGAGAGAGGGAATCTAAAACAAAAATCCAGAAAATCACATTGTATGATTAAGTAATTAATTCCTCCATACAGACCTTCTCCAGATCCTTCAGGTTTCGTGGCTGTCGCTGGGCAATACGGACTTTCAGCTCCCTCCAAAGATGTTCTATTGGGTTCAGGTCTGGAGACTGGCTAGGCCACTCCAGGACCTTGAGATGCTTCTTATGGAGCCACTCCTTAGTTGCCCTGGCTGTCTCTTTCATATCGTTGTCATGCTGGAAGACCCAGCCACGGCCCATCTTCAATGCTCTTAATGAGGGAAGGAGGTTGTGGCCAAGATCTCGCGATACATGGCCCCATCCATCCTCCCCTCAATACGGTGCAGTCGTCATGTCCCCTTTGCAGAAAAGCATCCCCAAAGAATGATGTTTCCACCTCAATGCTTCACGGTTGGGATGGTGTTCTTGGGGTTGTACTCATCCTTCTTCCTCCTCCAAACACGGCGAGTGGAGTTTAGACCAAAAAGCTCTATTTTTGTCTCATCAGACCACATGACCTTCTCCCATTCCTCCTCTGGATCATTCAGATGGTCATTGGCAAACTTCAGACAGGCCTGGACATGCGCTGGCTTGAGCAGGGGGACCTTGCGTGCGCTGCAGGATTTTAATCCATGGCGGCGTAGTGTGTTACTAATGGTTTTCTTTGAGACTGTGGTCCCAGCTCTCTTCAGGTCATTGACCAGGTCCTGCCGTGTAGTTCTGGGCTGATCCCTCACCTTCCTCATGATCATTGATGCCCCACGAGGTGTGATCTTGCATGGAGGGTGATTGATGGTCATCTTGAACTTCTTCCATTTTCTAATAATTGCGCCAACAGTTGTTGCCTTCTCACCAAGCTGCTTGCCTATTGTCCTGAAGCCCATCCCAGCCTTGTGCAGGTCTACAATTTTATCCCTGATGTCCTTACACAGCTCTCTGGTCTTGGCCATTGTGGAGAGGTTGGAGTCTGTTTGATTGAGTGTGTGGACAGGTGTCTGTTATACAGGTAACAAGTTCAAACAGGTGCAGTTAATACGGGTAATGAGTGGAGAACAGGAGGGCTTCTTAAAGAAAAACTAACAGGTCTGTGAGAGCCGGAATTCTTACTGGTTGGTAGGTGATCAAATACTTATGCAGATAAAATGCAGATTAATTACGTCAAAATGTGATTTTCTGGATTTTTGTTTTAGATTCCGTCTCTCACAGTTGGAGTGTACCTATGATCAAAAAAATGACAGACCTCTACATGCTTTTTAAGTAGGAAAACCTGCAAAATCATCAGTGTATCAAATACTTCTTCTCCCCACTGTATATCCAAAATGTTAATTTATTTGGCGCATTTGATCCAGAAAAAAACAGCTTCCAAATTGCGCAAAGTCACTACAAAATATTTAAAAAGTTGCCTGTAAACTTTGCCAAAACATCTCAAACTACTTTTGTAATACAACTTTAGGTATTTTTAAACGTTAATAATCGATAAAATTGAAGACGGGTCAATCTGTTTTCAATAGAGGACTTTTCAAGTCTTGCGCAACTCTCAACGGTGTTACCCATTTCCTAGATGGTCGTACTTCTTCATTGCACAAACCTCAACCAAATTCCAAAGACTGGTGACATCCAGTGGAAGCGGTAGGAACTGAAAACAAGTGTCTAAGAAATAGTGTTTCCCAATGAGAGATACTGAACAGACAGAGACCTCTAAAAAAATAACATCTGAACGGTTAGCCCTCTTGGTTTTGCCTGCTACATAAGTTCTGTTATACTCACAAACAGATTCAAACAGTTTTAGAAACTTCATAGTGTTTTCTATCCAAATCTATTAATATTATGCATATCTTATATTCTTGGCATGAATAGCAGGAAGTTGAAATTGGGCACGCTATTTATCCAAAAGTGAAAATGCTGCCTCCTACACCTTAAGTAGTCACCCCGGCCGTCCTACAATCTAAGCTAGATGCCCTCAATCTCACACAAATGATCAAGGAACCCACCAGGTACAACCCTAAATCCATAAACATGGGCACACTCAAAGATATTATCCGGACCAACTTGCCACCCAAACACCTCTGCTGTTTTAAATCAGGATCTCAAATATCACTGATTCATTGCCTGAATCCGTTATGGGTCTGCAGTCAAACGACCACCCCTCATCACTGTCAAACGCTCACTAAAGCACTTCTGCGAGTATAGGCCTTTCTAATTGACCTGGCCCGGGTATCCTGGAACAATATTGACCTCATCCCGTCAGTAGAGGATGTCTGGTTGTTCGTTAAAAGTAATTTCCTCACCATCTTAACACAGTGTCCAAAGAAGGGCCAGATGTATACAAAATGGTGTTGTCTGCGTAGAGGTGGATCAAGGAATCACCCACAGCAAGAGCGACATCGTTGATATATACAGAGAAAAGAGTCATCCCGAGAATTGAACTCTGTGGTACCACCATAGAGACTGCCAAATGTCCGGACAACAGGCCCTCCGATTTGGCACACTGAACTCTATCTGAGAAGTAGTTGGTGAACCAGGCGAGGTATTCATTTGGGAATCCAAGGCCGCTGAGTCTGCTGATAAGAATACGGTGATTGATAGAGTCGAAAGCCTTGGCCAGGTCGATGAAGACGGCTGCACAGTACTGTCTTTTATTGCTAGTGTTTATGACATTGTTTAGGACCTTGAGCGTGGCTGAGGTGCACCATTGACCAGCTCAGAAACCGGATTGCACAGCGGAGAAGATACAGTCGGATTTGAAAAGGTCAGTGATCTGTTTGTTAACTTGGCTTTCTAAGACTTTGGAATGGCAGGGCAGGATGGATATAGGTCTGTAACAGTTTGGGTCTAGAGTGTCACCCTCTTTGAAGAGGGGGTTGACCGCGGCCGCTTTCCAATGTTTAGGAATCTCGGACGATACGAAAGAGAGGTTGAACAGACTAGTAATAGGGGTTGCAACAATGGCGGCGGATCATTTTATAAATAGAGGGTCCAGGTTATCTAGCCCATCTGATTTGTACGGGTCCAGGTTGTCTAGCCCATCTGATTTGTAAGGGTCCAGGTTGTCTAGCCCATCTGATTTGTAGGGGTCCAGGTTGTCTAGCCCATCTGATTTGTACGGGTACAGGTTGTCTAGCCCATCTGATTTGTAAGGGTCCAGGTTGTCTAGCCCATCTGATTTGTAGGGGTCCAGGTTGTCTAGGCCGTCTGATTTGTACGGGTCCAGGTTTTGCAGCTCTTTCAGAACATCTGCTAACTGGATTTAGGTGAAGGAGAAGCTGGGTGTCAAGGGATGACACTGGAGAGGTGAAGCAGGTACGGGGAGTCAAACATTTAATAGGGAACGGACATAGAACGAGACAGGAACAACATCAGCACAGGGGGAACAAATACAAATTACAATCAATGCAGCAGTGGGGAACAGAGTAGGGAAATGACAAATATTGGGGAGGTAATAAACAGGTGATGAGTGAGTCCAGGTGAGTCCAATATCCTCGAGGGCACCAGGGGGGGAAGAGTGGGAGCAGGCGTGACACTGGGGAGGCTTGGGCAAGTAGCTGCGGGGGGTGCGGAGCTGTTGGCCGAGGTTGGGGTAGCCAGGAGGAAAGCATGGCCAGGCGTAGAGAAATGCTTATTGAAATTCTCGATTATCGTGGATTTATTGGGAGTGACAGTGTTTCCTAGCCTCAGTGCAGTGGGCAGCTGGGAGGAGGTGCTTTTATTCTCCATGGACTTTAGTGTCCCAAACCTTTTGGAGTCAGAGCTACAGGATGCAAATTTCTGTTTGAAAAAGCTAGCCTTTGCTTTCCTAACTGTGTGTATTGGTTCCTGAAAATGTGCAAATCGCGGGGAGCTTCAATGCCATACAACACTCCTTCCGTGGCCTCCAACTGCTCTTAAACGCTAGGAAAACTAAATGCATACTTTTCAACCGATCGCCAGACTAGCATCACTACTCTAGAAGGTTCTGACTTAGAATATGTGGACAACTACAAATACCTAGGTGTCTGGTTAGATTGTAAACTCTACTTCCAGACTCATATTAAGCATCTCCAATCCAAAATTAAATCTATAATTGGCTTCCTATTTCGCAACAAAGCCCCCTTCACTCACGCTGCTAAATTTTGAACACATCTGGCCCTTGTTTTGAACATAGCATTAGTCTCAGCGGAGGGAGGGAGAGAGCAGCAAAGGGTCTGGATTAGAGGTCGACCGATTCATCGGAATGGCCGATTAATTAGGGGCGATTTCAAGTTTTCAAAACAATCGGAAATAGGTATTTTTGGGCACCGATTTGTCAATTTAATTTATTTTTTATACCTTTATTTAACTAGGCAAGTCAGTTAAGAACAAATTCTTATTTTCAATGACGGCCTAGGAACGGTGGATTAACTGCCTTGTTCAGGGGCAGAATGACAGATTTTCACCTTGTCAGCTCGGGGGATCCATTCTTGCATGCTTACAGTTAACTAGTCCAACGCAATAACGACCTGCCTCTCTCTCGTTGCACTCCACAAGGAGACTGCCTGTTACGCAAATGCAGTAAGCCAAGGTAAGTTGCTAGCTAGCATTAAACTTATCTTACAAAAAACAATCAATCATAATCACTAGTTAACTACACATGGTTGTAATTGTCATTATTACAATTCTTTAAAAAACAATATATATTTTATTTTATAAATCGTCCGATTAATTGGTATGGGCTTTTTTGGTCCTCCAATAATCGGTATCGGTGTTGAAAAATCATAGTCGGTCGACCTCTAGTCCGCATCTCATGTTCTCTGCTCTATTCTTCCATTCCTCCAGTGAGACTGACCAGAGAGAGGGGCACCGTCTTCCACCTGATGGTGAAACTCGAGTCGCACCGCATCTGCCTCAGGCACAAATTCATGTTGTTCCTATGAACAGAGGAAGTGAAATATTCCTTAATATTAAAATAGACACGACGAGCTCCAAATAATAATAGAAATGCAGGGCTATCGATACACTTGGCTACTCGTTCATTGCAGCTGCAGGGCGAGTAGGGAGAACCATGTTTTATAATAGTGCAGAATAAAAACTTAAACATGAACTCACTCATAAACAGCAGCTCTTTGCTGTGTTCCTTTGACATTCTCTCTCTGGTCAAAGTTTTAAAAGTTAGGAAATCTTACATAGGCTAGTATGTGGCCAAGGTCGTGGAAGCTGTAGGCAAGGTGATTTGAGCTATCTGATTGGCCAGCGCAGTAGGCACACTCAATTTAGCCACAGATCTCCCCGTCCACAGGGTAGGTGGAGTTTGTCTTGTCAAACAAATTAAATGGTTCTAAAACGGAACACTTTGCCTACCCAGTGTGCAGAGCTTCTGAATCAAGTGTACCTACCTTAAACAGCACAAGAAGAATAACTAAAAAAAGAGTGCAACCCTTATCAAAGACAACTCTGTGTCCTTATCAAAGACAACTCTGTGTCCTTATCAAAGACAACTCTGTGTCCTTATCAAAGACAACTCTGTGTCCTTATCAAATAAAACTCTGTGTCCTTATCAAAAACAACTCTGTGTCCTTATCAAAGACAACTCTGTGTCCTTATCAAAAACAACTCTGTGTCTTTATCAAAAACAACTCTGTGTCTTTATCAAAGACAACTCTGTGTCCTTATCAAAGACAACTCTGTGTCCTTATCAAAGACAACTCTGTGCCTTTATCAAAGACAACTCTGTGCCTTTATCAAAAACAACTCTGTGTCTTTATAAAAAACAACTCTGTGTCTTTATCAAAGACAACTCTGTGTCCTTATCAAAGACAACTCTGTGTCTTTATCAAAGACAACTCTGTGTCCTTATCAAAGACAACTCTGTGTCCTTATCAAAGACAACTCTGTGTCCTTATCAAAGACAACTCTGTTTCCTTATCAAAGACAACTCTGTGTCCTTATCAAAGACAACTCTGTGTCCTTATCAAAAACAACTCTGTGCCTTTATCAAAGACAACTCTGTGCCTTTATCAAAGACAACTCTGTGCCTTTATCAAAGACAACTCTGTGTCCTTATCAAAGACAACTCTGTGCCTTTATCAAAGACAACTCTGTGCCTTTATCAAAGACAACTCTGTGTCCTTATCAAAGACAATTCTGTGTCCTTATCAAAGACAACTCTGTGTCCTTATCAAATACAACTCTGTGTCCTTATCAAATACAACTCTGTGTCCTTATCAAAGACAACTCTGTGTCCTTATCAAATACAACTCTGTGTCCTTATCAAAGACAACTCTGTGTCCTTATCAAAGACAACTCTGTGCCTTTATCAAAGACAACTCTGTGCCTTTATCAAAGACAACTCTGTGCCATTATCAAAGACAACTCTGTGTCCTTATCAAAGACAACTCTGTGTCTTTATCAAAGACAACTCTGTGTCCTTATCAAAGACAACTCTGTGCCTTTATCAAATACAACTCTGTGTCTTTATCAAAGACAACTCTGTGTCCTTATCAAAGACAACTCTGTGTCCTTATCAAAGACAACTCTGTGTCCTTATCAAAGACAACTCTGTGTCCTTATCAAATACAACTCTGTGTCCTTATCAAAGACAACTCTGTGTCCTTATCAAAGACAACTCTGTCCTTATCAAAGACAACTCTGTGTCCTTATCAAATACAACTCTGTGCCTTTATCAAATACAACTCTGTGTCTTTATCAAATACAACTCTGTGTCCTTATCAAAGACAACTCTGTGTCCTTATCAAAGACAACTCTGTTTCCTTATCAAAGACAACTCTGTGTCCTTATCAAAGACAACTCTGTGTCCTTATCAAAGACAATTCTGTGTCCTTATCAAAGACAACTCTGTGTCCTTATCAAATACAACTCTGTGTCCATATCAAATACAACTCTGTGTCCTTATCAAAGACAACTCTGTGTCCTTATCAAAGACAACTCTGTGTCCTTATCAAAGACAACTCTGTGCCTTTATCAAAGACAACTCTGTGCCTTTATCAAAGACAACTCTGTGCCATTATCAAAGACAACTCTGTGTCCTTATCAAAGACAACTCTGTGTCCTTATCAAAGACAACTCTGTGTCCTTATCAAAGACAACTCTGTGTCCTTATCAAAGACAACTCTGTGTCCTTATCAAAGACAACTCTGTGTCCTTATCAAAGACAACTCTGTCCTTATCAAAGACAACTCTGTGTCCTTATCAAATACAACTCTGTGCCTTTATCAAATACAACTCTGTGTCTTTATCAAATACAACTCTGTGTCCTTATCAAAGACAACTCTGTGTCCTTATCAAAGACAACTCTGTGTCCTTATCAAATACAACTCTGTGCCTTTATCAAATACAACTCTGTGTCTTTATCAAATACAACTCTGTGTCTTTATCAAATACAACTCTGTGCCTTAATCAAAGACAACTCTGTGTCCTTATCAAAGACAACTCTGTGCCTTTATCAAATACAACTCTGTGTCTTTATCAAATACAACTCTGTGCCTTAATCAAAGACAACTCTGTGTCCTTATCAAAGACAACTCTGTGTCCTTATCAAAGACAAATATGTGCTTTTATCAAAGACAACTCTGTGCTTTTCTCAAAGACAACTCTGTGCTTTTATCGTTGGCTTTTCTACAGAAATGTTTGGTGATCGCTGATGTAGAGTATGCACACACACACGCATGCACAAGCACACACACACAGACCGACCAGGGGCTGTTCTGCCGGCCTTGTTGTGAGTCTCCCTGCTTTAACTCAGTTCACTCCTGTTCCCATCTCCCTCATCAGGACAGACAGTTGTACACTCTCAGCAGCACTACAGTAACACACTCACACATCCACACAGACCACAGAGAACCACAGCCCCACTCTCAACCAGACGACAGAGGAGAGAGATGGAGAGAGAGAAAGAGAGAGTGAGAGAATGAGAGATAGACAGAAAGTAAGAGAGAAAGGGAGAGGTGGGCAGAGAGGGAAAAGCAGAGGGAGAAAAATAGGATTTAAGCAGACTGGCGTGTAAACAGACTCATTTGCATAGAAGTACAGAGCACAAGTCAATGAGTCACACACACAAACACACAAACGCACACGTACATGCACGAAGCCTGCTCACAGACACACACAGGTAGACGAAGGCATCCACACAGCCAAGCATCCTGAAACATGGTATCCCCCTATATGCCCACTCAGATCTATGTAAAAATCCTGCGAGACCTTAAGGCCAACCTGTCCTCAGACACCTTCTCCTCAAGCCCAACTCTGCTGGCATCTGGCGCTTTACAGTGTTGATTTCTCCGCTGCTCTGTTGCTCTGTTATTGTGGAGGCTGTTTTACAAGACAAGGCAATGAGTGTGTGTGTTTGCGTGCGCACGTGTGTGTGTTTGTGCGCGCTTGTGTGACAGGGAACAAAGAAGATTGAGACATTTAGTGATCCTTTGATCCGATGCCCCCCTCAACACTGTGATGTTTGTTGTTTGTTGTTCAGAAGAACAAAAAGACAGGAGGCTTTGAAAGTCACTGCTCTCTCTTTCTCTCTGGGTCATATTTACACAACAGAGACTGTATGACACAACAGAGACCGTATGACACAACACCAGCAGTAAAAACAGATACATGATGTAACTAGGTGCTCTTAAGGTTACACAGTAACACACCGCGTAAATTCAAACTGACACTGGTTGGAGAAGATGGATTACTTGGGGGGGGGGGGTTCTGGTTAGGTGAAGCGAGGAGGTAGGTGGGTATTCTGGTTAGGTGAAGCAGGGAGGGGGGGTGGGTATTCTGGTTAGGTGAAGCAAGGAGGGGGGTGGGAGTTCTGGTTAGGTGAAGCGAGGAGGGGGGTAGGGGTTCTGGTTAGGTGAAGCGGGGAGGGGGTGGGTGTTCTGGTTAGGTGAAGCGAGGAGGGAGGTGGGGGTTCTGGTTAGGTGAAGCGGGGAGGGGGGTGGGGGTTCTGGTTAGGTGAAGCGAGGAGGGGGGTGGGGGTTCTGGTTAGGTGAAGCGGGGAGGGGGGTGGGGGTTCTGGTTAGGTGAAGCGGGGAGGGGGGTTCTGGTTAGGTGAAGCAGGGAGGGGGGTGGGGGTTCTGGTTAGGTGAAGCGAGGAGGGAGGAGGGGGTTCTGGTTAGGTGAAGCGAGGAGGGAGGTGGGGGTTCTGGTTAGGAGGGAGGTGGGTATTCTGGTTAGGTGAAGCGGGGAGGGAGGTGGGGGTTCTGGTTAGGTGAAGCGAGGAGGGAGGTGGGGGTTCTGGTTAGGTGAAGCGAGGAGGGGCTGGGGGTTCTGGTTAGGTGAAGCGAGGAGGGAGGTGGGTATTCTGGTTAGGTGAAGCGGGGTGGGGGATCTGGTTAGGTGAAGCGAGGAGGAGGTGGGGGTTCTGGTTAGGTGAAGCGAGTGGGGGTTCTGGTTAGGTGAAGCGAGGAGGGTGTTCTGGTTAGGTGAAGAGAGGAGGGGGGTGGGGGTTCTGGTTAGGTGACGCGAGGAAGGGGGTGGGGGTACTGGTTAGGTGAAGCGAGGAGGGGGGTGGGGGTTCTGGTTAGGTGAAGCGAGGAGGGGGGTGGGGGTACTGGTTAGGTGCTGTAAGTAGGGGTGTGGGGGTTCTGGTTAGGTGCTGTGAGAAGGGGTGTGGTGGTTCTGGTTAGGTGCTGTGAGAAGGGGGGTAGGGGATCTGGTTAGGTGCTCTGAGTAGAGGTGTGGGGGTTCTGGTTAGGTGCTGTGAGTAGGGGTGTGGGGGTTCTGGTTAGGTGCTGTGAGAAGGGGGGTAGGGGATCTGGTTAGGTGCTCTGAGTAGAGGTGTGGGGGTTCTGGTTAGGTGCTGTGAGTAGAGGTGTGGGGGTTCTGGTTAGGTGCTGTGAGTAGAGGTGTGGGGGCTCTGGTTAGGTGCTGTGAGTAGGGAGGTGGGAGTTCTGGTTAGGTGCTGTGAGTAGAGGTGTGGGGGTTCTGGTTAGGTACTGTAAGTAGAGGTGTGGGGGTTCTGGTTAGGTGCTGTGAGTAGGGAGGTGGGAGTTCTGGTTAGGTGCTGTGAGTAGAGGTGTGGGGGTTCTGGTTAGAGGAAAAGGGAAGGGGCAGACAGGGGTTTGGAGTGAAGGAGCTAGAGAGAGAGATGAGGGGGTCCTGATGGCATGTCAGTAAGATGTCTCTTCTGTGTGCAGAAAGGTGTACACACAGAGCTGGAGGTCTGGGCTCTCAGCATCAGCAATAACTGGGCTTGTGTGTGTGTGTATGTGTGTGTGCATCAGTGTGTGTGTGTGTGTGTGCATCAGTGTGTGTATGTGTGTGTGTGTGTGTGTGTGTGTGTGTGTGTGTGTGTGTGTGTGTGTGTGTGTGTGTGTGTGTGTGTGTGTGTGTGTGTGAGAGAGACAGTTGTTGTTATTAGTGTTCATGTTGTGGTTTTATTGGCTGTAGAGTTGGTTTGTTTGTGTGTGTGTACATGTGTGTGTACATGTGTGTGTACATGTGTTTACCTATGTGTGTGTACCCGTGTGTGTATGTGTGTGTGTGTGTGTGTGTGTGTGTGTATGTGTGTGTGTGTGTGTGTGTGCTCACCGTCTCTCTGTCCAGCTGTTTGGACATTGGTACCACAGACAGAGACAAAAAGATTTGGCATACAGGTTCTACAGCTGCACCATCGGGAGCATCCTGACCGGTTGCATCACTGCCTGGTATGGCATCTGCTCGGACTCCGACCGCAAGGCACTACAGAAGGTAGTGCGTAAGGCCCAGAGAATCACCGGGGCCAAGCTTCCTGCCATCCAGGACCTCTATACCAGGCGGTGTCAGAGGAAGGCCCTAAAAATGTTCAAAGACTCCAACAACCCCAGTCATAGACTCTTCTCTCTGCAACCGCATGACAAGCGATACCGGAGGGCCAAGTCTAGGTCCAAAAGGCTTCTTAACAGCTCCTACCCCCAAGCCATAAGACTCCTGAACAGCTAATCAAATGGCTAACCAGAGTATTTGCATTGCCCCCCCTCTCTTTAATGCTGCTGCTAATCTCTGTTTATTATCTATGCATATTCACTTTAACTCTACCTACATGTACATATTACCTCAATTACCTCGACTAACCTGTGCCCACGCACATTGACTGTACCGGTAACCCCTGTATACAGCCTCGCTATTGTTATTTACTGCTGCTCTTTAACTGTTTTACTTCTCTATTGTTTTTACTTAACACTTATTTTTCTTAAAACTGCATTGTTGGTTAGGGACTCGTAAGTAAGCATTTCACTGTGAGGTCTACTACACCTGTTGTATTCAGCATTTCACTGTAAGATCTACTACACCTGTTGTATTCAGCATTTCACTGTAAGGTCTATAATACCTGTTGTATTCAGCATTTCACTGTAAGGTCTACTACACCTGTTGTATTCAGCATTTCACTGTAAGGTCTACTACACCTGTTGTATTCAGCATTTCACTGTGAGGTCTACTACACCTGTTGTATTCAGCATTTCACTGTAAGGTCTATAATACCTGTTGTATTCAGCATTTCACTGTAAGGTCTACTACACCTGTTGTATTCAGCATTTCACTGTAAGGTCTACTACACCTGTTGTATTCAGCATTTCACTGTAAGGTCTACTACACCTGTTGTATTCAGCATTTCACTGTAAGGTCTACTACACCTGTTGTATTCAGCATTTCACTGTAAGGTCTACTACACCTGTTGTATTCAGCATTTCACTGTAAGGTCTACTACACCTGTTGTATTCAGCATTTCACTGTAAGGTCTACTACACCTGTTGTATTCAGCATTTCACTATAAGGTCTACTACACCTGTTGTATTCAGCATTTCACTGTAAGGTCTACTACACCTGTTGTATTCAGCATTTCACTGTAAGGTCTACTACACCTGTTGTATTCAGCATTTCACTGTAAGGTCTACTACACCTGTTGTATTCAGCATTTCACTGTAAGGTCTACTACACCTGTTGTATTCAGCATTTCACTGTAAGGTCTACTACACCTGTTGTATTCAGCATTTCACTGTAAGGTCTACTACACCTGTTGTATTCAGCATTTCACTGTAAGGTCTACTACACCTGTTGTATTCAGCATTTCACTGTAAGGTCTACTACACCTGTTGTATTCAGCATTTCACTGTAAGGTCTACTACACCTGTTGTATTCAGCATTTCACTATAAGGTCTACTACACCTGTTGTATTCAGCATTTCACTGTAAGGTCTACTACACCTGTTGTATTCAGCATTTCACTGTAAGGTCTACTACACCTGTTGTATTCAGCATTTCACTGTAAGGTCTACTACACCTGTTGTATTCAGCATTTCACTGTAAGGTCTACTACACCTGTTGTATTCAGCATTTCACTGTAAGGTCTACTACACCTGTTGTATTCAGCATTTCACTGTAAGGTCTACTACACCTGTTGTATTCAGCATTTCACTGTAAGATCTACTACACCTGTCGTTTTCAGCATTTCACTGTAAGGTCTACTACACCTGTTGTATTCAGCATTTCACTGTAAGGTCTACTACACCTGTTGTATTCAGCATTTCACTGTAAGGTCTATAATACCTGTTGTTTTCAGCATTTCACTGTAAGGTCTACTACACCTGTTGTATTCGGCTCATTTGATTTGAAGCACAGTGGTGGCAGCATCAGGCTGTGGGGATGTTTTTCAGCTGCAGGGACTGGGAGACTAGTCAGGATTAAGGGGAAGATAAACAGAGCAAAGTACAGAGTGATGCTTGATGAAAACCTGCTCCAGAGCGCTTAGGAGCTCAGACTGAGGCGAAGGTTCCCCTACCAACAGGACAATGACCCTTAGCACGCAGCCAAGGCAATGCAGGAGTGGCTTTGGGACAAGTCTCTGAATGTCCTTGAGTGGCCCAGTCAGAGCCCATCTCTGGGGAGACCTGAAAATAGCTGTGCATTGATGCTCCCCATCCAACCTGACAGAGCTTGAGAGGATCTGCAGAGAAGAATGGTAGAAACTCCCCAAATACAGCTGTGCCAAGCTTGTAGCATCATACCTAAGAAGACTCGAGGATGTAATTGCTGCTTAAGGTGCTTCAACAAAGTACTGAGTAAAGGGTCTGAATACTTTTGTAAATGTAATATTTCCGTGTGTTTTTTTGTATACATGTTTCCTTTGTCAGTATGGTAAACTGTGTGTAGATTGATGGGAAAACTATAAGGCTGTAACGTAACAAAACGTGGAAAAAGTTAAAGGGTCTGAATACTTTCCTAAGGCATTTTAGATCCCTGCCCTGACTATTAAAGGTCAACTGCCCCTGCCCTGACTATTAAAGGTCAACTGTCCCTGCCCTGACTATTAAAGGTCAACTGTCCCTGCTCTGACTATTAAAGGTCAACTGTCCCTGCTCTGACTATTAAAGGTCAACTGCCCCTGCCCTGACTATTAAAGGTCAACTGTCCCTGCCCTGACTATTAAAGGTCAACTGTCCCTGCTCTGACTATTAAAGGTCAACTGTCCCTGCTCTGACTATTAAAGGTCAACTCCCTGCTCTGACTATTAAAGGTCAACTGTCCCTGCTCTGACTATTAAAGGTCAACTGACTATTAAAGGTCAACTGTCCCTGCTCTGACTATTAAAGGTCAACTGTCCCTGCTCTGACTATTAAAGGTCAACTGTCCCTGCCCTGACTATTAAAGGTCAACTGTCCCTGCTCTGACTATTAAAGGTCAACTGTCCCTGCTCTGACTATTAAAGGTCAACTCCCTGCTCTGACTATTAAAGGTCAACTGTCCCTGCTCTGACTATTAAAGGTCAACTGACTATTAAAGGTCAACTGTCCCTGCTCTGACTATTAAAGGTCAACTGTCCTTGCTCTGACTATTAAAGGTCAACTGTCCTTGCTCTGACTATTAAAGGTCAACTGTCCCTGCTCTGACTATTAAAGGTCAACTCCCTGCCCTGACTATTAAAGGTCAACTGTCCCTGCTCTGACTATTAAAGGTCAACTGTCCCTGCTCTGACTATTAAAGGTCAACTGTCCCTGCCCTGACTATTAAAGGTCAACTGTCCCTGCTCTGACTATTAAAGGTCAACTGTCCTTGCTCTGACTATTAAAGGTCAACTGACTATTAAAGGTCAACTGTCCCTGCTCTGACTATTAAAGGTCAACTCCCTGCTCTGACTATTAAAGGTCAACTGTCCCTGCTCTGACTATTAAAGGTCAACTGTCCCTGCCCTGACTATTAAAGGTCAACTGTCCCTGCTCTGACTATTAAAGGTCAACTGACTATTAAAGGTCAACTGTCCCTGCTCTGACTATTAAAGGTCAACTCCCAGCTCTGACTATTAAAGGTCAACTCCCTGCCCTGACTATTAAAGGTCAACTGTCCCTGCCCTCACTATTAAAGGTCAACTGTCCCTGCCCTGACTATTAAAGGTCAACTGTCCCTGCTCTGACTATTAAAGGTCAACTATCCCTGCTCTGACTATTAAAGGTCAACTCCCTGCTCTGACTATTAAAGGTCAACTCCCTGCCCTGACTATTAAAGGTCAACTGTCCTTGCTCTGACTATTAAAGGTCAACTGTCCCTGCTCTGACTATTAAAGGTCAACTCTCCCTGCTCTGACTATTAAAGGTCAACTCCCTGCTCTGACTATTAAAGGTCAACTGTCCCTGCTCTGACTATTAAAGGTCAACTGTCCCTGCTCTGACTATTAAAGGTCAACTCCCTGCTCTGACTATTAAAGGTCAACTCCCTGCCCTGACTATTAAAGGTCAACTGTCCCTGCTCTGACTATTAATAATTAAAGGTCAACTGTCCCTGCTCTGACTATTAAAGGTCAACTGTCCCTGCTCTGACTATTAAAGGTCAACTGTCCCTGCTCTGACTATTAAAGGTCAACTGCCCCTGCCCTGACTATTAAAGGTCAACTATCCCTGCTCTGACTATTAAAGGTCAACTCCCTGCCCTGACTATTAAAGGTCAACTCCCTGCTCTGACTATTAAAGGTCAACTCCCTGCTCTGACTATTAAAGGTCAACTGTCCCTGCCCTGACTATTAAAGGTCAACTGTCCCTGCTCTGACTATTAAAGGTCAACTGTCCCTGCCCTGACTATTAAAGGTCAACTGCCCCTTAGAACCAACTTGTCTAGTTTTAAATGGCCTCTGTGTCATCGATATGAGAATTAAACATTCATTGTAGTGTCAAAATTGACTACAATCTGTAAATAGGGCAGTTTTGGTCATAAAGTCAGAGTTCGGTAAGTGACTACATCATGACTTACTTGAGGGTTTGGTTTGGATTACAATTATGTCAACAATTTATGCCCCCTTTTGCCTAATAATAGGTGGTGACACAGTGTTTCCTTGGAAAAGACTGGGCGAGTTCGCTTTGCTTAGGAGGACAAACGGATTGGTTGAAAATGAGCAAACCCTGCACACCCGGGGCACCGGGTCACGCAAAACAAACATCCCCACTGACACCTCCGCTCCAGACAAGACGTGTGGTTAGAACCTGTCCTTCCTGGAGAAATAGCTACTGTAGTGCAAATGGGCTTCCATAAAGTTCAACAATCTAATGGATTCGACAGGTTTCTACCGTCAAACCTGAAACTGGTGTGTTGTTGTTTATAGCTAGCTAGCTACATGCTACATGTCATTATCATCCGCTCTGATACGAGTCTATGATACTGTGATGAAACTAGCTGAATACATAGCCTCTTCTTAATGTGTGAAGAAGAAGTTTTGTATTGCTAACGTTGCACCTGACGACAGGTTTGACCCTTGCTAGCTAACATTTGACCTTATTATAACCCTTTTTTGACAGACTCCTCCTGATGCAAACATAAATACACAAAGACACACTCTCTGACACACTCACTAATGACACACTCACTAATGACACACTCACTAATGACACACTCACTAAAGACACACTCACTAATGACAGACTTAGATTCAGATTGCTGCAGGAACACCATGGTGTCCTTTCCACTGCCTGGATATATGGTGTTAATGCCACAGTAACACAGTGTGTGTGTGTGTGTGTCAGGGAAAGGCCAACCTGGTCGGTCACCTGTGATACAAGCCAGTATTGAATGTCCATCCATATCTGAGGACGTTGGGAGATGATGTAGAAACTGGCCACTGGGGGCAACATTTAGCGCTCGTACCCTAAAGTAGGTATTGGTTTTGCTAAGGCGTTGTCGACGGGGATGGCGGATTGCAAGTTCGAATCCAGCGATATAAAGTTGTTTTTGATATTTCTGTTTAAGCCTATCCCAAACATTAACCCTTACCTTAACGATTCTGAGTTAATGCCTAACATTAAGATTTCAGAGTTAATGCCTAATATTAACCCTGCCTCAAAAATTCTGAGCTAATGCCAAAATGTAACCTTAAACACTTAGACATTTGACGTTTGGAACAATTTTGAAATTTGACGTTAGAGAAACATGAATAAACGTCTAATTCTGACATGAGACTGTGAGAGCTAGTTGGGAAAGGCAGGTGTTATTCCACCTGAGGTGTGTGTGTTTCTGCTAACTCAGTCAGAATTGACCTGCTCTACACTTCACACTGCTTTTTGATTCATCACCGTGGTTACCCAACCACCGCCAACAGAGAGACATGGGTGACGCACAGAGACACATTTCATCTGCAATAACTGTATTTTTCTCTGTGTGTGTGCGCGTGCGTGTGTGTGCGCGCGCGTGTGTGTTTGTGTGTGTGTGTGCGCGCGTGCGCGTGTGTGTGTGTGTGTGAAAGGGGCCTAACCAAGCTAAAATGGTCAATCCCAGGCCCAACTAAGGTCCCTTAAAACAGTGGACTAATATTGTATTCTCAAAGATAGGAAAGCAGAAAGGGTTATGTAGTGACACTCATATATCTGCCTGAGAGGGGAACCCTGTGAGAGAACGCCAGCCGAGTGGGAGGGAGGAGAGAAAGATAAAAGGGGAACCCGGTGAGAGAACGCCAGCCGAGTGGGAGGGAGGAGAGAAAGATAAAAGGGGAACCCGGTGAGAGAACGCCAGCCGAGTGGGAGGGAGGAGAGAAAGATAAAAGGGGAACCCTGAGAGAGAACGCCAGCCGAGTGGGAGGGAGGAGAGAAAGATAAAAGGGGAACCCTGTGAGAGAACGCCAGCCGAGTGGGAGGGAGGAGAGAAAGATAAAAGGGGAACCCTGTGAGAGAACGCCAGCCGAGTGGGAGGGAGGAGAGAAAGATAAAAGGGGAACCCTGAGAGAGAACGCCAGCCGAGTGGGAGGGAGGAGAGAAAGATAAAAGGGGAACCCTGAGAGAGAACGCCAGCCGAGTGGGAGGGAGGAGAGAAAGATAAAAGGGGAACCCTGTGAGAGAACGCCAGCCGAGTGGGAGGGAGGAGAGAAAGATAAAAGGGGAACCCTGTGAGAGAACGCCAGCCGAGTGGGAGGGAGGAGAGAAAGATAAAAGGGGAACCCTGTGAGAGAACGCCAGCCGAGTGGGAGGGAGGAGAGAAAGATCTAAAGCGAGGGAGTGAGCGAGAGAAAGGAAGATAGAGAGATGTAGTGATGCTCGAGTTCTGACTGCGGAGAGGAGCTCCTGGTACTGTACAAAAAAAGAGCGTGCGTGCGTGTGTGTGTGTGTGTGTGTGCATGCAGGGGACAGCCACAGCAGATAAAAGCCACTACAGAGGATCACAGATGATTTGGGGAGATTTTTAGTCTGTGTGTGTGCACATGTCCACGTATTTAGATGATGTTTTGTGTGGGCTATAACAGTGGAACAGACCTGCAGGGTAATGCTCTTTCAGAAGAGGATATGTAAACATAAACTGGTGTATTTCATAATCATCTGTCCAGATGACCACAGTAAGCCCTGGATGTCTCCCTCTGAAAACCACTGCAACACCATAGCCATCCAATTAAAACCTCCGTACGGAGCAGAAACAACTACAGGAAAACACACACACACACACCTACTAAATTGTGTACATTTGTGTTGGAATTCTCAATATTAGCTGATCTTGTGCAGATTCATTATACAGCAATCATGCAATGATATGGTATGTATAATTTCCTAGGCTCTGTAACGTATGCTCCCTGCATGCAAATCTTTCGACTCAACGTATGGTAAAAAACCAATAGCTTGGAAAGATGATTGGTTCTGCAAAGTAGCAGACCTTAAGGTATCTTTTCAACTTACTGCAATCAAAAAGATCTAAATGTCCAACTAATATCACTAGGTGATGTACAGATAACACAGTGCTACTAGAAGACAGAAACCTGACCTGTAAAGACTCCCTGAACACAGTCAGTGCTACTAGAAGACAGAAACCTGACCTGTAAAGACTCCCTGAACACAGTCAGTGCTACTAGAAGACAGAAACCTGACCTGAAGACTCCCTGAACACAGTCAGTGCTACTAGAAGACAGAAACCTGACCTGTAAAGACTCCCTGAACACAGTCAGTGCTACTAGAAGACAGAAACCTGACCTGTAAAGACTCCCTGAAAACAGTCAGTGCTACTAGAAGACAGAAACCTGACCTGAAGACTCCCTGAACACAGTCAGTGCTACTAGAAGACAGAAACCTGACCTGTAAAGACTCCCTGAACACAGTCAGTGCTACTAGAAGACAGAAACCTGACCTGTAAAGACTCCCTGAACACAGTCAGTGCTACTAGAAGACAGAAACCTGACCTGAAGACTCCCTGAACACAGTCAGTGCTACTAGAAGACAGAAACCTGACCTGAAAACTCCCTGAACACAGTCAGTGCTACTAGAAGACAGAAACCTGACCTGTAAAGACTCCCTGAACACAGTCAGTGCTACTAGAAGACAGAAGCCTCACCTGAAAAGACTCACTGAACACAGTCAGTGCTACTAGAAGACAGAAACCTGACCTGTAAAGACTCCCTGAACACAGTCAGTGCTACTAGAAGACAGAAACCTGACCTGAAAACTCCCTGAACACAGTCAGTGCTACTAGAAGACAGAAACCTGACCTGTAAAGACTCCCTGAACACAGTCAGTGCTACTAGAAGACAGAAGCCTCACCTGAAAAGACTCACTGAACACAGTCAGTGCTACTAGAAGACAGAAACCTGACCTGTAAAGACTCCCTGAACACAGTCAGTGCTACTAGAAGACAGAAACCTGACCTGAAGACTCCCTGAACACAGTCAGTGCTACTAGAAGACAGAAACCTGACCTGAAAACTCCCTGAACACAGTCAGTGCTACTAGAAGACAGAAACCTGACCTGTAAAGACTCCCTGAACACAGTCAGTGCTACTAGAAGACAGAAACCTGACCTGAAAACTCCCTGAACACAGTCAGTGCTACTAGAAGACAGAAACCTGACCTGTAAAGACTCCCTGAACACAGTCAGTGCTACTAGAAGACAGAAACCTGACCTGAAGACTCCCTGAACACAGTCAGTGCTACTAGAAGACAGAAACCTGACCTGAAGACTCCCTGAACACAGTCAGTGCTACTAGAAGACAGAAACCTGACCTGTAAAGACTCCCTGAACACAGTCAGTGCTACTAGAAGACAGAAACCTGACCTGAAGACTCCCTGAACACAGTCAGTGCTACTAGAAGACAGAAACCTGACATGTAAAGACTCCCTGAACACAGTCAGTGCTACTAGAAGACAGAAACCTGACCTGAAGACTCCCTGAACACAGTCAGTGCTACTAGAAGACAGAAGCCTGACCTGAAAAGACTCACTGAACACAGTCAGTGCTACTAGAAGACAGAAACCTGACCTGTAAAGACTCCCTGAACACAGTCAGTGCTACTAGAAGACAGAAACCTGACCTGAAAACTCCCTGAACACAGTCAGTGCTACTAGAAGACAGAAACCTGACCTGAAGACTCCCTGAACACAGTCAGTGCTACTAGAAGACAGAAACCTGACATGTAAAGACTCCCTGAACACAGTCAGTGCTACTAGAAGACAGAAACCTGACCTGTAAAGACTCCCTGAACACAGTCAGTGCTACTAGAAGACAGAAACCTGACCTGAAAACTCCCTGAACACAGTCAGTGCTACTAGAAGACAGAAACCTGACCTGTAAAGACTCCCTGAACACAGTCAGTGCTACTAGAAGACAGAAACCTGACCTGAAGACTCCCTGAACACAGTCAGTGCTACTAGAAGACAGAAACCTGACCTGTAAAGACTCCCTGAACACAGTCAGTGCTACTAGAAGACAGAAACCTGACCTGTAAAGACTCCCTGAACACAGTCAGTGCTACTAGAAGACAGAAACCTGACCTGAAGACTCCCTGAACACAGTCAGTGCTACTAGAAGACAGAAACCTGACCTGTAAAGACTCCCTGAACACAGTCAGTGCTACTAGAAGACAGAAACCTGACCTGTAAAGACTCCCTGAACACAGTCAGTGCTACTAGAAGACAGAAACCTGACCTGAAGACTCCCTGAACACAGTCAGTGCTACTAGAAGACAGAAACCTGACCTGTAAAGACTCCCTGAACACAGTCAGTTAAAAGCATTCAAATGAGTTCAGCTGGGGCAGATAGGCCCCCAGAGGACAACTAACCTACAGAAATAGTCTGGTAGAAAAGGACAGACAAATCCAAGAAGAACTAGGAAACAACACAGACTTTTAAAGCTATAACCCAGAGGAACATAACTAATTTAGGAGAAAAAGACAGGAAGACTGGAATAGAAAAGATTGTCAAGAAATATAGCAGTGTGTGTAGCTTGCTGACAGGAGACTGTAGATAGAGGATAGAGAGAGCAGTGTGTGTAGCTTGCTGACAGAGGAGACTGTAGATAGAGGATAGAGAGAGCAGTGTGTGTAGCTTGCTGACAGAGGAGACTGTAGATAGAGGATAGAGAGAGCAGTGTGTGTAGCTTGCTGACAGAGGAGACTGTAGATAGAGGATAGTGAGAGCAGTGTGTGTAGCTTGCTGACAGAGGAGACTGTAGATAGAGGATAGAGAGAGCAGTGTGTGTAGCTTGCTGACAGAGGAGACTGTAGATAGAGGATAGAGAGAGCAGTGTGTGTAGCTTGCTGACAGAGGAGACTGTAGATAGAGGATAGTGAGAGCAGTGTGTGTAGCTTGCTGACAGAGGAGACTGTAGATAGAGGATAGAGAGAGCAGTGTGTGTAGCTTGCTGACAGAGGAGACTGTAGATAGAGGATGGAGAGAGCAGTGTGTGTAGCTTGCTGACAGAGGAGACTGTAGATAGAGGATAGAGAGAGCAGTGTGTGTAGCTTGCTGACAGAGGAGACTGTAGATAGAGGATGGAGAGAGCAGTGTGTGTAGCTTGCTGACAGGAGACTGTAGATAGAGGATAGAGAGAGCAGTGTGTGTAGCTTGCTGACAGAGGAGACTGTAGATAGAGGATAGTGAGAGCAGTGTGTGTAGCTTGCTGACAGAGGAGACTGTAGATAGAGGATGGAGAGAGCAGTGTGTGTAGCTTGCTGACAGAGGAGACTGTAGATAGAGGATGGAGAGAGCAGTGTGTGTAGCTTGCTGACAGGAGACTGTAGATAGAGGATAGAGAGAGCAGTGTGTGTAGCTTGCTGACAGAGGAGACTGTAGATAGAGGATGGAGAGAGCAGTGTGTGTAGCTTGCTGACAGAGGAGACTGTAGATAGAGGATAGAGAGAGCAGTGTGTGTAGCTTGCTGACAGAGGAGACTGTAGATAGAGGATAGAGAGAGCAGTGTGTGTAGCTTGCTGACAGAGGAGACTGTAGATAGAGGATAGAGAGAGCAGTGTGTGTAGCTTGCTGACAGGAGACTGTAGATAGAGGATAGAGAGAGCAGTGTGTGTAGCTTGCTGACAGGAGACTGTAGATAGAGGATAGAGAGAGCAGTGTGTGTAGCTTGCTGACAGAGGAGACTGTAGATAGAGGATGGAGAGAGCAGTGTGTGTAGCTTGCTGACAGGAGACTGTAGATAGAGGATAGAGAGAGCAGTGTGTGTAGCTTGCTGACAGAGGAGACTGTAGATAGAGGATAGTGAGAGCAGTGTGTGTAGCTTGCTGACAGAGGAGACTGTAGATAGAGGATGGAGAGAGCAGTGTGTGTAGCTTGCTGACAGAGGAGACTGTAGATAGAGGATGGAGAGAGCAGTGTGTGTAGCTTGCTGACAGAGGAGACTGTAGATAGAGGATAGAGAGAGCAGTGTGTGTAGCTTGCTGACAGAGGAGACTGTAGATAGAGGATGGAGAGAGCAGTGTGTGTAGCTTGCTGACAGAGGAGACTGTAGATAGAAGATGGAGAGAGCAGTGTGTGTAGCTTGCTGACAGAGGAGACTGTAGATAGAGGATAGAGAGAGCAGTGTGTGTAGCTTGCTGACAGAGGAGACTGTAGATAGAGGATAGAGAGAGCAGTGTGTGTAGCTTGCTGACAGAGGAGACTGTAGATAGAGGATGGAGAGAGCAGTGTGTGTAGCTTGCTGACAGAGGAGACTGTAGATAGAGGATAGAGAGAGCAGTGTGTGTAGCTTGCTGACAGAGGAGACTGTAGATAGAGGATAGAGAGAGCAGTGTGTGTAGCTTGCTGACAGAGGAGACTGTAGATAGAGGATAGAGAGAGCAGTGTGTGTAGCTTGCTGACAGAGGAGACTGTAGATAGAGAATAGAGAGAGCAGTTTGTGTAGCTTGCTGACAGAGGAGACTGCAGATAGAGGATGGAGAGAGCAGTGTGTGTAGCTTGCTGACAGAGGAGACTGTAGATAGAGGATAGTGAGAGCAGTGTGTGTAGCTTGCTGACAGAGGAGACTGTAGATAGAGGATAGAGAGAGCAGTGTGTGTAGCTTGCTGACAGAGGAGACTGTAGATAGAGGATAGTGAGAGCAGTGTGTGTAGCTTGCTGACAGAGGAGACTGTAGATAGAGAATAGAGAGAGCAGTGTGTGTAGCTTGCTGACAGAGGAGACTGTAGATAGAGGATAGAGAGAGCAGTGTGTGTAGCTTGCTGACAGAGGAGACTGTAGATAGAGGATGTTATACAACAGAACCATTTTAGCCTCTTTTTCTGATGCGCCCACACACACACACACACACACGTAGACACAGACAGTACATAAATACCTTCTCCTTGGTGCCTGACTGGGAGCAGTCTGGCCGGGTGCGGATGGTGAAGGGGGAGGCCAGGCGCAGCAGTATGGCCTGGAAGGTGGGCTGGATCCTGGGGGAGATGATCTCAAAACAGTCCCTGAAGGAGATGGTCCGGTGAGGCTCGATCCGTGCCTGCCTCCTCAGACCTTCCCCTAGCTGCAGCAGCTCCATGCTGGGGCCCAGCACCAGGTGGAAGGGGAAGGCCCTGCAGAATGTTGCTGGACCGATGCGCAGGTCAGTGGGGGAGAGGGAGAGGGGCGGGAGGGTCTGCTTGGGGGTCTCTGTTGGAAGAGTGACAGAGGAGGGAGGGATGGAGGAAGGGGAGGGTGAGGTTTCTCTGATGAGGAAGGAGAGGCAGACGGGGGCAGACGGGGAAGGAGAGGGGCTCGGTGTAGGGGTGGAGTCTCCTCCTGAGTGTTCTGCGTCCTCATTGGGCGACAAGGGCGCTAGGGGAGGGGCTTCCTTCACCACAACTTGGCAGTGGAAGATTCGGCGTGCGACGGCTCGGATCAGACCAGGCATAGCCAATCCCACGACAGGGGCGGGGTTAAAGCAGTGGAGGAGGAGAAGCTTTCCTTCCACCCTCTCCCTTCCTCTTCCTCTCTCCTCCTCGTGAGGGTCTTTGCATTGAAAGGAGGGGCTCTCTGAGGAGGCACGGCGTCCGGTCGAGGTTCTGATGTGTTCTAAGATGGCGTCAAAGCCGTTGAAGAAGTCCTGCAGGTTCCCTCCCACCGCTCTTAGAACCCGCTCGTTCTCCTCGAAACACAGACCGAAGAACTCCTCCCCGAAACGCTCCCTCAGCTCACAGAACTGCACACCTAGAACACAGCACCAGCAGATCATTAGGATGACACAATCACAACCTCAGGACAACACAACCACAACCTCAGGACAACACAAACACAACCTCAGGACAACACAACAACAACCTCAGGACAACACAACAACAACCTCAGGACAACACAATCACAACCTCAGGACAAACAACCACAACCTCAGGACAACACAAACACAACCTCAGGACAACACAACAACAACCTCAGGACAACACAACAACAACCTCAGGACAACACAACAACAACCTCAGGACAACACAACAACAACCTCAGGACAACACAACAACAACCTCAGGACAAACAACCACAACCTCAGGACAACACAAACACAACCTCAGGACAACACAACAACAACCTCAGGACAACACAACAACAACCTCAGGACAAACAACCACAACCTCAGGACAACACAACAACAACCTCAGGACACCGTAAGGACAACACAACAACAACCTCAGGACAACACAACAACAACCTCAGGACACCGTAAGGACAACACAACAACAAAGTAAACGAACACAGCTGGAGTGCCATGGCTGGGCTGTAGGGAGTTATTTACTGTGAAGGACAAGCAGAGCAGAACGCTGATCTAGAGTCAGCTTTAGAGCACACACACACACACACACACACACACACACACACACACACACACACACACACACACACACACACACACAGTTGCTGTTTTTCTGACTGATCAATCAACCCTGATGCATAACAAACAGAGAGAACACAACAGGCTGGACAACACACAAAAAACGACAAACCACAATGAGGGTATGGTGAGGAGCATGCTGACATTTACAGGCATGTCACGGCTGAGACAGCGATGGAGAGAGGGAGGTTGAGAGACATGGAGAGAGGGAGGTAGACAGATGGTGGGAGGGAGGTAGACAGACGGAGGGAGGTAGACAGTATGAGGGAAGGAGGTAGAGGGAGATGAAAAGAGGTAGAAGTAGATGGAGGAAGGTAGAGGGAGATGGAGGGAGGGAGGTAGAGGGAGGGTGGGAGGTAGAGAGAGATGGAGGGGGGGATGTAGAGAGATGGAGGGGGGAGGTAGACAGATGGAGGTTGGGAGATGGGGGTAGGGAGGGATGAAGAGGGAGATGGAGGGAGGAAGGTAGAGCGAAGGAGGTAGAGAGAGATGGAGGGAGGAGCGTAGAGAGAGATTGAGGGGGAGGTAGCGAGACGGACGGAGGGAGGAATGTAATGCACGTGAGGGAGAGAGATGGAGGGAGGAGGGTAGAGAGAGATTGAGGGGGAGGTAGAGAGAGATTGAGGAGGAGGTAGAGAGAGACGGAGGGAGGGAAGGAGGGATGTAGTGCAAGGGAGGGAGAGAGATGGAGGGAAGGATAGAGATGGAGGGAGAGAGGGAAGTAGAGAGATGGAGGGAGAGAGGGAAGGAGAGAGATGGAGGGAGGGAAGTAGAGAGATGGAGGGAGAGAGGGAAGAAGAGAGATGGAGGGAGAGAGGGAAGTAGAGAGATTGAGGGAGAGAGGGAAATAGAGAGATGGAGGGAGAGAGGTAGATAGAGAGATGGAGGGAGGGAGGTAGATGGAGGGAGGGAGAGAGAGATGGAGGGAGGTAGAGAGAGATGTAGGGAGGGAGGTAGATGGAGGGAGGGAGAGAGAGAGATTGTGGGAGTGAGGTAGATGGAAATGGAGGGAGGGAGGAAGGGAGGTAGAGAGGTAGAGAGATGGAGGTAGAGAGAAATGGAGGGAGGGAGAGAGATGGAGGGAGGTAGATGGAGGGAGGTAGAGAGATGGAGGGAGGAGGTAGAGAGATGGAGGGAGGGAGGTAGATTGAGATGATGGAGGGAGGTAGAGAGATGGAGGGAGGTAGATGGAGATGGTGGAGGGAGGTAGATGGAGGGAGGAGGTAGAGAGATGGAGGGAGGGAGGTAGATGGAGATGATGGAGGGAGGTAGATGGAGGGAGGTAGATGTAGGGAGGGAGGTAGAGAGATGGACGGAGGGAGGTGGAGGGAGGGAGGTAGATGGAGGGAGGAGGTAGAGAGATGGAGGGAGGGAGGTAGATTGAGATGATGGAGGGAGGTAGAGAGATGGAGGGAGGTAGATGGAGATGATGGAGGGAGGTAGAGAGATGGAGGGAGGAGGTAGAGAGATGGAGGGAGGGAGGGAGGTAGATGGAGATGATGGAGGGAGGTAGATGGAGGGAGGAGGTAGAGAGATGGAGGGAGGGAGGTAGATGGAGATGATGGAGGGAGGTAGAGAGATGGAGGGAGGTAGATGGAGATGATGGAGGGAGGTAGAGAGATGGAGGGAGAACACTGAGGAACAGATTGTGCTTTAACCTAATAACCATCAGTACTTCAGCACAAGACAAAAGGATGGAGGGGGGAGGAGAGAAAGGGATTAGGGAAGAGGAGGCAGGGAGGAGAGAGAGGGATTAGGGAAGAGGAGGGAGGTAGGAGAGAGAGGGATTAGGGAAGAGGAGGGAGGTAGGAGAGAGAGGGATTAGGGAAGAGGAGGGAGGTAGGAGAGAGAGGGATTAGGGAAGAGGAGGGAGGTAGGAGAGAGAGGGATTAGGGAAGAGGAGGGAGGAAGGAGAGCCAGGAAAGGGAGAGGAAGGATGAGAGAGAGGGATTAGGGAAGAAGAGGGAGGTAGGAGAGGCAGGAAAGGGAGAGGAAGGAGGAGAGAGAGGGATTAGGGAAGAGGAGGGAGGAAGGAGAGCCAGGAAAGGGAGAGGAAGGATGAGAGAGAGGGATTAGGGAAGAGGAGGGAGGTAGGAGAGAGAGGGATTAGGGAAGAGGAGGGAGGTAGGAGAGAGGGATTAGGGAAGAGGAGGGAGGTAGGAGAGAGAGGGATTAGGGAAGAGGAGGGAGGTAGGAGAGAGAGGGATTAGGGAAGAGGAGGGAGGAAGGAGAGCCAGGAAAGGGAGAGGAAGGATGAGAGAGAGGGATTAGGGAAGAGGAGGGAGGTAGGAGAGGCAGGAAAGGGAGAGGAAGGAGGAGAGAGAGGGATTAGGGAAGAGGAGGGAGGAAGGAGAGCCAGGAAAGGGAGAGGAAGGATGAGAGAGAGGGATTAGGGAAGAGGAGGGAGGTAGGAGAGAGAGGGATTAGGGAAGAGGAGGGAGGTAGGAGAGAGAGGGATTAGGGAAGAGGAGGGAGGTAGGAGAGAGAGGGATTAGGGAAGAGGAGGGAGGTAGGAGAGAGAGGGATTAGGGAAGAGGAGGGAGGTAGGAGAGAGATGGATTAGGGTCGAGGAGGGAGGTAGGAGAGAGAGGGATTAGGGAAGAGGAGGGAGGAAGGAGAGCCAGGAAAGGGAGAGGAAGGATGAGAGAGAGGGATTAGGGAAGAGGAGGGAGGTAGGATAGGCAGGAAAGGGAGAGGAAGGAGGAGAGAGAGGGATTAGGGAAGAGGAGGGAGGAAGGAGAGCCAGGAAAGGGAGAGGAAGGATGAGAGAGAGGGATTAGGGAAGAGGAGGGAGGGAGGAGAGAGAGGGATTAGGGAAGAGGATGGAGGAAGGAGAGCCAGGAAAGGGAGAGGAAGGATGAGAGAGAGGGATTAGGGAAGAGGAGGGAGGTAGGAGAGCCAGGAAAGGGAGAGGAAGGATGAGAGAGAGGGATTAGGGAAGAGGAGGGAGGGAGGAGAGAGAGGGATCAGGGAAGAGGAGGGAGGAAGGAGAGCCAGGAAAGGGAGAGGAAGGAGGAGAGAGAGGGATTAGGGAAGAGGAGGGAGGTAGGAGAGAGAGGGATTAGGGAAGAGGAGGGAGGTAGGAGAGAGAGGGATTAGGGAAGAGGAGGGAGGTAGGAGAGAGAGGGATTAGGGAAGAGGAGGGAGGTAGGAGAGAGAGGGATTAGGGAAGAGGAGGGAGGAAGGAGAGCCAGGAAAGGGAGAGGAAGGATGAGAGAGAGGGATTAGGGAAGAAGAGGGAGGTAGGAGAGGCAGGAAAGGGAGAGGAAGGAGGAGAGAGAGGGATTAGGGAAGAGGAGGGAGGAAGGAGAGCCAGGAAAGGGAGAGGAAGGATGAGAGAGAGGGATTAGGGAAGAGGAGGGAGGTAGGAGAGAGAGGGATTAGGGAAGAGGAGGGAGGTAGGAGAGAGGGATTAGGGAAGAGGAGGGAGGTAGGAGAGAGAGGGATTAGGGAAGAGGAGGGAGGTAGGAGAGAGAGGGATTAGGGAAGAGGAGGGAGGAAGGAGAGCCAGGAAAGGGAGAGGAAGGATGAGAGAGAGGGATTAGGGAAGAGGAGGGAGGTAGGAGAGGCAGGAAAGGGAGAGGAAGGAGGAGAGAGAGGGATTAGGGAAGAGGAGGGAGGAAGGAGAGCCAGGAAAGGGAGAGGAAGGATGAGAGAGAGGGATTAGGGAAGAGGAGGGAGGTAGGAGAGAGAGGGATTAGGGAAGAGGAGGGAGGTAGGAGAGAGAGGGATTAGGGAAGAGGAGGGAGGTAGGAGAGAGAGGGATTAGGGAAGAGGAGGGAGGTAGGAGAGAGAGGGATTAGGGAAGAGGAGGGAGGTAGGAGAGAGATGGATTAGGGTCGAGGAGGGAGGTAGGAGAGAGAGGGATTAGGGAAGAGGAGGGAGGAAGGAGAGCCAGGAAAGGGAGAGGAAGGATGAGAGAGAGGGATTAGGGAAGAGGAGGGAGGTAGGATAGGCAGGAAAGGGAGAGGAAGGAGGAGAGAGAGGGATTAGGGAAGAGGAGGGAGGAAGGAGAGCCAGGAAAGGGAGAGGAAGGATGAGAGAGAGGGATTAGGGAAGAGGAGGGAGGGAGGAGAGAGAGGGATTAGGGAAGAGGATGGAGGAAGGAGAGCCAGGAAAGGGAGAGGAAGGATGAGAGAGAGGGATTAGGGAAGAGGAGGGAGGTAGGAGAGCCAGGAAAGGGAGAGGAAGGATGAGAGAGAGGGATTAGGGAAGAGGAGGGAGGGAGGAGAGAGAGGGATCAGGGAAGAGGAGGGAGGAAGGAGAGCCAGGAAAGGGAGAGGAAGGATGAGAGAGAGGGATTAGGGAAAAGGAGGGAGGGAGGAGAGAGATGGATTAGGGAAGAGGAGGGAGGTAGGTGAGAGAGGAATTAGGGAAGAGGAGGGAGGAAGGAGAGCCAGGAAAGGGAGAGGAAGGATGAGAGAGAGGGATTAGGGAAGAGGAGGGAGGTAGGAGAGCCAGGAAAGGGAGAGGAAGGAGGAGAGAGGGATTAGGGAAGAGGAGGGAGGTAGGAGAGCCAGGAAAGGGAGAGGAAGGAGGAGAGAGAGGGATTAGGGAAGAGGAGGGAGGTAGGAGAGCCAGGAAAGGGAGAGGAAGGATGAGAGAGAGGGATTAGGGAAGAGGAGGGAGGGAGGAGAGAGATGGATTAGGGAAGAGGAGGGAGGAAGGAGAGCCAGGAAAGGGAGAGGAAGGATGAGAGAGAGGGATTAGGGAAAAGGAGGGAGGGAGGAGAGAGAGGGATTAGGGAAGAGGAGGGAGGTAGGTGAGAGAGGGATTAGGGAAGAGGAGGGAGGAAGGAGAGCCAGGAAAGGGAGAGGAAGGATGAGAGAGAGGGATTAGGGAAGAGGAGGGAGGTAGGAGAGCCAGGAAAGGGAGAGGAAGGAGGAGAGAGAGGGATTAGGGAAGAGGAGGGAGGTAGGAGAGCCAGGAAAGGGAGAGGAAGGAGGAGAGAGAGGGATTAGGGAAGAGGAGGGAGGTAGGAGAGCCAGGAAAGGGAGAGGAATGAAGAGAGAAAGAGAAAAGCAGAAAGAGGTCAAGAAGAAGTGTGTTTGCCAGAGCTCCACCGAGATGTGTCTCCTCATTAGAAGGTAGCTGTAGGGTGTGAGGGGTTCATGTGCATGCGTGTGGAGGTGTTGCTTTTAGTTGCAAAGTGCAGCTGAATAATTATTCTAGTGTAAACATTATAAATCACACACCTATTCCACACACAGCTTCATTTTTGTGAAATGTCAGGACGTTTTGGGGAGTCAAAATGACACACACACGTTTGGACATAAATCAAACTCTTACATCTAAAAGCACACACTATCCCATACTAAGCATAGTTAGCAGACAGCATTAATCAAACCCTGATACATCAAAAAGCACACACTATGCCTTACTAAGCATAGTTAGCAGACAGCACTAATCAAACCCTGAAACATCAAAAAGCACACACTATCCCTTACTAAGCATAGTTAGCAGACAGCACTAATCAAACCCTGAAACATCAAAAAGCACACACTATCCCTTACTAAGCATAGTTAGCAGACAGCATTAATCAAACCCTGACAATCAAAAAGCACACACTATCCCTTACTAAGCATAGTTAGCAGACAGCACTAATCAAACCCTGACAATCAAAAAGCACACACTATCCCTTACTAAGCATAGTTAGCAGACAGCACTAATCAAACCCTGACAATCAAAAAGCACACACTATCCCTTACTAAGCATAGTTAGCAGACAGCACTAATCAAACCTTGATACATCAAAAAGCACACACTATCCCTTACTAAGCATAGTTAGCAGACAGCACTAATCAAACCCTGATACATCAAAAAGCACACACTATCCCTTACTAAGCATAGTTAGCAGACAGCACTAATCAAACCCTGATACATTAAACAGCACACACTATCCCTTACTAAGCATAGTTAGCAGACAGCACTAATCAAACCCTGACAATCAAAAAGCACACACTATCCCTTACTAGGCATAGTTAGCAGACAGCACTAATCAAACCCTGACAATCAAAAAGCACACACTATCCCTTACTAAGCATAGTTAGCAGACAGCACTAATCAAACCCTGATACATCAAAAAGCACACACTATCCCTTACTAAGCATAGTTAGCAGAGAGCACTAATGTGCACACAGAGACTAAGCAGAGAGCATAGAAGTCCTTAAAAGCACACACACACACAAAGTAAGGCAGTACCAATAACATTCTGCCAACACACAACTCTACACCGACGGGCTACACATGTACGAAACACACCCACTCAGTCACATGGTAGAGTGATACTGACCCTGTAGAGTAGCCATGTACTGTAGTATTCCTGAGATGTCCGCCTCTTCTCCAGAACCACAATGATCCACAAAGGGACACTTCTCCAAAGTAACACTTTTCTTTTCCTCCTTCCCATCCTCTCTGCACCTTTGAAACACACACACACAGAATGGGGACAGAGAGATGAAATAATTAAGCAATAAGGCCCGAGAGAGTGTGGTATATGGCCAATATACCACGGCTAAGGGCTGTTCTTAAGCATGACGCAACATGGAGTGCCTGGATGCAGCCCTTAGCCGTGGTATATTGGCCATATACCACAAACCCCTGAGGTGCCTTATTACTATTATAAACTGATTACCAACTTAACTAGAGCAGTAAAAATAATTTTTTTTGTCATATCTGTGGTATACGGTCAAATATACCACAGCTGTCAGCCAATCAGCATTCAGGGCTCAAACCCCCCAGTTTATAACAGGCTAGAGAGTGCCTCATTGCTGGTCTGTTTATAAACCAGTGGGGCACTACCGTAATATTTACCGTGGCATTACTGTAATATTGACCTGCTATGTCTAATGAGCACAGTTACCACCCTAATAGACAGAGATCACACACACACACACACACACACACACACACACACACACACACACACACCACACACACACACACACACACACACACACACACACAAAGTAATAATTAACTATACTGAACAAAATGTAAACGCAACATGCAACAATTTCTATGATTTTACTGAGTTACAGTTCATATAAGGTAATCAGTCAATTGAAATAAATTCATTATGCCCTAATCTATGGATTTCACGACTGGATAGGGATGCAGCCACTGGGGAGCTAGGTCCACCCACAGTTTCTTCAGTTGTCCGCGTGGCTGGTCTCAGACGATCCCGCAGGTGAAGAAGCCGGAAGTGGAGGTCCTGGGTTGGCGTGGTTACATGTGGTCTGCGGTTGTGAGGCCAATTGGACGTACTACCAAATTCTCTAAAATGACGTTGGAGGCGGCTTATGGTAGAGAAATTAACATTCAATTATCTGGCAACAGCTCTGGTGGACATTCCTGCAGTCAGCATGCCAATTGCACACTCCCTCAAAACTTGAGACATCTGTGGCATTGTGTTGTTTAGAGTGGCCTTTTATTGTCCCCTGCACCTGTCAGGTGGATGGATTATCTTGGCAAATGAGAAATGCTCACTAACAGGAAAGTAAACACATTTGTGCACAAATTTGAAAGAAATCATATTTTTGTGTGTATGAAAAACTTCTGGGATCTTTTATTTCAGCTCATGAAACATGGGACCAACACTTTACATGTTGTGTTTATATTTTTGTTCAGTACGGTTCAAAACAAGGACACAGAGCAACACAATATACAAACACACGTGTTATGTAACAGATGAATTAGTTACATGGTTCTCATCTATAACACTTATATGAGCTAAAACAGTACAGTAGCCTTGCTCTTATGTGACCTCACTATGTAACTAGAAATCATTACTCACAGTATGCTTATTCTCTCTTCCCATAGGCCTATAGCTACCTCTACTACACCATTCTCAAGGACGCAGACACACGCACACACACGCGCATACAAACACGCAGCACAACAGTCCTTACCTGATCTCTTTCTGTCTGTAGAACTCTAAGGTTCTCTGTAAAGACTGTTGAACCATCTGTGTCTGAAAGAAGATAAAAAATATATAAAAATATGTCACTGGGCCAGTAACCAAGAGGTTGCTGGTTCGAATCCCGAGGTAACAAGGTGAAAAGTCTGCCGATGTTCCCTTAAGCAAGGCACCCTAATTGCTCCAGGTTCACCATTGATAATGGCAGACCGTGGCCATGGCCCCACTCTCTCCGATATGCAAAAAAAGCACATTTTCAATTCACACATGCACATTAATACACACTTGTACATGTGTGGAATAGGACAAAAATAAGCACACTGCTGTCCTGGTCGGGTCAAGTGGTCGCTAAAAACTCAGGGCCCTAAATATAAAAACAGATCATTTCAGCAGACCGCATTTAATACTTTATTAACATTCCAGCAATGTATTACTGGCACAGAAAAACACTATCCTCTCCTATGAACCACGACAAAAACACTATCCTCTCCTATGAACCACGACAAAAACACTATCCTCTACTATGAACCACAACAAAAACACTATCCTCTCCTATGAACCACGGCAAAAACACTATCCTCTCCTATCAACCACGACAAAAACACTCCTCTCCTATCATCCACGACAAAAACACTATCCTCTCCTATCAACCACAAAAACACTATCCTCTCCTATGAACCACGACAAAAACACTATCCTCTCCTATGAACGACAAAAACACTATCCTCTCCTATCAACCATGACAGAAACACTATCCTCTCCTATGAACCACGACAAAAACACTATCCTCTCCTATCAACCACGACAAAAACACTATCCTCTCCTATCAACCACGACAAAAACACTATCCTCTCCTATCAACCACGACAAAAACACTATCCTCTCCTATCAACCACGACAAAAACACTATCCTCTCCTATCAACCATGACAAAAACACTATCCTCTCCTATCAACCACGACAAAAACACAATCCTCTTCTATCAACCACGACAAAAACACTATCCTCTCCTATTAACCACGACAAAAACACTATCCTCTCCTATCAACCACGACAAAAACACTATCCTCTCCTATCAACCACGACAAAAACACTATCCTCTCCTATCAACCAAGACAAAAACACTATCCTCTCCTATCAACCACGACTAAAACACTATCCTCTCCTATCAACCACGACAAAAACACTATACTCTCCTATCAACCACGACAAAAACACTATCCTCTCCTATCACCAACGACAAAAACACTATCCTCTCCTATCAAACACGACAAAAACACTATCCTCTCCTATCACCAACGACAAAAACACTATCCTCTCCTATGAACCACGACAAAAACACTATCCTCTCCTATCAACCACGACAAAAACACTATCCTCTCCTATCAACCACGACAAAAACACTATCCTCTCCTATCAACCATGACAAAAACACTATCCTCTCCTATCAACAACGACAAAAACACTATCCTTTTATATGACAAAAACACTATCCTCTCCTATCAACCACGACAAAAACACTATCCTCTCCTATCGACAATTACAAAAACACTATCCTTTTCTATGACAAAAACACTATCCCTTCCTATCGACAATGACAAAAACACTATCCTTTCCTATCGACAATGACAAAAACACTATCCTTTTCTATGACAAAAACACTATCCTTTTCTATCGACAACGACAAAAACACTATCCTCTCCTATCAACATCGACAAAAACACTATCCTCTCCTATCAACCACGACAAAAACACTATCCTCTCCTATCAACCACAAAAAAAACACTATCCTCTCCTATCAACCACAAAAAAAACACTATCCTCTCCTATGAACCACGACAAAAACACTATCCTCTCCTATCAACCACGACAAAAACACTATCCTCTCCTATCAACCACGACAAAAACACTATTCTCTCCTATCAACAACGACAAAAACACTATCCTTTTCTATGACAAAAACACTATCCTCTCCTATCAACCACGACAAAAACACTATCCTTTTCTATGACAAAAACACTATCCTTTGATATCGACAATGACAAAAACACTATCCTTTTCTATCGACAATGACAAAAACACTATCCTCTCCTATCAACCACGACAAAAACACTATCCTCTCCTATCAACCACGACAAAAACACTATCCTCTCCTATCGACAATGACAAAAACACTATCCTTTTCTATGACAAAAACACTATCCCTTACTATCGACAATGACAAAAACACTATCCTTTCCTATCGACAATGACAAAAACACTATCCTTTTCTATGACAAAAACACTATCCTTTTCTATGACAAAAACACTATCCTTTCCTATCGACAATGACAAAAACACTATCCTTTTCTATGACAAAAACACTATCCTCTCCTATCAACCACGACAAAAACACTATCCTCTCCTATCAACCACAAAAAAAACACTATCCTCTCCTATGAACCACGACAAAAACACTATCCTCTCCTATCAACCACGACAAAAACACTATCCTCTCCTATCAACAACGACAAAAACACTATCCTTTTCTATGACAAAAACACTATCCTCTCCTATCAACCATGACAAAACACTATCCTTTTCTATGACAAAAACACTATCCTTTGATATCGACAATGACAAAAACACTATCCTTTTCTATCGACAATGACAAAAACACTATCCTCTCCTATCAACCACGACAAAAACACTATCCTCTCCTATCAACCACGACAAAAACACTATCCTCTCCTATCAACCACGACAAAAACACTATCCTCTCCTATCGACAATGACAAAAACACTATCCTTTTCTATGACAAAAACACTATCCCTTACTATCGACAATGACAAAAACACTATCCTTTCCTATCGACAATGACAAAAACACTATCCTTTTCTATGACAAAAACACTATCCTTTTCTATGACAAAAACACTATCCTTTCCTATCGACAATGACAAAAACACTATCCTTTTCTATGACAAAAACACTATCCTTTTCTATCGACAACGACAAAAACACCTTTGTTTCCTATCAACATCGACAAAAACACTATCCTTTCCTATCAACAACGACAAAAACACTATCCTCTGACTGAGAGGCTCTGACAGACGGAGTGTGTGTGTGTGCATGCGTGTGTGAGAGAGTGCGAGATAGAGAGAGAGAGACAGAGAGGAGAGCGCAACAGAGAGAGAGAGAGAGAGACAGAGAAAGAGAGCGAGAGTAGAGAGAGACAGAGACAGAGAGAGAGCGTGAGAGAGAGAGAGAGAGAGAGAGAGAGAGAGAGAGAGAGAGAGAGAGAGAGACTGAGCCAGAGGGAGAGGGCTTAATATGATGAACATTAATACAATCCTGTAGCAATGGTAAAAGAACACCGTGTCAGCCTGGGGTCATCCAACGGTCTCTGCTGAAACCTGGTGTACAGGAGACCGGCATCTGGCTCATCTAACGGCCTCTGCTGAAACCTGGTGTACAGGAGACCGGCATCTGGCTCATCTAACGGCCTCTGCTGAAACCTGGTGTACAGGAGACCGGCATCTGGCTCATCTAACGTTATACATACAGGCATAGTGTGTGTCCTGTGAGAATGTCCTTGTTTTAGCCATTCATTCACAGAACATACGTCATCGACACACACTCACTCTCTCCACACATAACCAGCAGAAAACCAGTAAACACAATGACAAGCACACATCTTTTATCACATTTCACTAGCAAACATTCACATCCCAAAGTCTTGTACATTAATCCATACACCCACACACATACACAATGAAAAGGTGGGTTGGCTTGTTAACACACAGTGGATCAGCTGGCTGATCCATACAAACACACACTGACACACACACAATGAAAAATGTGTTAATTTGTGTTATTAGTTTTACTCTCTCCTTTCTTCTCTCCCCCCACCATCATCTGTATCCTTCCTCTGCCCTCCTTTCCTCCCTCACTCATCTGTATCCTTCCTCTGCCCTCCTTTCCTCCCTCCATAATCTGTAGCCTTCCTCTGCCCTCCTTTCCTCCCTCCATAATCTGTATCCTTCCTCTGCCCTCCTTTCCTCCCTCCCTCATCTGTATCCTTCCTCTGCCCTCCTTTCCTCCCTCCATAATCTGTATCCTTCCTCTGCCCTCCTTTCCTCCCTCCATAATCTGTATCCTTCCTCTGCCCTCCTTTCCTCCCTCCATAATCTGTATCCTTCCTCTGCCCTCCTTTCCTCCCTCCATAAACTGTATCCTTCCTCTGCCCTCCTTTCATCCCTCCATAATCTGTATCCTTCCTCTGCCCTCCTTTCCTCCCTCTATCATCTGTATCCTTCCTCTGCCCTCCTTTCCTCCCTCCATAATATGTATCCTTCCTCTGCCCTCCTTTCCTCCCCCTATCATCTGTATCCTTCCTCTGCCCTCCTTTCCTCCCTCCATAATCTGTATCCTTCCTCTGCCCTCCTTTCCTCCCTCTATCATCTGTATCCTTCCTCTGCCCTCCTTTCCTATCTCCCCTCCCTCCATAATCTGTATCCTTCCTCTGCCCTCCTTTCCTCTCTCCCCTCATCTGTAACCTCCCTCCCTCCCTCCCTCATCTGCATCCTTCCTCTGCCCTCCTTTCCTCTCTCCCCTCCCTCCCTCATCTGTATCCTTCCTCTGCCCTCCTTTCCTCTCTCCCCTCCATAATCTGTATCCTTCCTCTGCCCTCCTTTCCTCTCTCCCCTCATCTGTATCCTCCCTCTGCCCTCCTTTCCACTCTCCCCTCTCATGTGTATCCTCCCTCTGCCCTCCTTTCCTCTCTCCCCTCATCTGTATCCTTCATATGCCCTCCTTTCCTCTCTCCCCTCATCTGTATCCTTCCTATCCCCTCCTTTCCTCTCTCCCCTCATCTGTATCCTTCCTCTGCCCTCCTTTCCTCTCTCCCCTCCCTCCATCATCTGCATCCTTCCTCTGCCCTCCTTTCCTCTCTCCCCTCATCTGTATCCTCCCTCTGCCCTCCTTACCACTCTCCCCTCTCATGTGTATCCTTCCTCTGCCCTCCTTTCCTCTCTCCCCTCATCTGTATCCTCCCTCTGCCCTCCTTTCCTCTCTCCCCTCATCTGTATCCTTCCTCTGCCCTCCTTTCCTCTCTCCCCTCATCTGTATCCTTCCTCTGCCCTCCTTTCCTCTCTCCCCTCATCTGTATCCTTCCTCTCCCCTCCTTTCCTCTCTCCCCTCCCTCCATCATCTGTATCCTTCATATGCCTTTCTCCTGTATCCTACCTCTTCAAGCAGTTCTTCTCTCCCCTCCTCTCTCCTCAAGCAGTTCTCATCTCTCCTCTTTCTCTCTCCTCAAGCAGTTCTCTCTCCTCCTCTCTCCTCAAGCAGTTATCTCTCCTCCTCTCTCCTCAAGCAGTTCTTCTCTCTCCTCAAGCAGTTCTCATCTCTCCTCTTTCTCTCTCCTCAAGCAGTTCTCATCTCTCCTCAAGCAGTATAATATGTGGAGACAGGGGGAGGGTATGCCCATCTGTGTGTGAAGATGCTGTGTGTGTGTCCTCTGTTCTGGGTCACCGTGACTGGCCTGGTTGATAGTATCAGGACCGTGAAGCGAACACCAAGTACATTCTCTGTTCTCCCGGTCATGGCTGACTGGTCGCTAAGGAGGGGTCCACTCCTTGCCTTGCTCTTGTACGATTGGGTCACCATGATTGCAGTCCTTTCCTCCCTCTATCATCTGTATCCTTCCTCTGCCCTCCTTTCCTCCCTCCATAATATGTATCCTTCCTCTGCCCTCCTTTCCTCCCCCTATCATCTGTATCCTTCCTCTGCCCTCCTTTCCTCCCTCCATAATCTGTATCCTTCCTCTGCCCTCCTTTCCTCCCTCTATCATCTGTATCCTTCCTCTGCCCTCCTTTCCTCTCTCCCCTCATCTGTATCCTTCCTCTCCCCTCCCTCCATCATCTGTATCCTTCATATGCCTTTCTCCTGTATCCTACCTCTTCAAGCAGTTCTTCTCTCCCCTCCTCTCTCCTCAAGCAGTTCTCATCTCTCCTCTTTCTCTCTCCTCAAGCAGTTCTCTCTCCTCCTCTCTCCTCAAGCAGTTATCTCTCCTCCTCTCTCCTCAAGCAGTTCTTCTCTCTCCTCAAGCAGTTCTCATCTCTCCTCTTTCTCTCTCCTCAAGCAGTTCTCATCTCTCCTCAAGCAGTATAATATGTGGAGACAGGGGGAGGGTATGCCCATCTGTGTGTGAAGATGCTGTGTGTGTGTCCTCTGTTCTGGGTCACCGTGACTGGCCTGGTTGATAGTATCAGGACCGTGAAGCGAACACCAAGTACATTCTCTGTTCTCCCGGTCATGGCTGACTGGTCGCTAAGGAGGGGTCCACTCCTTGCCTTGCTCTTGTACGATTGGGTCACCATGATTGCAGTGTGTGTGTGTGTGTGTGTGTGGGGGGGGGCAGTACTATTTCTGACAGAATCAGGTATCATAAAGCTTTTCATTTCAAAGCAGGATCTGGTCGCTCTGCTTTTGGCCAGGGAGTAGCAAGTTAAGCACTTCCTTTGGACCAAGGGAATAAAAAAAGAGTCTTGTATTAGACCAGGATATCTTTATCACAACAATCATCAAATGCATCTTTAATATGTAGCTTCTTTCCTAGTTTCTATTCCTTAACCTACACTGTTCTGAAAACACAGGTTAATGATGCAGTAAGCTGGAGCCCTCCCTACCAGGTCATTTATTTCACCTGTCCACTTCTTTCATGTCAGTGCAGATGGGGGAGAGGAGGCTTGAGGGAATCAGCTAAACTACACACTGTAAACAGTCTGCCTTCAGTACACTCACCAGAACAACCTCATCACCCAGTAAGGAGTGATATAGAATAGGCATACCTACTACCCATTCTTCTCTCTCTCGTTATTCTAACAGTCATCTCTAGGGTGCTGGCCCTTGTGTAATCACGCAGGTGATGCATGCCGAGGGGAGAGAGAAATACCGTTGAAAATCTGCTGTTTTTGTTACTGAATCCTACCGTGGGCGACGTTAACCTCCTCAAGCTCTCCCCGAGCGAGTCCAGGTTCACGCGCTTCCGTCTTGTCGCCCGTTTGGGTCCCGGTGCGTCCTCGAACGGGCACGCGAGCTTCTCCACGGGGCTCTTGCCGTTCCAGATGCGTGAAAATGGGCAGGAGTCGCCATCATCTCCAGGGCTCTCCAGGCACTCCGAGCCCATCGAGCTGAACGACTCTGACGAGATCTTGCGCGAGGACATGCTGCTGCTGCTAAGCGCGAGAAGTCCGGGCGCGTACGCGTGCGGCGACGAAACAACACGCGGCTACGGGGACTCATCAGATTCACTTGCGTGGGAAAGATTGGGAGGCGCGCGCGCCGGTTAAGAGCGACACTAACGGCACGCGAGCATTTAGAGAACAAACAAATATCGCGACGTCCAGATAGGGACTAGGTTCACCAGCTGAATCTCATGTCTAACGGTTTTAACGGTTGTCCTTTTTGTTTTCCCTTTGAAATCCCAGGTGGAAGTATTTTGCCTGCTGCGCACCTCTACTATCAAGTCATTTGCGGCTTCACGGCTTTCTGACTCTGTCTGTGTGAACTGCTCATCCTTTCATCCCTGCAGTTGGCTGGCTGTATTCCTCTCCGGTGGGCGGGAAACGGTGTGTCCAGGTTCGGAACTGAGGATCGGAAGATACCGAGAGATGCTCGCGCAGTCAAACATCAGCTCGATCCGCTGCCTGGTGGAGTTATATCTGTCCACTCTGCTCAAGCTCTACAGCATCACTATTCTACACTACCTCCATCCGCCACAGCCAATCAGATTTAACCCTGCCCCTCCTACCATCCATATGAGAGGGAGACTTTAGTCTAGAGCTATGCTAATGTATGTCGCAGATACTGACGGAGGAGACACTAGACTACTACAAGCAACTGCATGAGACACCAAGACATAACCTACAAATCAAATAGGCCGAGTGTTTGCATGTGATTTTATCCGTTATTTTTTACATGCCACACACTAAGCCATCTGGCCCCACTGTGCAATGCCAGCAGAACATATTCCGTGTGTTTGTATCCTAGACCAATTTGCCATAATCAACTGAAGATAAACTTGAGATAAAACAACTTAAGGTAGACTTGGTTCTAGTCGGCTAGACTATGATATAGTACACCACTAGAGTCATACAGCCTCCCCTCCTATAAGAACCAGCTCTCTGTCACAATAGTAAACACATGATGAATGGAACTGAAGTTATTAGGATAATTCCAATCGGCGAGCTACAGCGGACAACAGGGCAGCATTCATGTCGATCATTTATCGCTTCAGTGACCTTGACCTCTTCTCTGCCCACATGCCTGACCCTCAGCCTGCGGCCTGAGACACAAAAACAGAAGAAAACACACTACCAGGATTGTGCATACATACACCCTGGATAAACACACACTGCATACACATAGACAGACATACAAGCATGCACATGTCAGACAGACAGACACAGAGAGAGAGAGGCACAGACAACCATAGGATGCAAAACATCCTTACATGCACCTTTTTCTTTGCCAAAGCAGTGTGCCCTGACACAAATAGTTTACTTTGAAATACACTATATATACAAAAGTATATGGCAACCCCTTCAAATTAGTGGATTTGGCTATTTCAGTCACACCCGTTGCTGACAGGTATATAACATCCAGCACACAGCCATGCGATCTCCATAGACAAACATTAGCAGTAGAATGGTCTTACTGAAGAGCTGTGACTTTCAATGTGACACCGTCATAGGATGCCACCTGTCTGCCCTGCTAGAGCTGCCCCGGTCAGCTGTAAGTGCTGTTATTGTGAATCACAAGCTCACAGAATGGGACCGCCGAGTGCCGCAGCGTCTAACATGTGAAAATCGTCTGTCCTCAGTTGCAACACTCACCGCCAAGTTCCAAACTACATTTGGAAACAAAGTCACGACAAGAACTGTTCGTCGGGAGCTTTATGAAATGGGTTTACATGGCCGAGCTTGCACAATGCCAAGCGTTAGCTGGAGTGGTGTAAAGCTCGCCGCCATTGGACTCTGGAGCAGTGGAAATGCGTTCTCTGGAGTGATGAATCACGCTTCACCATCTGGCAATCCAACGGACAAATCTGGTTTTGACAGATACCAGGAAAACACTACCTGCCCGAATGCATAGTGCCAACTGTAAAGTTTGGTGGAGACAGAATAATCATCTGGGGCTGTTTTTCATGGTCTGGGCTAGGAGCTTTGTTCCAGTGAAGGGAAATCTTCATGCTACAGCATACAATATCATTCTAGACGATTCTCTGCTTCCAACTTTGTGGCAACAGTTGAGAAGGCCCTTTCCTTTTTCAGCATTACAATGCCCCTGTGCACAAAGCGAGGTCCATACAGAAATGGTTTGTCGAGATCGGTGGGGAAGAACTTGACTTGCCTGCACAGAGCCCTGACCTCAACCCCATGCAAAACCTTTGGGATGAATTGAACCACCGACTGCGAGCCAGGCCTAATCCCCCAACATCAGTGCCCAACCTCACTAATGCTCTCATGGCTAAATGAAAGCAAGTCCCCGCAGCAATGTTCCAACATCTAGTGGAAAGCCTCCTCAGAAGAGTGGAGGCTGTTAAAGCAGCAAAGGAGGGACCGACTCCATATGGCTAGTAATACATGTATCACTAGCCACTTTAAAACTATGCCACTTTATGTTTATATACCCTAGATTACTCATCTCTTATGTATATACTGTACTCTATACCATCTACTGCATCTTGCCTATGCCGTTCTGTACCATCACTCATTCATATATTTTTACGTACATATTCTTCATCCATTTACACTTGTGTGTATAAGGTAGTAGTTGTGAAATTGTTAGGTTAGATTACTTGTTGGTTATTACTGCATTGTCGGAACTAGAAGCATAAGCATTTCGCTACACCCGCATTAACATCTGCTAACCATGTGTTTGTGACAAATAAAATTTGATTAATGCATGATTTTGTAATGAGATTTTTTTACAAGCAGGTGTCCACATAGTTTTGTTAATGTAGTGTATGTTCAGTCCCTCCCCATCCCCCCTCACTTATCTCATCCCAACCTCAATCACCATAAGACGATAAATCAATAACTCTGCCAGAAGGATATTTAATAAATCTGCAGCAACAATTTAACCATAACTCTCTGGAGATTAAAAGCAAGGGAAATCCTTGGCTGTGTGTGCGCTCCGAAGATGGGTCGATTGTATAATACCTTTAACAAATCATTAGGTTTATTGAAGATTATAATTAAATGTTACACAAAGACAACAATAGTGCTTACGCAATGCTTGTTATTACTGAAAGGGAACATAGCCTACAGTATGAAGCCTCGTCCCTTCAGTTGACATTACCGAAAACCCAGCTTCAATTTGAAAGCCATTATTTAGATTGCGTTGTGTGTGTTATCCATGTTATCCATAAAAGCCCATTTCGACAAACTGAATCTTCAGAAGGTAATTGTTGTAATTGCCTTAGGGTATGCTTTTTCTAGAGCTGTTGAGCAAAAGACTGCCCAGACATCACAATGCACCTAAATACCACAGACAGAATAAAACACAAACTATGTTAATGTCAGTCAGAGACTCACACACCCAAAGGTAACATAAATCGGTCAGTCACATGAAATTAGCAGCGCTAGCAGAGATGGAGCATGAAGTGGCTCCGAGGTGCCTACCGTTGAGTCACACAGGTGCCTCAAGTCATTCAGAGATACACTCACCTCCCCCTTGTCTGATCTAGTTCCAACTGACTGTAGGCTTGTATTTCCAAACAAAACGTAGGCTGCATTTAGACAGGCAGCCCATTTGATTTCCCCCCCCCCACTAATTGGTCTAAATGATCTTATTAAGATCTGATTGGTAAAAAAAAGGGCCAATTCATGAATAAAATATCAGAATTGGGCTGTCTAAACGCAGCCATACAGACCCTGTAGGACTAACAGTCTGCTCTACCCTGTGTGTAAAACTGTAAAACCAAGTAGAGCACTTGTCTGAACCATACTGTGATAAACGACACAGTTAATCAGAAGTGGTAGGGTTAGTCACGGGATATGGGCTGACGGTGTGTGGATGGCTGGGTGTGAGGGAGACAGATAGAATGCGTCAGCAGGAAGAGGACAGTAGAGTGGAGCTTGGCTGTGAATCTGTCCCAGGTCCATCTAAGTGGACATAATCACAGATCACTCCTCACCACTATAACACCATTACTGATGACCATTTACTGTCTAGAACACACAGACAGAGACATACCACTGAAACACACAGGAGTGGAGATGAGTGATAAGAGAAAGATGGAGAGAGAGTTAAATAACTTAAATAACAGGATAGGGAGGAGAGAGGTCTTCCAGGGGACAGTAATAAGAGCCATTGTAGTGGTTAACTCATGTCAGGAACAATCTAGTGTCTGAATGATGAAAGCAGCTGCTGGTTCAGGTTTGCTGTTTAGCCACGAGTAAAAGTGTGTGTGTGGGGCTGTTTTAGGTGTTTACAAGTTACCTAATGACAAAGCAGTAAATTAAAATGAACCTACACTTGTTCTACTAAAACTGACTTGGTTGATAACTACTGTACTTTGAGGGGAAAATGTACTTGCTACGATTGTGATATATGGTACACTAATTGATAGATATTTGAAGATGAATACACTAATTGATAGATATTTGAAGATGAATACACTAATTGATAGATATTTGAAGATGAACACTAATTGATAGATATTTGAAGATGAACACTAATTGATAGATATTTGAAGATGAATACACTAATTGATAGATATTTGAAGATGAATGCACTAATTGATAGATATTTGAAGATGAACACTAATTGATAGATATTTGAAGATGAATACACTAATTGATAGATATTTGAAGATGAATACACTAATTGATAGATATTTGAAGATGAATACACTAATTGTAAGTGGCTCTTTATAAGAGTGTCTGCTAAAAGACAAAAGTAAAAGAACAGAAAGCATCATAATCATTTATTTTTAAGATAGTAAAACAACGTATCCCAACATACACAACAATTGTACATCAGCTTTTAAAATAGTTATTTTATGGCCTTCTTCCCGTATTTCATCAGAATAATCTCAGAGTAAAACAATGTGTTGACAGGATCAGAGGATTATAAAGCAGACAGAGTCATAGTCTCAGAAGACAAGGGGCTAACGCAGAAGGGGGCTAACGCCATATGGCTTGCAGTTACATCTACTGTATATTTTCAGGGGCTAGGTGTTTATTGAGATGTGTTGGTTGGTTAGTTCAGCTGTCCGTCTTGGTGCAGTCGAAGGGTTTCCACCACTGGGAGAACTCAAGGACTTTCTTCCGCTGGTCGTCAAAGTTCTCTCTGATGGACTTCCTCCATATCCTCGGCTCCACGTCCAACATCCCCCCAACAATCTCCTGAAGAGGGGAGAGGAGGAGCGGGAGAGAAGGAGAGGAGGGAAGAGGAGAAGGATGGGGAAAGGAGGGAGAAGGTTTAGAGTGACACAGTGGAGAGTAAAAGCACCCCATAGAGGTTGTAGTTCACTGACCTTGCCAAAGTAGTGGGGGAACTTGTGTTCATTTTCAATGACGTGAGCAAAGCCCCCCTGAAGACCAAAGTCTACTGAGAAATATGGCAGACCCCGCGGCACCTGGCACAGAGAGAACACACCGTCAAACACACTCACAGAATACACGCCTCTAGAAACCCTCTCTCAGGGGCTGGGACAGGCACCTGGTCCTGGAGCTTGGTAGAGGGAGGGAGGGAGGCATGCAGGAAGGGAGGAACAGACGGGGGGGGGGGGGGGGGGATGAAAAACATTTCAGGAGTGAGGAAGAAGGAACGAGAAGATGGAGGTATAACTCACAGCGTGGCGGATGTCTTTGGAGGAGAGATCCACTACCTTCTTATTCATTGCCCACTCCTCATCACATTCCATGATGGCTTTCTGTAGGACACACGCAGTATTAACCCAGACAGCTCATCTATTCTATAGATGGTTTCTATAGGAAGACACACACACACACACACACACACACCTTAAAGTAGATAGGAGCCATGTCTCCCAGTTCTCTGGGTAGAGGGATACACTCCAGGACCATGTGCTGGCGTCTCTTTGGGTTCATGTGGGTCTCCATAAACACACAGTCCTGATCCTGAGACTCAAACATCTGCACCAGCGCCCTGCGGAACACCTGCACACAGGACAAACACACAACATCACACACAAACTCCCAATCTCTGCCTTCTAGACCAATCAGTGAAAGTCGGAAAGGTGGGAGGGCATGTCTAGGCTGTAGTAGATTTTTTGATTGGCTGACCTGGATCTCGGTCCACACGTCCTCATCCAATCCAGTGGCAGAGCAGTGGTGTTGCAATGGAGTGATCAGACAGTGACCCTCTGTCAGAGACACACCCCCAGGCAGGCTCAGATACACCTGCGGAGACACACACACCAGTCAAAAAACACACACCCAGTCAAAAAACAGACACCCCGATCTGACACCACAAATCCCAATGGGCCAAACTCTCCTTCCCTACTTTCTCACCTTGGTTCCTATGGCGATGAGCAGGTGTTTCTGGAGCTCGGGGTTGCTGAAGCAGTGATGGCATTTCTCCATGGTAACGGCCAGTCGCCTGTGCTCCGCTATGGCTCTGCTCCTCATCCTCTCCTCGTCCCGCCCCTCGCCCTCTCTCTGAGCCACGCTGGAAACAAACATGTCATCCAGGGTGTAGTTGTCATCGTCTGTCTTCCCCATCATCTGAGAGAGAGAGAGAAATGTGTTTGTTTGCCTAAAGTGTGATTATTTACATATCATTTTGATTTCCCCATGAGTCGGTGTATGGCCTTGAGTTACGTTTTCAACACACACACACACACACACACACACACACACACACACACACACACACGCAGAGCGAGACACCCAAAGGGCTAATCAATCAGTCTATCAATACAAATCCATATAGCTGTAGCCGGGTCAGTTAACAGACATCATTGCTGTAGCTGAATAAACATCACACTAGAGAGCATCGAACAGCGGGCGAATATTCCCACTATTCACATCGCACACAGAAACAAGATAATAGGGTGCTTTGAAAAGTTGTTTGTGTTGGTTCAGTTGTCACAACTAAGTGTTGCTTCTAGGATTTTATTTTTATGGCAGTGACAGAGAGGCGTCTCCATGGACACAGGGTGAGCCGTTGGGATGTCGTGTCTCCCCACACTGCCCTGACTGATTGACAGGTCTGGGTCTGTGTGAAAGCAGGCCTGTGTGTGTGTACAACATGTCCATCTAGTCTATTGTATGTGTGTGAGCATGGTGTGTGCAGTCCATCACCCATGAAAACCCAACACCTCATTGGGTAGTCAGAACTGCATCACCCATACCACACCTCTACCAGTGCCTTCCTTCAGGGGAGAAGACTCTAGAACAGGAACAAAAGGCTGATCTAATATTAGATACAATTGCTCTACTCCAATTCCAGCACTAATTTCCTCTTTCTCTCTCAGACAGAGCAAAGGGGAGACACTCGCTTTAGCTAAAGCCGCTTACGGATACTAAGGCAGAGATGTGATAAGTGCATGTTTGACTATGTGTGCTGGGCCAGTGTGGGGCTTATATTGCCAGCCTTCGATGGATAATGAATCAATTACACACACAGACCTGTGGTTAATTGCCACACCTCAATGCTGGAATTCTAGACAACTTCTACCTGGGCCACACGCACATATGTACCCTACTCCCTGAATGGGACTTTGACTTGTTTAGATTGAGCAACAATGGTGGAACAGGGAACCAAGAAAGTGCAAACAGCAAATGCTTCTGGAATCCGAACGGTTACAATATAGAAGGTTAGGGAAGAAAAATACAGTAGCGTATAAAAGACTAGCTATCCTACCCTGGCCCCATTAACGACTAGCTATCCTACCCTGGTCCCATTAACGACTAGCTATCCTACCCTGGCCCCATTAACGACTAGCTATCCTACCCTGGCCCCATTAACGACTAGCCATCCTACCCTGGCCCCATTAACGACTAGCTATCCTACCCTGGCCCCATTAACGACTAGCTATCCTACCCTGGCCCCATTAACGACTAGCTATCCTACCCTGGCCCCATTAACGACTAGCTATCCTACCCTGGCCCCATTAACGACTAGCTATCCTACCCTGGCCCCATTAACGACTAGCCATCCTACCCTGGCCCCATTAACGACTAGCCATCCTACCCTGGCCCCATTAACGACTAGCCATCCTACCCTGGCCCCATTAACGACTAGCTATCCTACCCTGGCCCCATTAACGACTAGCCATCCTACCCTGGCCCCATTAACGACTAGCCATCCTACCCTGGCCCCATTAACGACTAGCCATCCTACCCTGGCCCCATTAACGACTAGCCATCCTACCCTGGCCCCATTAACGACTAACCATCCTACCCTGGCCCCATTAACAACTAGCTATCCTACCCTGGCCCCATTAACGACTAGCCATCCTACCCTGGCCCCATTAACGACTAGCCATCCTACCCTGGCCCCATTAACGACAAGCTATCCTACCCTGGCCCCATTAACGACAAGCTATCCTTCCCTGGCCCCATTAACTACAAGCTATCCTTTCCTGGCCCCATTTACGACAAGCTATCCTACCCTGGCCCCATTAACGACTAGCTATCCTTCCCTGGCCCCATTAACGACAAGCTATCCTTCCCTGGCCACATTAACAACAAGCTATCCTTCCCTGGCCCCATTAACGACAAGCTATCCTACCCTGGCCCCATTAACGACTAGCTATCCTACCCTGGCCCCATTAACGACTAGCCATCCTACCCTGGCCCCATTAACGACTAGCCATCCTACCCTGGCCCCATTAACGACTAGCCATCCTACCCTGGCCCCATTAACGACTAGCTATCCTACCCTGGCCCCATTAACGACTAGCCATCCTACCCTGGCCCCATTAACGACTAGCCATCCTACCCTGGCCCCATTAACGACTAGCCATCCTACCCTGGCCCCATTAACGACTAGCCATCCTACCCTGGCCCCATTAACGACTAACCATCCTACCCTGGCCCCATTAACAACTAGCTATCCTACCCTGGCCCCATTAACGACTAGCAATCCTACCCTGGCCCCATTAACGACTAGCCATCCTACCCTGGCCCCATTAACGACAAGCTATCCTACCCTGGCCCCATTAACGACAAGCTATCCTTCCCTGGCCCCATTAACAACAAGCTATCCTTTCCTGGCCCCATTTACGACAAGCTATCCTACCCTGGCCCCATTAACGACTAGCTATCCTTCCCTGGCCCCATTAACGACAAGCTATCCTTCCCTGGCCACATTAACAACAAGCTATCCTTCCCTGGCCCCATTAACGACAAGCTATCCTACCCTGGCCCCATTAACAACTAGATATCCTACCCTGGTTCCATTAACAACTAGCTATACTACCCGGGCAACATTAAAGACTAGCTATCCTACGCTGGCCCCATTAACGACTAGCTATCCTACCCTGGCTCCATTAACGACTAGCTATCCTACCCTGGCTCCATTAACAACTAGCTATCCTACCCTGGCCCCATTAAAGACTAGCTATCCTACCCTGGCTCCATTAACAACTAGCTATCCTACCCGGGCACCATTAATGACTAGCTATCCTACCTGAGCACCATTAATGACTAGCTATCCTACCCTGGCCCCATTAATGACTAGCTATCCTACCCTGGCCCCATTGAAACATCAACAGAAATACCAGGTCTAGGATTTAGGCATAGTGTAGATGCATCCAGCTGCTGAAAATATATATTTGCATGTGGTAAGGGAAAACTAAACCCAGACAAACATTGATACAGGAGACAGATGTACAACATTTTAAGACCATAGAGCTATTAACTGGTTATCAGACCATCTTGACTGATTTTGGGGGTGGTTGAGGAGTAAACAGGGCCAGTGTTAAAGCCATGAGGACCAGGGTGGTGGATGAGGAGTAAACAGGGCCAGTGTTAAAGCCATGAGGACCAGGGTGGTGGATGAGGAGTAAACAGGGCCAGTGTTAAAACCATGAGGACCAGGGTGGTGGTTGAGGAGTAAACAGGGCCAGTGTTAAAGCCATGAGGACCAGGGTGGTGGATGAGGAGTAAACAGGGCCAGTATTAAAGCCATGAGGACCAGGGTGGTGGTTGAGGAGTAAACAGGGCCAGTGTTAAAGCCATGAGGACCAGGGTGGTGGATGAGGAGTAAACAGGGCCAGTGTTAAAGCCATGAGGACCAGGGTAGTGGATAAGGAGTAAACAGGGCCAGTGTTAAAGCCATGAGGACCAGGGTGGTGGATGAGGAGTAAACAGGGCCAGTGTTAAAGCCATGAGGACCAGGGTGGTGGATGAGGAGTAAACAGGGCCAGTGTTAAAACCATGAGGACCAGGGTGGTGGATGAGGAGTAAACAGGGCCAGTGTTAAAGCCATGAGGACCAGGGTGGTGGATGAGGAGTAAACAGGGCCAGTGTTAAAACCATGAGGACCAGGGTGGTGGATGAGGAGTAAAACAGGGCCAGTGTTAAAACCATGAGGACCAGGGTGGTGGATGAGGAGTAAACAGGGCCAGTGTTAAAGCCATGAGGACCAGGGTAGTGGTGTTGAGACAATGACTTTCTCTCCATGCACATTATAAATATAACAATTATTAGATGTAGTATGTATAGTCTCTATGTCATGGTAACTGTAGTTGTATTTATAGAGTCTAGTCCCTGCTAAAGGAGAGTATGTGTGGCGTTAATGATACAGCCCACAGAGAGAGAGCTAAAAAGGTGCAACTTTGTCGCTTTCATTTTGAATCGCCATGGCAACTCCGATGTCTCCAAGAGTTTATTAATAATGCTCCCTCTCCCCATCGTCCCCCTCAGCCCTCTCTCCATCCCCCTCCATCTCTCCCTATCCATATGCCCCCTCAGCCCTCTCTCCATCCCCATCTCAACCTCATCCCTCTCCATCTCCAGCCATCCGTACTACTGGCCACGACACAATGCCTGGAAAATACATTTGACCAGCTAAATGCACATATATCCTACCAATTGGACATTAAATATCTTATGTTTCACCGAGTCGTGGCTAAACAACGACATGATTAACATACAGCATCGGCAGGATAGAACAGCAGCCTCCAGTAAGACAACGCATAACAGCCGGTGCACGATATCTAAGGAAGTCTCAAGGTTTTGCTCACCTGAGGTAGAGTATCTCATGATAAGCTGTAGACCACACTATCTACCTAGAGTGTTTTCATCTACATACCACCACAGTTTGATGCTGGCACTACGACCACACCCAATGAGCTGTATACTGCCATAAGAAAACAGGGAAACGATCATCCAGAGGTGGAGCTCCTAGTGGCCGGGGACATTAATGCAGGGAAACTGAAATCCATCTTATCAAATTTCTATCAGCATGTTAAATGCTGATAGAAAAAAACTCTAGAGCACTCTCCCTTACCCTCCATTTGGCAAAACTGACCATAATTCCATCCTCCTGATTCCTGCTTAGAAGCAAAAACTAAAGTAGGTAGCACCAGTGACTCGGTCAATAAAGAAATAGTCAGATGAAAGAGATGCTAAGTTACAGGACTGTTTTGCTAGTAGACGGACACTGAGGCTGCCCTACAACGTAGGAGAAGGGAGCTCACAGCTGCCTAACTGGAATTCTACATCTTATTGTTTAAATTCCAGAGAGAGGGGGAAGGTTTAAAAACAATATATACAAGAATTGTATAAAACTGTGTAATTCTTTTACAGATGTGAGGATAACGAGTAGTTCCCTCCTCGTCCCTGATTGGGTAGCTACCCACTACGGTGTTCTGCTGTAACCGATGATTACTTAACCCAGAAAACCTGGAAATGGTCACTGACAAAGCAATGCCAGTCTTGATAGGGAAACAAACTCTACCCTGCTAGTGGTTCTGCAGAATGGACTCTAAATGACCTAAAAAAAACGCAGATTAAGACCAAAAAAATAAAGTGGTCCAAAACTCTATGGTGTTCTAGGTTGCCATATTTGTGTATTGGATGAGCACATTTACATTTTACAGACAGGACAGGTTGTTTGTAGCGAATGCAGCGTACCTTGCCAGCCATGCGTGCGTAGAGGGAGTTCTGGTCCTCTGCAGAGCTCATCTTCTCCCTGCGGACCATCTCATGAAGACCCACACTGTCATCATCCTGGAAGTATCTCATACGCTCCCCATCCCTGTGGGTCTCAATCTGACCAGGGGAGAGAGACACCATTAGAATACTGAAAATATCACTCTTTCCCCATCCACCTTGTGTAACCAATAGAGAATATACTTCAGAACTGTTTACATAAGCACAGTTCATCTGAGAGGGAGACTGTGTTTGCATTGTTGATGGGGCAAAATCAATTTGGGATACACCTCTTTACTCCCAGGCAAGTCCAGACACCGTAACCTCATCTCTCACAACCTATCATAACACACACTGCTCACCGCCTTCTTTTTCCTACGTCTTCCTCTGGGCTCCTGGGGTTCCGAAGAGGCATTAACCGGCCAGGCACGACCCGATTGGTCTGTTCTGAAGAGAAGTACTTCCTGGTCCTCCTCTGTTTGACCTGGAGCCTGAACAAACAGAGGGAGAGGGTTATGGAGACGAACATAGAACAGAAAAACATATGCAAACACGATTCATCACATAGGAGACATTATAGAACCAGTGCATTCATATTCTACAGTAAAATAAAGAATCCAGTATTATTTGTAAGGGGAACACGACAGAGGACAAGGCAGTTATTTCATAGCTGGGTAGACCTAGAGGAACACTGACCTTACACACAGATTAACGGCACACTGATAATACCCTAACTTACACAAACAAGAAAACAGTATACATGTTGTCCCCCACGAATGACGCAGCCCACCCGGGCCAATTATTGACAACAATTCGAGCTCAAACAGGACAGGGATATGCTTGTTCAAAGTTGGGAATTTCAGTTGATTACTACAGTGCCCCCTAGGGCCTAGCAGTGTCATGTTGTAAATGCCAGATCTCTATGGCAAGATGCATCATTCACCCAAGTTTCGTCAAAATCAGGCCAGTGGTGTGAGATATTGAATGTGACTAACGTACTAAAAGATGGCGACAGATTCATAGTTCCCCCTCCGATTTCATCGTGGGGAACAATAATGTTGTTTAAGCCCTCCATGGTGAAAGTATAAATAAGCAGAAGAAAAAGGACAGAGCCCTCCACACGACCTCTCCAATAAGTCTTGAAAGAGAGAGCGCGGTAAGTAAATTGTCTCGTATGACTGCTGGGTGTATCACTAACCATGATCACAAAAAAAGTCAACAGTAAACATGCAGTCCCCCATGAATGATGCTGTGCCCCCCTTAAGATATTTACAAAATGTCACTGATTATCCCATCTCTATGGCAAGATGCATGTGCCAAATTTCAGCACTGAGTCAAACAGATCAAGAGATAAACATGTGCCTGTGTTTGCAACATTGTGTACCAAATTGTGTTCCAATATGAAAATCCTTGACTAATGTATATGCATTTGTGCCAGACCACGCCTACGTGAATGTTTATTGGTCAATAGTGGCCATGTTTTTTTAGGTACTAGTCTGAAAATATTGTCATTAGGTGGTCATTAGGTGCCAGAAGGTGTGTTTTCTACAAAAAACTTTTTGGGGAAACCCATCATGGCAGACTATGGGTCTCCTGAGGCATGTGTGAGGAGATGGACTTATGTACTGAATTTCATGACTTTAGGTCAAACGGGGTGAGGGGAATAAGTATATAAGGGAAGTGTATAAGTATATAAGAGAATAAGCTATATGACGTTGAAAGGTTACGCACCTTTAAAAGTCTGCATTTTAGCGCCACCATCTAGCCAATCGGTGTAATTTTGAAAATGTCAGATCCCTATGGCAAGATGTATCATTCACCCAAGTTGTGTCAAAATCAGGCCAGTGCTGTCAGACATCGCGTGTGACTAACGTACAGATGGTGACCGATCCACATTCCCCTCCCTGATTTCATCGTGGGGGACAATGAAGAGTGTGGAAAAAACACCAACAGCCCCGCCCTCACTGAGGAGTCTTAAGAGATTATAGCAGATCTCACCAAGAGACGAACAGTAATACATTAGCCTACTTATCCATATACGTATTCCTCACTTGCGAAAATAGAAGCAACACAGAAAAACCTAAACTGAGGAGAGGTGGAGGGGAGGGTTCAAAATCAGACAGCTCACTAGAGTAGGGTTCCCAGTGGGCCCAGCTGAATCCAGTTTGTGATCCCTGCACTAAAGGGTTTCATTCAAAGCTGATATGACAGAAAGGGGAGCGAGGAAAGAGAGAGGGGGGAATAGGAGAGGACATTCAAGGCGAGCGAGAGAAGCTAAAGAGAGATAGACAGCTTTGATTGACACCGCTAACAATAGACATGGGCCATAACCTTTCCAAAAAAAACATAGGCAAGTCAAGCGTTTCACTGAAGGTCTGATCATTGAAAACCACCCATAACCCCTCTGTCATTACAAACTAAAAACAACTCCTACAATAAATTCACAGAGTTGTAAACAAACCACAAATTGGGTGTGTAATACTTCACCCAGCAGCTGAATAAACACGTGGTTGTGTTTATAAGTGGTTGTGGGACATTATGACCATGTAGTGAGCACTAGCCAGCCAAGACGGCGTGTGCAGTGCAGCGTTAGGCTGCCAAGACGGCGTGTGCAGTTCAGCGTTAGGCTGCCAAGACGGCGTGTGCAGTGCAGCGTTAGGCTGCCAAGACGGCGTGTGCAGTGCAGCGTTAGGCTGCCAAGACGGCGTGTCCAGTGCAGCGTTAGGCTGCCAAGACGGCGTGTCCAGTGCAGCGTTAGGCTGCCAAGACGGCGTGTGCAGTGCAGCGTTAGGCAGCCAAGATGGTTGTTTTGAAGGTTCCTCAGCTTTGAGTGTGTAAGATTCCTCACACCTGGTGGAAGATGGATGATGCAATAACAGTGGTAAATTTTAGCCACTGTATTATTAGTGGAGATATGAGCTCTCTGTTAGGATAAACCCATACCAGGGCAGAAGAGACGACTAGAGTATATAGATCTGATGGGGGTAGATGTGTTGGAAGTGGAGATACTCCAGAATACTAGAGTATATACAGTTGAAGTCGGAAGTTCACATACACTTGGAGTCATTAAAACTCGTTTTTCAACCAATCCACAAATTTCTTGCCAAAACTATAGTTTGTTAACAGGTCGGATAGGACATCTACTTTGTGCATGACACAAGTCATTTTCCCAACAATTGTTTACATACAGTGAATTATAAGTGAAATAATCTGTATCACAATTCCAGTGGGTCAGAAGTTGACTGTGCCTTTAAACAGCTTGGAAAAATCCAGAAAATGTCATGGCTTTAGAAGCATCTGATAGGTGTGTGCAGGCGAATTGATATAATTTGAGTCAATTGGAGGTGTACCTGTGGATATATTTGAAGGCCTACCTCAAACTCAGCGCCTCTTTGCTTGACATCATGGGAAAATCAAAAGAAATCAGTCGACCTCAGAAAAGAAACTGCAGACGTCCACAAATCTGGTTCATCCTTGGGAGCAATTTCCAAACGCCTGAATGTACCACGTTCATCTGTACAAACAATAGTACGCAGGTATAAACATCATGGGACCACGCAGCCGTCATACCGCTCAGGAAGGAAACGCGTTCTGTCTCCTAGAGATGCACGTACTTTGGTGCAAAAAGTGCAAATCAATCCCAGAACAACAGCAAAGGACCTTGTGAAGATGCTGGAGGAAACAGGTACAAAAGTATCTATATCCACAGTAAAACAAGTCCTATATCGAAATAACCTGAAAGTCCGCTCAGCAAGGAAGAAGCCACTGCTCCAAAACCGCCATAAAAAAGCCCGACTACGGATTGCAACTGCACATGGGGACAAAGATCGTACTTTTTGGAGAAATGTCCTCTGGTCTGATGAAACAAAAATAGAATTGTTTGGCTGTAATGACCATCGTTATGTTTGGTGGAAAAGGGGGAGGCTTGCAAGCCGAAGAACACCATCCCAACCGTGAAGCAAGGGGGTGGCAGCATCATGATGTGGGGGTGCTTTGCTGCAGGAGGGACTGGTGAACTTCACAAAATAGATGGCGTCATGAGGAAGGACAATTATTTGGATATATTGAAGCAACATCTCAAGACATCAGTCAGGAAGTTAAAGCTTGGTCGCAAATGGGTCTTCCAAATGGACAATGACTCCAAGCATACTTCCAAAGTTGCGGCAAAATGACTTGTTGAGTGTAGGGGGCAGTATATTAGTTTTTGGCTAAAAAAAGTACCCATTTGAAACTGCCTATTTCTCATGCCCAGAAACTAGAATTTGCATATAATTGTCAGATTATGATAGATAACACTATAACGTTTCCAAAACTGTCAAAATATTGTCTGTGAGTATAACAGAACTAATATTGCAGGCAAAAACCTGGAAGTGCTGTTTTTCCTGAAAGCTCTCTGTTCCATTGGATGCCTTGCCTCCATTTAAAGGGATATCAACCAGATTCATATTCCTTTGGCTTCCTCAAGGTGTGAACAGTCTTTAGACATAGTTTCACACTTTTATTTTGAAAAATGAGCGAGAAAGAACCCATCGCGTCAGTGGATGGCTGGGTGCAGCAGAGTTTTTAATGCGCAACAGCCATTTTCTCTCTCTCTCCTATGGAAGAAGCTACATTCCGGTTGACATATTATCGATTATATATTGTAAAAACAACCTGAGGATTGATTATAAAAAACGTTTGACATGTTTCTACGACTATTACGGACACTATTTGGAATTTTAGTCTGCGATGCTGTGACCGCTCGAGCCTGTGGATTTCTGAATATAAACGCGCCAAACAAATGGAGGTATTTTGTATATAAAAAAATTATCTTTATGGAACAAAAGGAACATTTATTGTGTAACTGGGAGTCTCGTGAGTACAAACATCCGAAGATTGGTATGCTTTCGCCGAAAAGCTTAATTGAAATCTGACACGCCAGGTGGATTAACAACAAGCTAAGCTGTGTTTTGCTATATTGCACTTGTGATTTCATGAAAATTAAATATTTTTAGTAATTTAATTTGGCGCTCTGCAATTCAGCGGATGTTGATGACAATGATCCCGCTAACGGGATGGGTGCGTCAAGAAGTTTAAGGACAACAAAGTCAAGGTACTGGAGTGGCCATCACAAAGCCCTGACCTCAATCCTATAGAAAATGTGTGGGCAGAACTGAAAAAGCATGTGCGAACAAGGAGGCCAACAAACCTGACTCAGTTACACCAGCTCTGTCAGGAGAAATGGGCCAAAATTCACCCAATTTATTGTGGAAAGCTTGTTGAAGGCTACCCAAAACATTTGACCCAAGTTAAACTATTTAAAGGCAATGCTACCAAATACTAATTGAGTGTATGTAAACTTCTGACCCACTGGGAATGTGATGAAATAAAAGCTGACACAAATCATTCTCAACACTATATAAATAAGTAACTGACCAAAACATGAGATTTTTACTCTGATTAAATGTCAGGAATTGTGAAAAACTGAGTTTAAATGTATTTGACTAAAGTGGATGTAATCTGATGGAGGTAGATGTGTTGGGAGTGGAGATACTCTAGAATACTAGAGTATATAAATCTATATATATATATATATATATATATATATATATATATAAAAGGAGTGAGAAAATGGGTTATTGTCAAAGACAACTCTTACTGCAAACCAGAGAGAATATAAACTTCTATACAGGCATTCAGACAGCAGGTATTCAGAGAGAAAGGCAGGCAGGCAGATAGGGCTAAAGCAGTCAAGCAGCCTGCAGGCTTGTACCTACTGAGCACTCAGTCAGTCAGCTGACAGTGATTTAGTCTGTTCTAATGTGCTAGTGGTCATCTCCACAAGAGTAGCACATACATACAGTAGGCTACTACCTTATCCTCTTGGCTCCCTGACGGGTAATGCCTGTCCCTCCCTATACACCTCCACTCACCCTGTCCGATTTCCCAGGTTGCTGTGCGGCACGATTCTCCTTGGCATTACGGGCTGATTCCAGCTGGGTCTTCAGTTTCTCCATCAGAGCCTAAAGGTGACACACATTTAAAAACTTCACATGTTCCTTGACTGCACCCCACCCCACCCACATTAATGATGTCAGATGTTGCATGTGTGGATTTCTCGTACACAGAGTGCTGTTTCTCCATCCATGTCACACAGAATAACATTTAACAACCTCTCCTGATTGTATTCCACCATTACAAGAGGCTGATAGTATAATCACTGATTGAACACAACATAGTAGTCTGGTGTCCTTCACCGCAGCTGCCCTTCCCATGAGTCTAAATATTACAGCCTACTGAATAACAGAGGTTCTCCCCACCTTCTAACCCGCTGTCTCATGACAGGGATGTGGACAATGTGGAAAAGTAGCAGAGGAAGCCAATGAGTGTGTGTAGTAGTAGTAGTAGTATGTGCCTGGCCCATCTCTACCAGGCCCTTGTCAACTAAGAGGAGCTGACTGTGACTGGACACTGTCAGAGCAGACATTGTGATGGGGATCTAGATAAGTAGTGGCCACATCCACACTCAGTCCTCTGATGGGGATCTAGATAAGTAGTGGCCACATCCACACTCAGTCCTCTGATGGGGATCTAGATAAGTAGTGGCCACATCCACACTCAGTCCTCTGATGGGGATCTAGATAAGTAGTGGTCACATCCACACTCAGTCCTCTGAAGCCTGTCTCTAGTGACAGATGCCCATGCAAACTGTAGTACTATATACTACAGATTGGCTGGCCTCAGTACTATATACGACAGTTTGGCTGGCCTCAGTACGCCAAACTGTCGTACAGAGTACAGAGGCCAGCCAAACTGTCGTACAGAGTACCGAGGCCAGCCAAGCTGTCGTACAGAGTACCGAGGCCAGCCAAGCTGTCGTACAGAGTACCGAGGCCAGCCAAACTGTCGTACAGAGTACCGAGGCCAGCCAAGCTGTCGTACAGAGTACCGAGGCCAGCCAAGCTGTCGTACAGAGTACCGAGGCCAGCCAAGCTGTCGTACAGAGTACCGAGGCCAGCCAAGCTGTCGTACAGAGTACCGAGGCCAGCCAAGCTGTCGTACAGAGTACCGAGGCCAGCCAAGCTGTCGTACAGAGTACCGAGGCCAGCCAAGCTGTCGTACAGAGTACCGAGGCCAGCCAAACTGTCGTACAGAGTACCGAGGCCAGCCAAACTGTCGTACAGAGTACCGAGGCCAGCCAAATTGTCGTACAGAGTACTGAGGCCAGCCAAACTGTCATATATACGGTAGTAATGAGGCCAGCCAAACTGTAGTATATAGTACCGAGGCCAGCCAAACTGTCGTATATAGTACTGAGGCCAGTAAAACCTTATCGATTGACAGAGATGGATGGGGGTTGAGTGGACAGAGTGACTTCTACACTGCTCAAAAATATAAAGGGAACACTTAAACAACACAATGTAACTCCAAGTCAATCACACTTCTGTGAAATCAAACTGTCCACTTAGGAAGCAACACTGATTGACAATAAATTTCACATGCTGTTGTGCAAATGGAATAGACAACAGGTGGAAATTAGGCAATTAGCAAGACACCCCCAATAAAGGAGTGGTTCTGCTGGTGATAACCACAGACCACTTCTCAGTTCCTATATTTCCTGGCTGATGTTTTGGTCACTTTTGAATGCTGGCGGTGCTTTCACTCTAGTGGTAGCATGAGACGGAGTCTACAACCCACACAAGTGGCTCAGGTAGTGCAGCTCATCCAGGATGGCACATCAATGCGAGCTGTGGCAAGAAGGTTTGCTGTGTCTGTCAGCGTAGTGTCCAGAGCATGGAGGCGCTACCAGGTAACAGGCCAGTACATCGGGAGACGTGGAGGAGGCCGTAGGAGGGCAACAACCCAGCAGCAGGACCGCTACCTCCGCCTTTGTGCAAGGAGGAGCATGAGGAGCACTGCCAGAGCCCTGCAAAATTACCTCCAGCAGGCCACAAATGTGCATGTGTCTGCTCAAACGGTCAGAAACAGACTCCATGAGGGTGGTATGAGGGCCCGACGTCCACAGATGGGGGTTGTGCTTACAGCCCAACGTTTGGCATTTGCCAGAGAACACCAAGATTGGCAAATTCGCCACTGGCGCCCTGTGCTCTTCACAGATGAAAGCAGGTTCACACTGAGCACGTGACAGACGTGACAAGAGTCTGGAGACGCCGTGGAGAACGTTCTGCTGCCTGCAACATCCTCCAGCATGACCGGTTTGGCGGTGGGTCAGTCATGGTGTGGGGTGGCAATTCTTTGGGTGGGCCGCACAGCCATGTGCTCGCCAGAGGTAGCCTGACTGCCATTAGGTACCGAGATGAGATCCTCAGACCCCTTGTGAGACCATATGCTGATGTGGTTGGCCCTGGGTTCCTCCTAATGCAAGACAATGCTAGACCTCATGTGGCTGGAGTGTGTCAGCAGTTCCTGAAAGAGGAAGGCATTGATGCTATGGACTGGCCCGTCCGTTCCCCAGACCTGAATCCAATTGAGCACATCTGGGACATCATGTCTCGCTCCATCCCCCAACGCCACGTTGCACCACAGACTGTCCAGGAGTTGGCGGATGCTTTAGTCCAGGTCTGGGAGGAGATCCCTCAGGAGACCATCCGCCACCTCATCAGGCGCATGCCCAGGCGTTGTAGTGAGGTCATACAGGCACGTGGAGGCCACACAAACTACTGAGCCTCATTTTGACTTGTTTTAAGGACATTACATCAAAGTTGGATCAGCCTGTAGTGTGGTTTTCCACTTTAATTTTGAGTGTGACTCCAAATCCAGACCTCCATGGGTTGATACATTTGATTTCCATTGATAATGTTTGTGTGATTTTGTTGTCAGCACATTCAACTATGTAAAGAAAAAAGTATTTAATAAGAATATTTAATTCATTCAGATCCAGGATGTGTCATTTTAGTGTTCCCTTTATTTTTTTGAGCAGTGTATAAAATGAATCGTTTGCTTTGATCAAGGAGAGAGAGAGAGCCGAGGGACCTGATATGCTAGGGGAAGGGCCTATGGGCAGGGATGTATGGAACGCGTTTAGAATGGGTAATTATCGGTGTATTTTTTGTGTGTGACTAGGTAGGATGAGGAGATGCAACACAGCGATCATGTGGATGACCTCACCGTGTTACCCATAATCTCTGCCTTCACCAGTCTGGCCCCCAATTTGTTCATCTCTTCATCTGTGAGGATCGGTACCTCTTCTTCCTCCTCCTCACTCAAACTGTCACTACTGCTGTCAGATCTGAAGACACAGGGAAGAAGTTAAATGAAGCAAAGACAACAAGGACAAACACATTGTAAACATCAGAGACCTGTGTGTGTTAGAGGGATGTCCAAGAGGTTCTACTAAAGGTTCTACAGCATGGGAATAGACACACCGATCCATCAGGACATTATAGCTGTCCCAGCACTCAACTGCGTACAAATAAACAGCTTGTTCTGCTCTCTTCTCCACCGATGGCTTGCTCTCTCCCTCCCTCCATCTCCACCCGTCGCTCTTTCCGGTCCATTTCCCTGCTCTCTTTCACCCTCCATCCATCTCTAACCACCTCTCTCTCCCTCCCTCCATCTCTAACCACCTCTCCCTCCATCCATCTCTAACCACCTCTCCCTCCCTCCCATCTCTAACCACCTCTCCCTCCATCCATCCATCTCTAACCACCTCTCTCTCCCTCCCTCCCTCCATCTCCACCCGTCGCTCTTTCCGGTCCATTTCCCTGCTCTCTTTCACCCTCCATCCATCTCTAACCACCTCTCTCTCCCTCCCTCCCTCCATCTCTAACCACCTCTCTCTCCCTCCCTCCATCTCTAACCACCTCTCTCTCCCTCCCTCCATCTCTAACCACCTCTCTCTCCCTCCCTCCATCTCTAACCACCTCTCTCTCCCTCCATCCATCTCTAACCACCTCTCTCTCCCTCCATCCATCTCTAACCACCTCTCCCTTCATCCCTCCCTCCCTCCCTCTATCCATCTCTACGGCACCTTAATTTCACGCTGCAGAGGTTTAAAGGGCTTCTGGGTGCTGGTTTAACTTAATGACTTAGCTAATGATAGAGAGAGAAGGGGGAGCATAAGAGCAAAAAGGACAGAGAGAAAGAGAAAGGAAAGAAAGAGTAAGAGGAATGGGGAGAGATGGGAGTTGAGGTGGGAATAGAGGGAGCGAGGGCGAGAAAAAGAGCGAGAGTAAATATGAAGGAGAGAAGGTCTGGTTAATTCAGTGAGTTCTATGGTGAGTGACGTGATAACTGCTGAATGGATAAACGGTCACTGTGCAGACTGTCTGATGATTGGGGGGAACGCTTGCTTAAATATCCAAGCATGTTAGATGAGTGATTGGTATAGGGGAGAGAGGAAGACAACATTAATTGCTAAACAGTTGGAACAGTGCTGTGGCGACTGTGTATTTGACCTCTAACCTGGATGATGTCACTTCAAGCCTGTTGCTGCTATGACCCTGGTCAGGAGTAGACATGGTTTTCCCAGACTCCCTCTCTTTATCCTGCGCCGAATTTCCTGAAGCAGATCTCTGTCCGGAGCTGCTCTTGCTCCAGGCCGGACCGCTGCTCTTCCGATCCAACTCCTCAATGTCAGACCCAGGTTTCAGGAAACCCATGGAAGCTCGGGCCGGAGCAGGGGCTGACACTCCTAGAAAAGAAACTCATCAGTAGAGTGAGTGTGTGCGCGCGGAATGTGTGTGTGGAACGAGGTACTACACTCAACTCACCATCATCATCATCGTCAGCAGGCTTGAGGAAGCGACTTTTCAGAGCTCCGAGGGACAGGGGAGGCTGAATCTGGCCAAGCCCAGATCCAAGGCTCTCATCCCCACCCCTCTCTCTGGGTCTGTCCCTCTCTCTGCCTCCAGCCCTCTCTCTATCCCGGTCACTAGGTCTACCTCCATCCCTCTCTCTACCTCCAGCTCTCTCTCTGCCTCCAGCTCTCTCTCTGCCTCCAGCTCTCTCTCTGCCTCCAGCTCTCTCTCTTTCCTGGTCACTAGGTCTACCTCCATCCCTCTCTCTGCCTCCAGCTCTCTCTCTTTCCTTGTCACTAGGTCTACCTCCATCCCTCTCTCTATCCCTGTCACTAGGTCTACCGCCATCCCGTTCGCTGTCTCCATCTCTAGCTCTGTTCCTATCCCGATCTCTGTCTCGGTGACGATCTCTTTCCCTCTCTCCATCTCTTTCACTATCTCTTTCCCCATCCTTCTCTTTCTCTCCAGGTAAATCCCTACCCTTGTCTGGTCTCCTCCACCTCTCTCTATCCATCCCCACTTCTCCTTTCCTCCACATTCTATCTTCCTGTCCTCTCCTCCATCTTTGTCGGTCTCTCCCCTCTTCCTCTCCTCTCCCTTCCCCCTCTCCTCTCTTGTAGCCATACACAGCAATCTCAGCCTCATACATCCTCTTCTGAAACTTCTCCATGGACTGCATGTGAAACAAACACAAATAATAAACATACACACAGGTGAGCGGTGTGATATGATGTTCCCAAGGTGCATTTCAATGTACCCAAGGTTCATGAGTTTTCTAACTTTTGACAGACGGAGCGCCGACACTGCATAGAAGGAATTAACCAGGGAGATAGGGAAAGAGTCTGACAGTAGGAACGCGTCAGCAGCAGGAACGCGTCAGCAGCAGGAACGCGTCAGCAGCAGGAACGCGGCAGCAGCAGGAACGCGGCAGCATTAGGAACGCGTATGGAAGATTGCACGTTGGAGAATTTGTGTACATGTGAGAATGTTTACATAGTGATCTGTTAATACTGTTTATACAGGTGTTTTTGTATGGATTATGTCTGCCGGCCTGTGTGTGCATGTACTCTCACCCCATATCGCTCTGCCACTATGACCTCCAGACTGCGTTGCTCTCGCTCCGCCTGCTCTCTCATCCTCTGGTAAGACTTCCTGAGCCAACCTAGTCCTCCATCATCTACAGTTGCAGCTAAAGACAGACGGGGAGAGATGGTGAGGAGAGACAGTGTAAGGCAGTAAGAAGGGAGGAAAGGAGGAGATGGCAAAGGAGAGAGAGAGTGAGCAAGAGGTGGACAAAGACCAGAGGTAGGAGGGGAATAACTAGAGTTAACTTTTTACCTGTGGGAAATTAGAACATCATATTCAACTTCCCAAGAGAACAGCTAGGCCTCACCCTCTTCTCCGGAACACAGCACAGAGAATGGGAACATTTCACATCTGCCTTCCCCAGAGAAGTCACCCCCTTCTCTCCCTCAATCTCTTTCCTCTCACACCGTGTGCGCGCACATGTGTCAAAAGCCCAAGTTAAGTGAGGTTTAACAGCCTCCCCCCATTCCCTCTCACACACACACACCTCTTCATTACCCTCTTAGTCAAACCAAGGATGAGGAAAACAACATTCCCTTCTGACACACACAGCTTAGAGAGAGAAAAGAGTGTGTGTGTGCGTACTGTCAATGTCTGTATTTAGGAGTTTGGTATGCATACATAAGTGACAGTGTGCGTCACTGTCTGTACGAGTGTTTTAAATCTGCTTATTCTGCCACTCTGTTAAAGTGAAGCTTAGGAGATGGCAGAGTGCACCCTTCTGAGCGGAGATGACACAGTCAGCTTAAGAGAACCAAGCGCCTCTCTCTGTACCTCTTCCTTTTAAAAAATGTTCTTCTCTCATCTCTCTCTATACTCCCTGCCTGCAGCAAATCCTTTCTGCCTGCCTCCAACCTCTGCCTGCCTCCAACCTCTGCCTGCCTCCAACCTCTGCCTGCCTCCAACCTCTGCCTGCCTCCAACCTCTGTCATTCTCATTCCATGTGCCAGAAATGCTTTACCTGATTTGCCATGACAGTGTCTCCTTCTCCCACATTCTGTCTGTCTGTCTGTGATTTAAGTGGTGTCTGGGCCCTCAGTGACTGTACATACAGTGAACTCAACTCATTCCTCTCCTCTCAGAGAAAGACAGGGCAGTGGTCCTAGCCAAGACAGAGAGGGAGGGGAAAGTCGTAGCCCAGAGAAGGAGGGGAGGGGAGAGTCCTAGCCCAGAGAAGGAGGGGAGGGGAGAGTCCTAGCCCAGAGAAGGAGGGAGGGGAGAGTCCTAGCCCAGAGAAGGAGGGGAGGGGAGAGTCCTAGCCCAGAGAAGGTCTGTGAGGGGAGAGTCCTAGCCCAGAGAGGGAGGGGAGGGGAGAGTCCTAACACAGACAGAGGGAGGGGGATTCCTAACACAGACAGAGGGAGGGGAGGGGGATTCCTAACACAGACAGAGGCAGGGGAGGGGGATTCCTAACACAGACAGAGGGAGGGGAGGGGGATTCCTAACACAGACAGAGGGAGGGGAGGGGGTTGACCAACGACTGGGCTGATATAGAGAGTTGTGTACATGGGTTTGATGATTAAACTTTAGGTATAAGTATGAGAGTAGAAAAGGTTGATAAGAGTGAAGTTGTGTAAGGGGTTTCAGTTACCTTTTACAAGCACATTCCTGGCCTTCTCTTCTGGGGGCAGGCCACTCCCCCCGTCCTTCCAGAACGGGTTCAACTCCAGCTTGTGCAGACCAGCCTACGGCACCCCCCCACACACACACACACAATTGTCAAGTCCCTTTTCCCTGCTCAGTTTGGCACTTTTGGTTGCCCAGGTAACCAACAGATAAGGCAATGGACTTCCATCAACCTTCATTTAAACATAGCGAGTACACACCTGCTCGATGACCCAGGCCTTCTGTTTCTCTTCCCCTTTCAACCTTTCTTTCTCAGCCCTCTTCTCTGCTGTTGACGTTGTTCTCATTGTCAAGAAGTCAAAGGTCATCCACTCATCTCTCTAGCAGATGGCGACAGGGATAGAGAGAGAGGAACGGACAACACACATGAATCATGTTATGAAACTTGACAATAATTGCCTGACAATAACAGCAAACCAATCAATAAAGAAATCAATATAGAACATAAAATCATTATGTACATGTCGGTTAATGTAAACGGTACATGGGTTCATAACCCTCAGCGCTAATACAACCCTCAGCGCTAATACAATCCTCAGCGCTAATACAACCCTCAGCGCTAATACAACCCTCAGCGCTAATACAACCCTCAGCGCTAATACAACCCTCAGCGCTAATACAACCCTCAGCGCTAATACAACCCTCAGCGCTAATACAACCCTCAAGCCATAATATTGGATCCTAAAAGTATCTCCCCCCAAAAAATCTCTCACTGAGCAGGCCGTTATACACACACACACACACACACACAGTGGGGGTAAATCTAATGAGGGAAGATGTGTGACAGCATTAGTAAAACATTCCGGACCATCCCGCCTTACCCATCAACATCACCTTGTTAGAAAAGCCTGGCTATTAATTGTTGTTGACACAGGCTGTGCATCGATCAGACTTCATTAAGAGTGGGGCTCTATTGAACCCTTCTCCTAGAAACACACACACAAGCATTTCACCGCACCTTTAATACAAATACATACAAACTTCCTAGACCATAGAGCTCAATAAAGCCACACCACTATACAAACCAAGAGCAGCGTAGAACCCTCCAACTCAAACCCCATCTTGACTACTTGCCTAGCTACTTGTTCTCTTTGGGCATCAATGAAAGATCGGGAGGTTTGATCATGCCGCGGGGGAGGTTTGATCATGCTGCGGGGGAGGTTTGATCATGCCGCGGGGAAGGTTTGATCATGCCGCGGGGAAGGTTTGATCATGCCGCGGGGAAGGTTTGATCATGCCGCGGGGAAGGTTTGATCATGCCGCGGGGAAGGTTTGATCATGCCGCGGGGAAGGTATGATCATGCCGCGGGGAAGGTATGATCATGCCGCGGGGAAGGTATGATCATGCCGCGGGGAAGGTTTGATCATGCCGCGGGGAAGGTATGATCATGCCGCGGGGAAGGTATGATCATGCCGCGGGGGAGGCTTAGTGAAATCAGAAGATTATCAGGTGTTTTGTCGTCCAATATTCAACACAGTGTCCAAAAACTGTGTCTCTGTTGAAGTTCTTGGGTCTTCCAGCAGGACAATGACCCCAAAACACGCATCAAAAAGCACCCAGGAATGGTTAAAGGGATACTGTGGGATTCTGACAATGATGCCCTTTATTTACTTCCCCAGAGTCAGATGAACTTCTGGATACCATTTTATTTCTCTGTGTCCAGTATGAAGGAAGTTAGGAGGTACTTTTGCAAGCAAATGCTAACTAGTGTTAGCACAATGACATGTATATGGGTAACTGTTTACAAATGTAAGCAAGGTTTGACATTATTATGCTTTAATTAAATATTATATCAGTCCACAAATCATTTTTGATTTATGTTCTGACCCACTGACCATGGCTCAAGAATTGTTTTTACCCACGGCTGAATCTATGCAGTTGATGATCCCTGTCTTAGGGTTTACCGGTGCTGTCGAGGGGGGAAAGATGGGGGTGTTACCTGGTTGTTCTCGGGTGGGGTAGGGCTGTTGTCTGTGGGCTTGGCCTCGGACTTGGCAGGAATCTTCCAGGCTTTACCCGAGGCCTCTGTCTGGGGCTGGGCCTCAACCCACTCATTTCCTGTCCCCTGGAGAGCCAGAAAAGAGGGCAAAAATGAATACAGTGCTTACAGCAAGTATTCATACACCGACTTATTCCACATTTAGTTGTGTTAGAGCATGAATTCAACATGGATTAAATTGGTTTTTTCCCCCTCACCCATCTACACACAATATAATTATTTTTTAATTAATTGAACCTTTTTTTAACTGGGAAAGTCAATGACGGCCTACTAAAAGGCATAAGGCCTCCTGCGGGGACGGGGATTAAAAATAAATACAGGACAAAACACTCATCACAACGAGACAACACTACATAACAACATAGCAAGGCAGCAACACATAACACAGCATGGTGACAACACAACAACATGGTGGCAACATGGTAGCAGCACAAAACATAACACAGCATGGTGACAACACAACAACATGGTAGCAGCACAAAACATAACACAAACAACAGCACAAAGGGCAAGAATCGACATCGAGAGCATGCTGACTGGTTGAATCACTGCCTGGTATGGCAATTGCTCGGCCTCTAACCGCAAGGCACTACAGAGGGTATGCGTACGGGCCAGTACATCACTGGAGCTAAGCTGCCTGCCATCCAGGACCTCTACACCAGAGGACCTCTACACCAGGCGGTGTCAGAGGAAGGCCCTAAAAATTGTCAAAGACCCCAGCCACCCCAGTCATAGACTGTTCTCTCTACTACCGCATAGCAAGCGGTACCGGAGTGCCAAGTCTCTGACAAAAAGGCTTCTCAACAGCTTTTACCCCCAAGCCATAAGACACCTGAACAGGTAATCAAATGGCTACCCGGACTATTTGCATTGTGTGCCCCCTCAACCCCTCTTTTACGCTGCTGCTACTCTCTGTTTATCATATATGCATAGTCAGTTTAACCATATCTACATGTACATACTACCTCAATCAGCCTGACTAACCGATGTCTGTATATAGCCCCTCCACTGTATATAGCCCCTCCACTGTATATAGCCCCTCCACTGTATATAGCCCCTCCACTGTATATAGCCCCTCCACTGAAAATGTATTTTTACTGTTGTTTAATTTCTTTACTTACCTATTGTTCACATAATACCTTTTTTGCACTATTGGTTAGAGCCTGTAAGTAAGCATTTCACTGTAAGTATTAGAGACAACAATACATAACACAAAGCAGCCACAACTGTCAGTAAGAGTGCCCATGATTGAGTCTTCGAATGAAGACATTGAGATAAAACTGTCCAGTTTGAGTGTTTGTTGCAGCTCGTTCCAGTCGCTAGCTGCAGCGAAATGAAAAGACGAGACCCAAGGATGTGTGTGCTTTGGGGACCTGTTGCGACGACCAAACCCGGATCCGGGATTCTATTTATAGGCCTAAGCTCATTACCATAACGCAACGTTAACTATTCATGAAAATCGCAAATGAAATGAAATAAATATGCTATCTCTCAAGCTTAGCCTTTTGTTAACAACACTGTCATCTCAGATTTTCAAAATATGCTTTTCAACCATAGGAAAACAATCATTTGTGTAACAGTAGCTAGCTAGCGTAGCATTTAGCGTTAGCATTAGCGTTAGCATTCAGCAGGCAACAATCACAAAAACAAGTAAAGCCTTCAAATAAAATAACTTACCTTTGAAGAACTTCTGATGTTTTCAATGAGGAGACTCAGTTAGATAGCAGATGCTCAGTTTTTCCAAAAAGATTCTTTGTGTATTAGAAATAGCTCCGTTTTGTACATCACATTTGGCTACCAAAAAAAAAAAAAAAAAAAAAAAAAAAAAAAAAAATTCAGCCCTCAAAACGCGAACTTTTTTCCAAATTAACTCCATAATATCGACTGAAACATGGCAAACGTGGTTTAGAATCAATCCTCAAGGTGTTTTTCCACATATCTCTTCAATGATATATCCTTCGTGGAAGCCTGGTTTCTCCTTGCTCTCAAATGGAAAAATAATTGCACCTGGCTTTACGCTCCAATTTCGACGCAGGGACACCAGGCGGACACTTGGAAAATGTAGTCTCTTATGGTCAATCTTCCAATGATATGCCTACAAATACGTCACAATGCTGCAAACGCCTTGGGGAAACGACATAAAGTGTAGGCTCATTCCTTGCGCAATCACAGCCATATAAGGAGACAATGGAAAACAGAGCTTCAGAGATTCTGCTCATTTCCTGGTTGACGTATCATCTTGGTTTCGCCTGTAGAATGAGTTCTGGGGCACTTACAGACAATATCTTTGCAGATTCTGAAACTTCAGTGTTTTCTTTCCAAAACGGTCAATAATATGCATAGTCGAGCATCTTTTCGTGACAAAATATTGCGCTTAAAACGGGAACGTTTTTTATCCAAAAATGAAATAGCGCCCCTAGAGATCCAAGAGGTTTTAAATAAAGGTGTCAGCCTCCCGAGTGATTTGAGTCCAGGCTCTGTCTCAGCCTGGCCGCAAACCAGGAGGACGCACGGGGCAGCGCACAATTGTCCGGGTTAGGAGAGGGTGGCAGGGATGTTCTTGTCCCGTCACACCCTAGCGACTCCTGTGGCGCAAAGCACGCTGACACGATCGCCAGGTGTACCGGTGTTCCCTCCGACATATTGGTGTGGCTGGCTTCCGGGTTAAGTGGGCATTGTGTCAAGAAGCAGTGCAGCTTGGTTGGGTTGTGTTTCGGAGGAGGCACGGCTCTCGACCTTCGCCTCTCCCGAGCCCATAAGGGAGTTGCAGCGATGGGACAATTGGATAAAATAAAAAGAATAATAAAAAGCAGCACCTTTGGCAGTGATTACAGCTGTGAGTCTTTCTGGGTGAGTCTAAGAGCTTAACACACCCGGATTGTAAAATGTTTGCCCATTATTCTTCAAGCTCTGTCAAATGGTTGTTAATCATTTTCAGATCTTGTCATTGATTTTCAAGTAGATTTGAGTCCAAATTAACTTGGCCAATCAGGAACATTCACTGTCTTCTTGGTAAGCCATCCAGTATAGATTTGGTATTGTGTTTTAAGTTACTGTCCTGCTGAAAAGGGAATTCATCTCCCAGTATCTGGTGGTAAGCAGACAACCAGGTTTTCCTCTATAATGTTGCCTGTGCTTAGTGCCATTCAGTTTAATTTTATCCTGAAAACTTCCCAGTCCTTAACAACTACAAGCATACCCATAACATGATGCAGCCACCACTACGCTTGAAAATATGGAGAGTGGTACTCAGTAAAGCGCTGTATTGGATTTTCCCCAAATAGAACTTTGAATTCAGGACAAAAAGTGAATTGTTTTGGAATAGTTGTATTCTGCACAGGCTTCCTTTACACTCTGTCAATTGGGTTAGTATTGAGGAGTAACTACAATATTGTTGATCCATCCTCAGTTTTATCCTATCACAGACATTAAACTCTGTAACTGTTTTAAAGTAACCATTGGCCTTATGGTGAAATCCTTGAACGGTTTCCTTCCTCTACGGCAACTGAGTTAGGAAAGACGCCTGTATCTTTGTAGTGACCGAGTGTATCAATACACCATCCAAAGTTTAATTAATAACTTCACCATGTTCAAAGGGATTTTCAATGTCTGCTTTTGTTTTGTTTTACCCATCTACCAATAGGTGCCCTTCTTTGTGTGGCATTGGAAACCTCCCTGGTCTTTGTGTTTGAAATTCACTGCTTGACTGAGAGACCTTATAGATAATTGTATGTGTGAGGTATAGAAAAGAGGTAGTCATTAAACAAAAATCACATTAAACACTATTATTGTACACAAAGTGAATCCATGCAAATTATTAAGCAAATGTTCACTCCTGAACTTATTTAGACTTGCCATAAGAAAAAGGTTGAATATTTATTGACTTGAGACATTTCAGCTTCTCAATTTTGTATTAATTTGTAAACATTATTCAGCGTTGACATTACGGGGTATTGTGTACAGGCCAGTGATAAAAAGTATTATTATTATTGTTGTTTTTTAAATCGCTATTTAATCCATTTTAAATCCAGGCTGTAACAAAATGTGGAAAAAGTCAAGGGGTGTGAATACTTGCTGAAGGCACTGTATGTTCAGGACAGAGGACAGGAAGCCCAAGAGAGGGAATCAGAATGAAAGGGAATGTGAGATGTGAGAGGAAAATAAAGGTGAAAGGAAAGGAGGGGTGCAATACAAAGATATGCCAGTAGGGGGTGCAATACAAAGATATGCCAGTAGGGGGTGCAATACAAAGATATGCCAGTCCAATGACACTTACCTCTGAGCTGGACCCATCTCCTCCTTCAGTTCTCTTCTTCTCCTTCTTCTCCTTCTTCCTCTTCTTCTTAATCTTCTTGGCCTTTTTCTCTTTCTTCTTCTTGCCTGAAACCTCCTGAAGGTGACAGAAATGAGTGGGCCTGATTAAAATATGCAAAACGAAGTGATCAGTATGAAGACGTGATAGATAGGATAAAGGGTTTGGAAACATCAATAAGCTAGAGCTACAAAAAAGATGACAGTATGAAAAACAGCTCAGCTCTAGGTCTACTGTTACTGGATGACAACCACATATTGACTTAGGGGTCAACCATACTACTAGGCCATGCAGAGGATAGGGAGGTCACACGAACTACCTCCTCAAATCAAATCAAATTTTATTTGTCACATACACATGGTTAGCAGATGTTAATGCGAGTGTAGCGAAATGCTTGTGCTTCTAGTTCCGACAATGCAGTAATAACAAGTAATCTAACTAACAATTCCAAAACTACTGTCTTGTACACAGTGTAAGGGGATAAAGAATATGTACATAAGGATATATGAATGAGTGATGGTACAGAGCAGCATAGGCAAGATACAGTAGATGGTATCGAGTACAGTATGTACAAATGAGATGAGTATGTAAACAAAGTGGCATAGTTTAAAGTGGCTAGTGATACGTATTACATAAGGATACAGTCGATGATATAGAGTACAGTATATACGTATGCATATGAGATGAATAATGTAGGGTAAGTAACATTATATAAGGTAGCATTGTTTAAAGTGGCTAGTGATATATTTACATCATTTCCCATCATCATCATTAAAAGGTCATCATCATTAAAAGGTCATGGGGTTACCAACGCAACGACCTGCTGACCTGTTCTAGCTGCTGCAGTCGGAGGTCAACTTCAGGGAGCATCCAGGTGTCCTCTCCTCGCTGTCTCTTCAGCTCCTTCCTTTTCTCCTCCTTCTCATACTGCTGCTTAGCCTGAGGGAGGGAGGGGGGAGATTAAGTGAGAGAGGGGGAGGAAGAAGGGAGAGATGAGGTGAGAAAGAAATGGAGAGTTCAGGTGTGTCACCATTTCACAAACACCTCACACTGTGTTTATATAGTCAACACAGCTGCTCAGGAGATAACATGGACCCCACTACTCTGTGTTGATGTTTTTGTGTGCATGACATGCATATGTATTGTGTAAGGTGTTAAGTGGTTGTATGTGTGTTCTGAAAGAGGAATTTAACCATGTTAAAATGAATCCGGAGTGGTTGCGTCACAGCCCTTATCTCCCTGCAGCAGTGTTTGTCCTGCCATCCCCTTCAGACGCCATTACCTGACTGACGACACCTCATATTCACACACACTATGGTGTGCCTCGATCAATCACACCACTGTAAACAATAACAATCTGCTTCCATTGATGCAAGCCTCCACCCGCCTTGTCATTTCCTTCCTGTCCTCAGAGAGCACAGCGTAATTTGCTCTGTATTTCTCCCTAGTAATCTATTGTAAAAGTGATCTTAACACCTTACACCATACAAAATGAAGGAGCTGATCGTGGACTTCAGGAAATAGCAGAGTGAGCACGCCCCTATCCACTTTGCTGGGACCGCAGTGGAGAAGGTGGAAAGCTTGATGTTCCTCGGCCTACACATCACTGACGATCTGAAATGATCCACCCACACAGACAAACCAAATCAAATTGTACTTGTCACATGCGCTAAATACAACAGTGAAATAGTTGCTTTCAAGCCCTTAACCAACAATGCAGTTTTAAGAAATATAGGAAATAAAAGTAACAAATACAGTGTGGTGAAGAAGGCGCAACAGCACCTCTTCAACCTCAGGAGGCTGAAGAAATGTGGCTTGGCTCTAAGACCCTCACAAACCTTTACGCACAATTGAGAGCATCCTGTTGTGCTGGATCACAGCCTGGTACGGCAACTGCACCGCCCGCAACCACAGGGCTCTCCAGAGGGTGGTGCGGTCTGCCAAACGCATCACCAGGGGCACACTGCCTGCCCTCCTGGACACCTACAGCACCCGATGTCACAGGAAGGCCAAAAAGCTCATCAAGGACAACAACCACCCAAGCCATGACCTGTTCACCCCACTACCATCCAGAAGATGAGGTCAGTACAGGTGCATCAAAGCTGGGACTGAGAGACTGAAAAACAGCTTCTATCTCAAGGCCACCAGACTGTTAAATAGCCATCACTAGCCGACTACCACCCGGTTACCCAACCCTGCACCTTAGAGGCTGCTACCCTATATACATAGACTTTGAATCACTGGCCACTTTAAAAATGTAACACTAGACACTTTAATAAAGTTAACATACTGCTTTACTCATCTTATATGTATATACTGTATTCTAATCTACTATATTTTAGTCAATGTCACTCCAACATTGCTCGTCCTAATATTTATATATTTCTTAATTCCATTACTTTACTTTTAGATTTGTGTGTAGTGTTGTGAATTGTTAGATATTACTGCACTGTTGGAGCTAGGAACAAGCATTTCACTACACCAGCAATAACATCTGCTAAATATGTGTATGTGTAACAGTATAGCTTCCATCCCTCTCCTCACCCTTCCTGGTCTCTTACCAGGGACCCTCTGCACACATCGACAACAGCCACATTCGAAGCAGAGCAAGGGGAGCAAGGGGAACAACTACTTCAAGGTCTCAGAGCGAGTGACGTCACCGATTGAAACGCTAGCCATTTCACATCGGTTACATATGTGACCAATAACATTTGATTTGATCACCTGAGGTGGGTAGACAGAGGCAGAAAGAGGCATGCACCAGCTCTGTTATGTACAACCTCGCCACCTAGTGTTTGCCATATTCACATCACACCTGACTGACCACCAGAGAGAGAATAACAGCATTGTACTGTAGCAAAGCCACCATGGGGGGGAAAAGGGACAAGTTAATGTACTTGGGAAGGAATTGAAAATGAATGCAAGTAATGCTAACTAGTTTCTACAAATACTTCAGTCAGCAGTGTTCGACTGTATAGTTCTAACACACGTTTAAAGGTAGTTAGCTTAGCTAAGACGAAATAGGTACAGTAGCTAGCCAGCCAGCCATGTGACTCTGGTTCGTGCTATCCGGATTCCTTCGGAAGTCCCTAACCCATTTTAATGTTCAACTTCAGTGAGTGGGGTGGGGAGACGTCCCAATGATCCCTGCTAGCAAGGACCATGTGACTTCCTCTCACTGTTTTGATGTTTGCTAGCGAATTGGCTAAGATAGCTAGCTAGCTAGCTACACATATATGCTGTACTAGCTAGTATGTAATAGCATTATTCAAACGACTTATTATCACTGTATAATATTGAACATACGTATATGTACCAATTGCAAATATTGTAGAAAATGCATCACAAACCTAGCTAACTAAGTCGTATGGCAGACCTTCAGGCTAGCTATTTGTTAGCATTCAACTAGTCGTTGCAGCAATACACTTGGCTTTTGTACTGGCGTTATATCAACGTATCTTACATTGCGCATGTAGACTAGTATCTAATTATAAAGCACACATATGTACCTTCTGAATAACCTCCTCCCTGGCTTTACGTTTGTATTCTTTTCGGACTTCGATGCTGTTAACACTTTCAAAACTGCCTCCGTGCGTCGCCATAACACTGCCGTTAAATGTGCTTCCATCAACTGTCGCAAAAATATTTACGAGACCTGAAAATACATTGTTTCTGGTTAATGTAGTCCACTGCTTTGGATCGTACAAACAAATAAAACATTTTTTTTTAAATAGATAGAAATACAGTTGTATTTTGTGAACGTGTGAACAAACTGATATAAAAACCAACCTGGATTACCTGGAAAATTATTGTACAGGTAGTAGGGCAGTGTACTCATCCCATAACTGCAAGGTTCAATCCCCCCTCTTTTAGGCCTTCATTGAACGTTTTCTCTGTTCTCAATCTCACTGTGTCTGCAGAACACTACTTGAGAGATGGGATATAGTGTAGCTCTCATATAATTAAAATGTCATTCTCGTTCTGTGGTGGCTCCAGTGTGTTATGCTGGGTAGGCTAAAGGAAAAGGGACTATACAGTATTGGCCTGCCTATGACAAGGCCAAGATGTTTACCATAATAAGGAATGCAAAATGGCCTATAATGAATAGGAATGTATTGCAATGATGTTGTCTTGATGTCACTATCTATTTGATCAATACACTGTGGGCAGGTAGACCCTAGACCCTATCTAACCACCTTTAATTTTCTGAAAATGTCAAGTGCCTATCTGAGGCAGACAACAGCAGCAGCACAACAATCAATAGCCAGATAAAACACTAGGTACGGTAGACTCCAGCCTCCTTTTAACTACATAACTGTTTTTTCAGTCCCGGTGGACTCAGACAGTCGCAGAGGTAATTTACCGGGAGCCATTTCTCAATTATCACGGGGCTGCTTTGAGATACCGTCACTGCCACGAACAAGAGCCCATTACCCCGACATCCATTCAGCTATTTAACTCGTTTGTTGGACCTTATCTCATTATGATTGGGGTGTGTGAGTGTGTTGGGTGCGTATGTCCATTTCAGGTGCTGTCTACAGAGAGCCAGACTCCCTGACAGCACAAATGTGTTCCTGAATACTGATACTCAGGCTGCTCAGGGACCATGCAGTAGCAGATATGGAGGGGAGTGATAGGGGAATGAGAGGGAGAGGGAAGTAAGGAGCAAGACAGATGAGGATGGGAGAGGGAAGAAAAGTGATAGAGAGGCAGTGTAGTGACCACGACGATCCCAGTAAACAGCAGAAAGGGGAGGGACGGAGAGGAGAGATGGAGACAGCGAGCAAGAGAGAGACAGAGACAGAGAGGAGAGAGAGGAGCATACAGTTTTTGATGAGCTGGACATTTGGGGCCCCTCTCTCTGTGATTGTCTGGTACCGCCCTCATTGAGATGAATTAGTCTGGCATTGGGAAGCAATGGCAGCAGCAGCAGACCAACACACTGCACTAAAAATACCAGAACTTACAGTGACTCAGCTTGGCAATGAAGGGTACTTAAGGAATAGTTTACCCCAAAACTAAAGTTTCCATAACACCAAATTCTTCAGTCTAACGGAGGTATGAAACCTTTGTAAAGTGAACTATTCAGATGTTACAAAGACACAAATACACTATACCCCTTTAAATTAGTGGATTCGGCTATTTCAGCCACAACCGTTGCTGACAGGTGTGTAAAATCGAGCACACAGCCATGCAATCTCCAAAGACAAACATTGGTAGTAAAATGGCCTTACTGAAGCGTTCAGTGACTTTCAACGTGGCACCGTCATAGGATACCACCTTTCCAACAAGTCAGTTCACCAAATGTCTGCCTTGCTAGAGCTGTCAAATGTAACAGCTGATATTGTGAAGTGGGAACATCTAGGAGCAACAACGGCTCAGTCGCGAAGTGATAGGCCTCACAAGCACACAGAACGGGACCGTCGAGTGCTGAAGCGTGTAGTGCGTAAAAATCGTCTGTCCTCTGTTGCAACACTCACTACCGAGTTCCAAACTGCCTCTAGAATCAACCTCAGGATAAGAACTGTTCGTCGAGGGCTTCATAAAATGCGTTTCCATGGCTGAGCTGCAGCACACAAGCCTAAGATCACAATGCCCCACGCCAAGCGTCGGCTGGAGAGGTGTCAAGCTTGCTGACATTGGACTCTGGAGCAGTGGAAACGCGTTCTCTGGAGTGATGAATCACGCTTCACCATAAGGCAGTCCGACGAACTAATCTGGGTTTTGCAGATGCCAGGAGAACGCTACCTGCCCGAATGTATAGTGCCAACTGTAAAGTTTGGTGGAGGAGGAATAATGTTCTGGGGCTGTTTTTCATGGTTCGGGCTAAGCCCCTTAGTACCAGTGAAGGGAAATCTTAATGCGAAGGTATACAATGACATTCTAGACAATTCTGTGCTTCCAACTTTGTGGCAACAGTTTGGGGAAGGACCTTTCCTGTTTCAGCATGACAATGCCCCCATGCACAAAGTGAGGTCCATACAGAAATAGTTTGTCGAGATTGGTGTGGAAGAACTTGACTGGCCTGCACAGAGCCGTGACCTCAACCCCATCCAACATCTTTGGGATGAATTGGAACGCCGACTGCGTGCCAGGCCTAATCCACCAACATCAGTGCCTGAACTAATGCTCTTGTGGCTGAATGGAAGCAAGTCTGTTCCAGCATCTAGTGGAAAGCCTTCCCAAGCAGCAAAGGGGGACCAACTCCATATTAATGACAATGATTTTGGAATAAGATGTCAACACACTTTTGGTCATGTAGTGTATTTCAAGGTTACCATTCCCTTTCAACATCCTGGGGCTTTTTCTAACACTTAAAACTAAATACATACATTTGGAGTGAAGGAAATCAAACAGACACTTTCCTCATTAATTTGAAGGCCATTATGTTTTTCAATCTTTATTATTTACAATAATCAGAGACAATAAAACGCATCATTGCCTCGTATAATTGTCTTGCCTTTATCTGATGAGGTGAAAAGCGAATTTATTTCCGAATTCAATGTTTTTCAGTTTAGGGAACTAATTCATTCAAACCTTGATACTGTTTGTTTATCTGGCTCCAGTTTTCCCCAATATGACACACCTGGTCATGGTAGCTGCTCTGTATGGTCACCCTTCTAAACCTGACACAGAGCTCCTCTAATCAAATCACTTTTTGATATGTTACATGTGCCGAATACAACAGCTCTAGCTCCCCCTTCTGGAACACATGGTAGTAGCGGTGAAACACGGGGCTGGGAGCGGGGCTGGGGGTAGGGCTGGAACTGGGAGAAGGGTTGGGGGTAGGGTGAAGGGTAATGCTCGGAGCAGGGCTGGGAATAAGGCTGGGGGAGGTCTGGTCTGGGAGCAGGGCTGGGTTGGGGCTGGGAGCAGGGCTGGGAGCAGGGCTAGGTTGGGGCTGGGAGCGGGGCTGGGGCTAGGGCTGGGAATAAGGCTGGGGCTGGGGTAGGGATGGGAGTAGGGCTGGGAGCAGGGCTGGGGTAGGGCTGGGTTAGGGCTGGGACCAGGGCTGGGGTAGGGCTGGGTTAGGGCTGGGAGCAGGGGTAGGGCTGGGTTAGGGCTGGGAGCAGGGCTGGAGGTAAGGCTGGGAGCAGGGCTGGGGTAGTGCTGGGAGTAGGGCTGGGAGCAGGGCTGGTAATAAGGCTGAGGCTGGGAGCAGGGCTGGAGGTAAGGCTGGGAGCAAGGCTGGGGCTGGGAGTAGGGCTGGGAATAAGGCTGAGGCTGGGAGTAGGGCTGGGGGTAAGGTTGGGAGCAAGGCTGGGGCTGGGAGCAGGGCTGAGGGTAGAGCTTGGGGTAGAGCTGTTAGTAGGGCTGGGAATAAGGCTGGGGCTGGGGGTAGGGCTGGGAGTAATTACTCCTTTTCCACAGTTTTCAGATTAAATAATGAAAGGAAAGGACACAACTACTGATTATAAAGCTCCCCATTACTGGCCTGCCTGTACACAAGCCTCATCGAGAGATTCATGAAGACATTTTCATCCTTATCAAAGCCATCCAATTTACTCCACATAATGAAAACCAGCAGTGGACAAATTACAGTCAGATTAGCGAGCCACAATAACTCACAGCAGAGTAGGAGAGGAGAGAGTGGGGAAATTGATAGCAGTAATAATTTTTTCAATAAAACTCTTGTTCAGGGGAGAAATGTAATTAAGCTCTATGAGTCATTTGCTCTAGCCTATAAGGAGGGATCTGGGGCAGGGCTGGAGGAGAATTTCATATAGTCTCTTTCATCATGCGCAAGTGCAAACACACAAACACACACAAACACACACACACACACACACACACACACACACACACACACACACACACACACACACACACACACACACACACACACACACACACACACACACACACACACACACACCAAAAATGTACATTCACTCTTGCTCATACACAGAGACAGACACACAAAGGTCAACATTCACATTCAATTCAAAGTAGTGAAGTTATCACTATAAGAGTGGCTGAGGGGGAGAAGAGTATCTGCAGGTATCCTAATACATTTTCACAAAAATAGTGTAGCGTTTATTACTGTAAATTGCCTTCATCAGGGTTCGCAAAGCTGAGAACATTTAGCAAAAAAGAGAGTCTGTGAAAAGCTTGTATGGTAGGCTAATTTAGTTGAGAGAAGAGAGCTGCAGGGTCAATAAACAGAACTCACTCTCCTCCATTGATAGTGTTTAAAGATGCTAATATTTATAAACTACCCTCACAGACCACCTTACCGCAATCACTTCAGGGTTGATGCCCAGGTAGTTTCCGTTCCCAGAGCCCACATCAGCGAGAATGGTTTCTGGTTCAATGGAAGACAGGAAGTGACACACGCATTGCTAAGGGGAGTGTCGAGTGATGCTGAAGGGACCAGCGATCCCCTTGTACATGTGACCAATTTCCGCCTCCATATGGCAGGCGTCAGTCAGTACACACAGAGACACACAAAAACATCAATCTCATCTCCTTTACAAATCAAGGAGCTCACTGCAGTCACATGGTGTGCGGCACAACTTACAAAGGTGAGAGAGGTCCTGGTGCCCCTCCTCTTAGGGTGAGGTTACTATGGTTAATGAGGTCAGAGGTCACTGTAGCAGGAGATTCTGAGTCACAGGCTGGCACCACATCAAACTTTCTGGGGGTTATTAGTTGGTAGAGCATGGCACTTGCAACACCAGGGTTGTGGGTTCAATTCCCACGGGGGAACAGTACTAACACATATGAAAATGTAAGCACTTAAGTTGTTCTGCATAAGAGTGTCTGCTAAATTACTCAAATGTAAAAACCACAGAAAACACACATTTTAAGGGATAGTTCACCGAAATTACAAAATTCCATTGGTTTCATTACCCTGTAAGCAGTCTATGGACAAGGAATTTCTATCAGCATATTGATTGCACTATGCACAGGGGTAATACACTCGATCACTGCTACTCTAACTTTCGTAATGCAAATCCGACCACGACGCCATCTTGCTCCTACTGTCTAATAGGCAGAAACTCAAACAAGATGTACCAGTGGTACCATTCAATGCTGGTCTGACCAATCGGAATCCACACTTCAAGAATGTTCTGATCACACGGACCGGAATATGTTCCAGTCAGCCTCAGAGAACAACATCGACCTATACGCTGACTCGGTGAGTGTGTTTTATAAAGAAGTGCATTGGAGATGCTGTACCCCACTGTGACTATTAAATCCTACCCTAACAAGAAACTGTGGATGGATGGCAGAATTTGCGCAAAACTGAAAGCAGGAACCACTGCATTTAACCATGGAAAGAGGTCTGGGAATTGGCTGAATATAAACATTGTAGATATTCCCTCCGCAAGGCAATCAACCAAGTGAAATGCCGGTACAGGGACAAAGTGGAGTCGCAATTCAACGGCTCAGACACAAGATGTATTGTCACGACGAAGGTGGCTCCCCTGCCTATTCGGGCGGCGCTCTGCGGTCGTCGTCGCCGGTCTACTAGCCTCCACCAATCTCTTTTTCCTTTTCTGTCCGTTTGGTCTTATTGGTTGCACCTGTCCCTTTCTTGATTTATGTTAGGCCCGCCTATGTCCGTGCGGTATTATTTTCTGTTAGTCTGTTTATCGCCTATGATTTTGGGCGTTCGTGTGGGAATCGCAGTAAAGACGGTTTTTCCCAGTATCCTCTGCTCTCTGCAATTGACTCTGCACACACCACTCCAGGCGATTGTGACAGAATCCTGCACCATTCAAATGGAGACAGCAAGAGCAGCTGCACCTCCTCTCCCATCTATGGAGGAGTGAGTCCTCCACCATACGGCCATTCTCCACCGTATTGGGTCGGCAATGGACCAGATGATGGAGAGGATGGACCGATGGGAGAGGAGTGGCCTCCCTACCTCACCCCCAGCTCCCCTTCTGCCAGCATCACCTACCCCTCCTCCAGCATCCGGATCCGGTGCTCTGCGTCTGGCGCTCTCCAGGGAGTACGATTGAATGGCGGCTGGTTCCCAGGGGTTCTTACTACAGCTGGAGCTGTACCTGGCTACCGTTTGTCCGACTCCCTCGGGGGAGGAGAGAGTGAGCGTCTTCGTCTCCTCTCTGACGGGTCGAACCCTGGAGTGGGCCAACGCAGTGTGGAATGGCCCAGACTCGGCGAGGGATCACTACCCTGAGTTCACCCGTAGGTTGCGGGCCGTGTTCGACCACCCACAGGAGGGAACGGCTCTTTCACCTGCTTCAGGAGACGAGGAGTGCGCAGGACTTCGCTCTGGAGTACCGGACCTTGGCCACTGGGGCGGGGTGGTACGACAGGGCCCTGATGGACCACTATCGCTGTAACCTTCGGGAGGACGTCCGCAGGGAGCTAGCTTGTCGGGACACCACCTTCTCCCTCTACGAACTTATTGACATGTCCATCCGACTAGACAACCTGCTGGCTGCCCGCGGGCGTCCAGAATGGGCCCTGTTGGTTCCACCTCCAGGCCCTCCCGCTCCAATCCCCATGGAGTTAATCCAATCCATGACTTGGTGTCCATGGCAATGTTTACACATACTAACATTTGTGGCAGAAATCCTGAAACCTTTACCCCCACTCTCTTTCCAACTCTGTCTCTCCTTCTCTCCATTTACATCTCTCTCTTAACAGTGAGTCCAAAAGTATCAACTCTCTCTCTCTCCACAGCTCTATTTCTCCCTCCCCATCTCTCTCTGTTACTCCATTCTCATCTCCCCCTCCATCTCTCGAACATGTGGGTCCATAGGTCTCTCCATCCCTCCCCATCTCGCTCTATGTCTATCCCTCTCCCTCTCCCGCTCCCTCTCCCTCCCTCATCTTGGTCTCTCTCTCTCCCTCTCCATCTCTCCCTGCCCCAATTATTTTTCCTCATCACCCAAATTACAAAATTATATTGGTTTCCTTACCTTGTAAACTGTCTATGGACAAGGTCTCTCCATCCCATCGCTCTCTCTCCATCCCCCATCTCTCCCTCTCTCCATCCCTCATCACTCTCTCTCCCTCCCAATCTCTCCCACCCCAGCTGTCTGTCCCCATCACTCTCCATCCCTCATCTCTCTATCCCCCACCTCTCTTTCTCTCCCCCTCACACCTCTCTCTCTCGCTCCCTTTCCCATTGCTCTTTCCCTCACCATCTCTCTCTCTCTCTCTCTCTCTCTCTCTCTCTCTCTCCCTCCCCATCTCTCTCTTTCTCTCTCTCTCTCTCTCTCTCTCTCTCTCTCTCCCTTCCCATCTCTCTCTTTCACCCATCTCTCTCTCTCCATCCTATCCCTCTCTTTCCCTCCCCAACTTTCTCTCTCTCCTTCTCTCCATCCACCGTCACTCTCACTCCTTCCCCCATCTCTCCCTTCCCTACCCTCACTTTCCCCCCCGTCCCCATCATCTACCCTACCCTCACTGTCCCCCCCGTCCCCATCATCTACCCTACCCTCACTGTTCCCATCCCCCATCCCCATCATCTACCCTGCACTCACAGTCCCCGTCCCCCTGTACCCATCATCTACTCTACACTCACAGTCCCCGTCTCATCATCTACCCTACCCTCATCATCTACCCTACCCTCACTGTCCCATTCCACTATACCCATCATCTACCCTACCCTCAATGTCCCAGTCCCCCATCCCCATCATCTACCCTATCTCACTGTCCCTGTCCCCCATACCCATCATCTACCCTACCTCACTGTTGCAGTCCCCCATCCCCATCATCTACCCTACACTCACTGTCCCTGTCCCCCGTCCCCATCATCTACCCTACACTCACAGTCTCCGTCCCCATCATCAACCCTACCCTTATCATCTACCCTACCCTCACAGTCCCCGTCCCCCATCCCCCGTCCCCATCAGCTACTCTGCCCTCACAGCCCCTGTCCCCCTGTCCCCATCATCTACTCTACCCTCACTGTCCCTGTCCGCCCATCCCCATCATCTACCATACCCTCACTGTCCCCTTCCACTTCCCCATTATCTACCCTACCCTCACAGTCCCCGTCCCCCATCCCCCGTCCCCATCAGCTACTCTGCCCTCACAGCCCCTGTCCCCCCGTCCCCATCATCTACTCTGCCCTCACAGCCCCTGTCCCCCCGTCCCCATCATCTACCTACCCTCATCATCTACCCTACCCTCACTGTCCCCTTCCACTATCCCCATTATCTACCCTATCTCACTGTCCCTGTCCCCCATACCCATCATCTACCCTACCTCACTGTTGCAGTCCCCCATCCCCATCATCTACCCTACACTCACTGTCCCTGTCCCCCGTCCCCATCATCTACCCTACACTCACAGTCTCCGTCCCCATCATCAACCCTACCCTTATCATCTACCCTACCCTCAGAGTCCCCGTCCCCCGTTTCCATCATCCAACCTAGCCTCACAGTCCCCGTCCCCCGTCCCCATCATCCACCCTACCCTCAGTCCCAGTTCTCCTGTCCTCATCATCTACCCTACCCTCGCAGTCCCCGTACCCCCGCCCCAATCATCGACCCTACCCTCATCATCTACCCTCCCTCACTGTCTCCGTCCCCCCATCCTCATCATGTACCCTACCCTCACAGTCCCCATCCCCATTATCTACCCTACCCTCACAGTCCCCGTCCCCCATCCCCCGTCCCCATCAGCTACTCTGCCCTCACAGCCCCTGTCCCCCTGTCCCCATCATCTACTCTACCCTCACTGTCCCTGTCCGCCCATCCCCATCATCTACCATACCCTCACTGTCCCCTTCCACTTCCCCATTATCTACCCTACCCTCACAGTCCCCGTCCCCCATCCCCCGTCCCCATCAGCTACTCTGCCCTCACAGCCCCTGTCCCCCTGTCCCCATCATCTACTCTACCCTCACTGTCCCTGTCCGCCCATCCCCATCATCTACCATACCCTCACTGTCCCCTTCCACTTCCCCATTATCTACCCTACCCTCACAGTCCCCGTCCCCCATCCCCCGTCCCCATCAGCTACTCTGCCCTCAAAGCCCCTGTCCCCCCGTCCCCATCATCTACTCTGCCCTCACAGCCCCTGTCCCCCCGTCCCCATCATCTACCTACCCTCATCATCTACCCTACCCTCACTGTCCCCTTCCACTATCCCCATTATCTACCCTACCCTCACTGCCCCTGTCCCCCGTCTCCATCATCTACCCTACACTCACAGTCCCCATCCCCCATCACCAACTCTACCCTCACTGTCCCTGTCCCCCGGTCCACTCAACACACACACACACACACACACACACACACACACACACACACACACACACACACACACACACACACACACACACACACACACACAATGTAGATGTACCATAGCCCCCAGGCTGAGGGAGAGGTCTTCAAAGGCAGTGTGAATGTCCACATGAGGAGGAATACCTGACAACAAGAACACAAATAAACCATTGCCTTAATGGTATACCTTAAAACACCAGCACTACTAACATTAGTTATCCAAACACCAACAAGTATAATGGTTTGTAAATGACCTCTGAATAACTGTTCATTTCCAGTTCAACACACTAGTTTGATTCCACAACAGCATTGATACTGCCTTTTACTGCCCTCTACTTTCTGAATGCAGAGCTCTGCTGCCTCTGTGTGGTTAAGGAGAGTACTACAGCTGCTGGATGAGATGAGATTACACTCAACTTGTCCAGAATGGTACTGGTTCACAGTCAGCTGGTCTGGCATGACGTCTGTGTGTCTGTGCCTCACACACTTCTCCAGCACAGGGACACACACCTGGAGAAGACCTGGGAACAGGACCACAAACATTGAGAGTATATTCACTGAGAGTATATTCCAACACCGCAATCATGGTCATAGGGACTGAGAGACACAAACACCTCCAGGTAACGGTTTGTTTTTGTCCACAATGTTGTTTTGTTGTAGCGAAACTAGTAACCATAATGCTTCACTCTCCTGTGCCTCAGGGCTTTCTGCAATGAAAGACAAGCAAGTTAAACAACAGCCATCAGCCAGTGACTCATACCTGCACAGCCACTGACAGTTGGTTGATTGGTTGCCTGGGGACCAGACGGTGAATTTCTAATACACCACCTGGAACACTTTGTGTAATTCAGCAGATGTTCTTATCGAAAGCAATTTACATGAACATTTAGTGTTAAATGCCATGCTCAAGGGCACGTCAGATTTTTCACCTAGTCGGCTCGGGGACTCCAACCAGCGACCTGTCGGTTCCTGGTCTTAACTGCTAGGCTACCAGTACCTGCCGTGTGACAGTGTTCGATTCTGGAAATGGTCCTCTACAAGCTGAAATGTTGAATAAAACTTGTCCGATTGTCCGTGGTGTTGGTGCCTCGGCTGCTCTAATGACTTTCAATAACACTTCTAGCTTTGTGTGGGTTAACTTTTTAAAAATCACAGATAAGACACATGGAAATGAATTTCCTTAGGCATTAATCATGGACAAATATTTTTTATTTTCTTGTGACACGGCATCAGTGAGAGTAGAATTAGAATTGGTCCACTGTGCTACTAGGATGGAGTTAATATGTGCTACTAGGATGGAGTTAATATGTGCTACTAGGATGGAGTTAATATGTGCTACTAGGATGGAGTTAATATGTGCTACTAGGATGGAGTTAATATGTGCTACTAGGATGAAGTTAATATGTGCTACTAGGATGGAGTTAATATGTGCTACTAGGATGGAGTTAATATGTGCTACTAGGATGGAGTTAATATGTGCTACTAGGATGGAGTTAATATGTGCTACTAGGATGGAGTTAATATGTGCTACTAGGATGGAGTTAATATGCCGTATTTTTTTATGCAAGTTCCTTAAATATGCTGAGAATATTCCAAAGCCAAGCAACTATCCTGCACCATTCCGGGAACGTTGTGGGAAGGTCATGTGAAAATAACCACAGGACAGACACGCTCTCACCAAGCTTTAAGAAAAGATGGTACTCAGAACGTTATGTGCTAGCTGGGATGCTTCTGTTCTGTCCCATCACTAGAGACAGAGTAATATGGGATACAGGATATGGACAGGTCTCCCACTGTCCACACTCATCCATGCTGTGCATTCAGGAGCAGTGGTGTGTGTATATCTCTCTCTCTTTGTCTCTTTCTCTTTCTCTCTTTGTCTCTTTCTTTCCCTCATTCTCTCTTTCTCTCGTGAATTTATACAGATTCACTATTTACATTCTCCTCCAGTTAGTGTGTGTGTCTGAGGTCCACTTGGATCCTCGCCTCTGACAGATACATATTTCTCTAAGAGGAGTCCAAAATAGAGAAAACAGGATTACCCCCAAATTCATGAGGCATGGGGATGTCAACAGACCCCGACCACCATTTCATGATGATACATGGGATGTCAACAGACCCTGACCACCATTCCATGATGAGACATGGGGATGTAAACAGACCCTGACCACCATTCCATGATGAGACATGGGGATGTAAACAGACCCTGACCACCATTCCATGATGAGACATGGGGATATCAACAGACCCCAACCACCATTCCATGATGAGACATGGAGATGTCAACAGACCCCGACCACCATTCCATGATGAAACATGGGGATGTCAACAGGCCCTGCCCACCATTCCATGATGAGACATGGGGATGTCAACAGGCCCAGACCACCATTCCATGATGAGACATGGGGATGTAAACAGACCCTGACCACCATTCCATGATGAGACATGGGATGTCAACAGACCCCAACCACCATTTCATGATGAGACATGGGGATGTCAACAGGCCCTGACCACCATTCCACGATGAGACATGGGGATGTCAACAGAACCTGACCACCATTCTACGATGAGACATGGGGATATCAACAGACCCCAACCACCATTTCATGATGAGATATGGGATGTCAACAGACCCTGACCACCATTCCATGATGAGACATGGGGATATCAATAGACCCCGACCACCATTTCATGATGAGATATGGGATGTCAACAGACCCCAACCACCATTTCATGATGAGACATGGGGATGTCAACAGGCCCTGACCACCATTCCACGATGAGACATGGGGATGTCAACAGACCCTGACCACCATTCCATGATGAGACATGGGGATGTCAACAGGCCCTGACCTACATTCCATGATGAGAAATGGGGATGTCAACAGGCCCTGACCACCATTCCATGATGAGACATGGGGATGTCAACAGGCTCTGACCACCATTCCACGATGAGACATGGGATGTCAACAGACCCCAAACACCATTTCATGATGAGACATGGGATGTCAACAGGCCCAAACACCATTCCATGATGAGACATGGGGATGTCAACAGACCCTGACCACCATTTCATGATGAGACATGGGATGTCAACAGGCCCTGACCACCATTCCATGATGAGACATGGGGATGTCAACAGACTATGACCACCATTTCATGATGAGACATGGGATGTCAACAGGCCCTGACCACCATTCCATGATGAGACATGGGGATGTCAACAGGCCCTGACCACCATTCCACGATGAGACATGGGATGTCAACAGACCCCAAACACCATTTCATGATGAGACATGGGATGTCAACAGGCCCCAAACACCATTCCATGATGAGACATGGGGATGTCAACAGACCCTGACCACCATTTCATGATGAGACATGGGATGTCAACAGGCCCTGACCACCATTCCATGATGAGACATGGGGATGTCAACAGACTATGACCACCATTTCATGATGAGACATGGGATGTCAACAGGCCCTGCCCACCATTCCATGATGAGACATGGGGATGTCAACAGGCCCTGACCACCATTCCATGATGAGACATGGGGATGTCAACAGACCCTGACCACCATTTCATGATGAGACATGGGATGTCAACAGGCCCTGCCCACCATTCCATGATGAGTCATGGGGATGTCAACAGGCCCTGACCAACATTCCATGATGATACATGGGGATGTCAACAGGCCCTGACCACCATTCCATGATGAGACATGGGGATGTCAACAGGCCCTGACCACCATTCCACGATGAGACATGGGATGTCAACAGACCCCAAACACCATTTCATGATGAGACATGGGATGTCAACAGGCCCGACCACCATTTCATGATGAGACATGGGATGTCAAGAGGCCCCGACCACCATTCCATGATGAGACATGGGGATGTCAACAGGCCCTGACCACCATTCCATGATGAGACATGGGGATGTCAACAGAACCTGACCACCATTCTACGATGAGACATGGGGATATCAACAGACCCCAACCACCATTTCATGATGAGATATGGGATGTCAACAGACCCTGACCACCATTCCATGATGAGACATGGGGATATCAATAGACCCCGACCACCATTTCATGATGAGATATGGGATGTCAACAGACCCCAACCACCATTTCATGATGAGACATGGGGATGTCAACAGGCCCTGACCACCAATCCACGATGAGACATGGGGATGTCAACAGAACCTGACCACCATTCTACGATGAGACATGGGATGTCAACAGACCCAGACCATCATTCCACGATGAGACATGGGATGTCAACAGACCCTGACCACCATTCCATGATGAGACATGGGGATGTCAACAGGCCCTGACCTACATTCCATGATGAGAAATGGGGATGTCAACAGGCCCTGACCACCATTCCATGATGAGACATGGGGATGTCAACAGGCCCTGACCACCATTCCACGATGAGACATGGGATGTCAACAGACCCCAAACACCATTTCATGATGAGACATGGGATGTCAACAGGCCCAAACACCATTCCATGATGAGACATGGGGATGTCAACAGACCCTGACCACCATTTCATGATGAGACATGGGATGTCAACAGGCCCTGACCACCATTCCATGATGAGACATGGGGATGTCAACAGATTATGACCACCATTTCATGATGAGACATGGGATGTCAACAGGCCCTGCCCACCATTCCATGATGAGACATGGGGATGTCAACAGGCCCTGACCACCATTCCATGATGAGACATGGGGATGTCAACAGACCCTGACCACCATTTCATGATGAGACATGGGATGTCCACAGGCCCTGACCACCATTCCATGATGAGACATGGGGATGTCAACAGACTATGACCACCATTTCATGATGAGACATGGGATGTCAACAGGCCCTGCCCACCATTCCATGATGAGACATGGGGATGTCAACAGGCCCTGACCACCATTCCATGATGAGACATGGGGATGTCAACAGACCCTGACCACCATTTCATGATGAGACATGGGATGTCAACAGGCCCTGCCCACCATTCCATGATGAGTCATGGGGATGTCAACAGGCCCTGACCAACATTCCATGATGATACATGGGGATGTCAACAGGCCCTGACCACCATTCCATGATGAGACATGGGGATGTCAACAGGCCCTGACCACCATTCCATGATGAGACATGGGGATGTCAACAGGCCCTGACCACCATTCCACGATGAGACATGGGATGTCAACAGACCCCAAACACCATTTCATGATGAGACATGGGATGTCAACAGGCCCGACCACCATTTCATGATGAGACATGGGATGTCAAGAGGCCCCGACCACCATTCCATGATGAGACATGGGGATGTCAACAGGCCCTGACCACCATTCCATGATGAGACATGGGGATGTCAACAGGCCCTGACCACCATTCCATGATGAGACATGGGGATGTCAACAGGCCCTGACCACCATTCCATGATGAGACATGGGGATGTCAACAGGCCCTGACCACCATTCCACGATGAGACATGGGATGTCAACAGACCCCAAACACAATTTCATGATGAGACATGGGATGTCAACAGGCCCGACCACCATTTCATGATGAGACATGGGATGTCAAGAGGCCCCGACCACCATTCCATGATGAGACATGGGGATGTCAACAGGCCCTGACCACCATTCCATGATGAGACATGGGGATGTCAACAGGCCCTGACCACCATTCCATGATGAGACATGGGGATGTCAACAGGCCCTGACCACCATTCCATGATGATACATGAGGTTATCAACAGGCTCTGACCACCATTCCATGCATTATAAAGGGGTAATTGGTGTGTAGTGTGAATAAGTGTAAACAATATGAGGTAGAATTTCCAGTTGAGTGTGTGTGGTTTGATATTGCTACTGTTACCCCTACAAGCTCGTTGGGGGATTAGGTTTGAGATGCTGTTGTTCCCTCTACAGGCTCGTTGGGGGATTAGGCTTGGGATGCTGTTGTTCCCTCTACAGGCTCGTTGGGGGATTAATCCTGAGATGCTGTTGTTCCCCCTACAGGGGGGATGCTGTTGTTCCCCCTACAGGATCTCCCGACATCCTCAGGCATGAATTTTGCACCCAAATCCACTCCCTTTTCCTGGGATAAATAACAGCAAGAAACAGGTCAATTTAAGTAACAGCATGGTGTGAAATGGAACTGTTAAATGATATACGATGTCTAAATCTGGCTTCTCTACGGTCTCTGAATGATGAATCAACACTCAGGGTTGGGACAGACATTTCAGTATGGAGTGCAGTCCACAATGCATGTAGACCTATGATCTCATGGTAACTATTTGTCTTATTCTTTGTAGCTGTTTACCTAACACCACAGTCAGAAGCTGGCACTAAGACAGCATTGAACTGTATTCCGCCATAAGCAAACAAGAAAACGTTAACCCAGAGGTGGTGCTCCTAGTAGCCGGGGACTTTAAAGCAAATTTCTATCAGCATGTTAAATGTGCAACCAGAAGAAAAATAACTCTGGACCACCTATACTCCACACACAGAGACGCATACAAAGCTCTCCATCCCCCTCAATTTGGAAAATCTGACCACAATTATATATATCCTCCTGATTTCTGCTTACATCCACCAGTGACTAGATCAATAGAAAAGTCTGCTAACACAGACTGGAATATGTTCCGGGTTTCCTCCGATGGCATCGAGGAGTACACCACATCATCAATAAGTGCATCGATGACATCGTCCCCACAGTGACCATACGTACATACCCCAACCAGAAGCCATGTACTACAGGCAGCATCCGCACTGAGCTAAATGCTAGAGCTGCTGCTTTCAAGGAGCGGGACTCTAAACCGGAAGCTTATAAGAAATCCCGCTATGCCCTCCGAAGAACCATCAAACAGGCAAAGCGTCAACACAGGACTAAGATCAAATCGTACAACACAGGATCTGATGCTCGTTGGGTGTGGCAGGTCTTGCAAACCATTACAGACGACAAAGGGAAGCACAGCCGAGAGCTGCCCAGTGACACAAGCCTACCAGATGAGCTAAACTACTTCTATGCTCGCTTCGAGGCAAATAACACTGAAACATGCATGGGAGCACCAGCTGTTCTGGAAGACTGTGTCATAACGCTCTCCGCAGCCGATGTGAGTAAGACCTTTAATTAAACAGGTCAACAAGGCCGCAGGGCCAGATGGATTACCAGGACATGTACTGTGAGCATGCGCTGACCAACTGGCAAGTGTCTTCACTGACATTTTCAACCTCTCCCTGTCCGAGTCTGTAATACCAACATGTTTCAAGCAGACCACCACAGTCCCTGTGCCGAAGAACACTAAGGTAACCTGCCTTGAAAGGCTGGTCATGGCTCACATTAACACCATCATCCCAGAAACCCTAGACCGACTCCAATTTGCATACCGCCCCAACAGATCCACAGATGATGCAATATCTATTGCACTCCATACTGCCCTTTCACACCTGGACAAAAGGAACACCTATGTGAGAATGTGATTCATTGATTACAGCTCAGCGTTCAACACCATAGTGCCCTCAAAGCTCATCAATAAGCTAAGGACCCTGGGACTAAACACCTCCCTCTGCAACTGGATCCTGGACTTCCTGACAGGCCACCTCCAGTTGGTAAGGGTAGGTAACAACACATCCGCCACGCTGATCCTCAACACGGGGGCCCCTCAGGGGTGCGTGCTCAGTCCCCTCCTGGTCTCCCTGTTCGCCCATGATCACCGACAACGACGAGACAGCCTTTTGGGAGGAGGTCAGAGACCTGGCCGTGTGGTGCCAGGACAACAATCTCTCCCTCAACGTGATCAAGACAAAGGAGATGATTGTGGACTACAGGAATAAGAGGACCGAGCATACCCCATTCTCATCGATGGGGCTGTAGTGGATCAGGTTGAGAGCTTCAAGTTCCTTGGTGTACACATCACCAACAAACTAACATGGTCCAAGCACACCAAGACAGTCGTGAAGAGGGCACGACTAAACATTTTCCCCCTCAGGAGACTGAAAATATTTGGCATGGGTCCTCATATCCTACAGATTCTACAGCTGCACCATCGAGAACACCCTGACTGGTTGCATCATTGCCTGGTATGGCAACTGCTCGGCCTCCGACCGCAAGGCACTACAGAGGGTAGTGAGAACGGCCCAGTACATCACTTGGGCCAAGCTTCCTGCCAAGCTTCTCTATACCTGGAGGTGTCAGAGGAAGGCCCTAAACATTGTTACCCTAGTCATAGACTGTTCTCTCTGCTACAGCACGGCAAACTGTACCGGAGTGCCAAGTCTAGGTCCAAGATTCTTCTAAACAGCTTCTACTTCCAAGCCATAAGACTCCTGAACATCTAGTCAAATGGCTACCCAGACTATTTGCCATGCCCCCCCACCCCTCCCTTTACACCACTGCCACTCACTGTTGTCATCTATGCATAGTCACTTGAATAACTCTACCTACATGTACATACTACCTTAACTAACTGGTGCCCCTGCACATTGACTCTGTATCGGTACCCCCCTGTATATAGTCTCGCTATTGTTATTTCACTGCTGCTCTTTAATTACTTGTTACTTTTATGTCTTATTCTTATCTGCATTTTTTGAAACTGCATTGTTGGTTAGGGGCTCGTAAGTAAGCATTTCAACTGTTGTATTCGGCACATGTGACTAATACAATTTGATTTGATTTGAACATTTCCTATTAAAGTTCAACAATCAACAAGGAATAATGCAGCAGAGGGAAGACCGTGGAACTCTGGCTGAAGTCCAGGGAAACCAACGCAGCTGAGGGAAGACCGTGGAACTCTGGCTGAAATCCAGGGAAGCCAACGCAGCAGAGGGAAGACCGTGGAACTCTGGCTGAAGTCCAGGGAAACCAACGCAGCAGAGGGAAGACCGTGGAACTCTGGCTGAAGTCCAGGGAAGCCAACGCAGCAGAGGGAAGACCGTGGAACTCTGGCTGAAGTCCAGGGAAGCCAACGCAGCAGAGGGAAGACCGTGGAACTCTGGCTGAAGTCCAGGGAAACCAACGCAGCAGAGGGAAGACCGTAGAACTCTGGCTGAAGTCCTGGGAAACCAACGCAGCAGAGGGAAGACCGTGGAACTCTGGCTGAAGTCCAGGGAAGCCAACGATGACAAACTCTCTCACAAAGCTGTGATTCCCTTTAGACAGTGGTGATGTGGAGTTCTCTTAGAACCAACACACTGGAAGAAATGAACATTACATTATCCATCATTACAACCCACAGCAGCGGAAGTATTTTATCAGGTTTTTGTCATACCAAATCAAACCTAATATTGTTCATGTACTGTAGTGTCGAATCCTAACTTGACGTATACCAATGATCTGTATGCTTACAATTGATCTATTTAGTGACCGAATCATTTATGATAACATTGACAAGTTCTGTAGAGGGCAAAGCAACAAGGGGAAAAACTACCTATTGAGTTAACACAGTACTCTTTCTACAACAATAAACTGTAGATGCTGTATCGGTTTCAATATAACTACATGTATTCCCAAGTGAGCAGGTTACACAGAATCAGGGCCCTGTCCAGTTCCTTCAGAAATGATTCGTACCACTTGATTTATTCCACATTTATTTGTGTTACATCCTGAATTAAAAATGGATATGTATATAAAAAATATATATTTATTGAAAATGGAATAAAAAAATATATCTAATTTACATTATTATTCACACCTCTGAGTCAATACTTTGTAAAAGCACCTTTGGCAGATAATACAGCTGTGAGTCTTCTGGGTAAACCTCTAAGAGCTTTCCACACCTGGATTGTGCAACATTTGCCCATTGTTCTATTCAAAATTCTTCATTCTTCAACCATGTTTCCATCCAAAATTCTTATGCAAGTAAAGTACATGTCAGATAAGTAATATATTGACACATGACAGGCCTGGAATCATTTTCGGTAAACTTTCCAAAATGCAACAAAACAAAGTACTCTAGACGGGTGGGATTTTTTGTCGGATTCTTTTGAGTCAGTAAAATGAATTATGCGAGAAATGTCTGTGGAAACGCTTTTATGCGTAAATATTGTTATAATAACCATCATATCGAAGTAAACTTGGAGTCACATGATGACTTGTTGTGTGGACCTCACACTGCGACTAGTCGGGAAAGCATGCAGTTTATTAGTGTCACCCTGACCTTAGTTATCTTTGTTTTCTTTAATATTTTGGTTACGACAGGGTGTGACAAGGGTGGTTGGTTTAGTTTTTGTATTGTCAAGGTGTTTTTGTCCTGTCTAGGGTTTTTGTATATCTATGGGGGTTTGTATGTCTAGGTCTATGGTGGCCTGAATTGGTTCCCAATCAGAGGCAGCTGTTTATCGTTGTCTCTGATTGGGGATCCTAATTAGGTTGTCATTTTCCATTTTGGTTTGTGGGTTATTGTCTGTGTGTAGTTGCCTGTCAGCACTTGGTTTATATAGCGGCTCATTTTGTTCGTTTATTTTGTGTTCTTTCTTTATTAAAAGTATGTATTCTTATCACGCTGTGCCTTGGTCTCCTCGTTATGACGAACGTGACAATTAGGCTACAGATTAAATAAATGATGATGAACTTCACAAGGAGGTGAAAGTGCAAGATGAGGAGCTTGATTCTCCTTTCCCAAAAATATTGAGGGTCTTATTCTGGTGACATGATAATTGATGCTTAGCTGGCATTTGACAAGTAAAAATGATCTTGCTCTTTTGTCCATAATAATCATCTCATCATGTAGGCTGTATGTGCACTCCAGCCAAAAGTGCACAGATTGGTATAGCACACTCACTATATAACAAAATCATCTGAAGAGTTGAAAATGCCATGGAAACCCATTTAACTTGTATTTATTTGATTGGTAGATGGGAATTTAACCTCAAAGGGTATTGTATGTGCACTATGCCATAGAAACATCTCTGGTGGGAAAATGTGCATATCGTTTTCATGCGGATTTAAGAGTATTCACATGCAACTCTTTCACCAATTGGAAACCTAGCAAGTGCGAGACAAACATTTTCAGGTCTTGCCATAGATTTTCAATCAATTTTAAGCCAAAACTGTAACTCGGCCATTCAGGAACATTCTCTGTTTTCTTGGTAAGCAACTCCAGTGTAAATTTAGCTTGGTATTTTAGGTTATTGTCCTGCTGAATGGTGAATTCATCTCCCAGTGTCTGGTGGAAAGCATTCTGAACCAAGTTATCCTCTAGGATTTTGCCTGTGCTTAGTTCCATTACATTTATTTTATCCTGAAAAACTCTCCAGTCCTTAACGATAACAAGCATACCCAAAACATGATGCAGCCACCATTATGCTTGAAAATAGGGAGAGTAGTACTTAGTGGATTTGCCCCAAACATAGCACTTTGTATTCAGGACAAAAGGTTATTTGCTTTGCCACATTTTTTGCAGTATTACTTTAGTGCCTTGTTTCAAACAGGATGCATGTTTTGGAATATTTGTATTATGTACATGCCTCCTTCTTTTCACTCTGTCAATTAGGCTAGTATTGTTGAGTAACTACAATGCTGTTGATCGATCCTCAGTTTTCTCCTATCACAACCACTAAACCCTGTAACTGTTTTAGTCACCATTGGCCTCATGGTGAAATCCCTGAGCGATTTCCTTCCTCTCCGGCAACTGAGTTATGAAGGTTGCCTGCATCTTTGTAGTGACTGGGTGTATTGATAAAGCATCCAAAGTGTAATTAATAACTTCACTGTGCTCAAATGGATATTTAATGTCAGCTTTTCTTTACCGATCTACCAATAGGTGCGCTTCTTTGCAACACATTGGAAAACCTCCCTGCACTTTCGGGTTGAATCTGTGTGTTGACAGAGGGACCTTACAGATAATTGTATGTGTGGGGTACAGAGATGAGGTAGTCAATCAAAAATCATGCTCAACACTATTATTGCACACAGAGTGAATCCATGTGACTTATTAGTTGACTCGTTAAGCACATGTTCACTCCTGAACTTGTTTTAGCCTTGACATAACAAAGGGTTTGAATACTTATTGACTCAAGACATTTCAGCTTTTATTGTACATATTTATTTATATTTATATTTATATTTATATAAGTCCACTTTGACATTATGGGGTATGGTGTAGGCCAGTGACCCCCCCCCCCCTGACCCCCCCCACGACAAAGTGTGGGAAACGTAAAGGGGTGTGTAGACTTTCTAAAGGTACTGAATGTAAGTTTTCAATTTCAAGGTAGGATTTGGTAATCAGTTCATATTGTTGTAGGAACTTCTGAAATGAATAAAAGAAACTGATTCAAAACAAATGTAATCATTGGCTATAACTGGCAATAATCTTGAGTAATGTGACTGTACTAAAGACAATATCAGAAACAACTATATTTGAAATAACTAAATACATAATAATCTTTGTCCAACAATGAACACTAAATGCTCTATCTGTGCCAATCTAACAAGGAAGTTATCTACTGCTACACAGAGGCAGGGCCTTATATAGGCAGCCCTCCGCACCTCTCTGATTCAGAGAAATCAGATTCAATTAAATGCAGAAGACACATTTCAATTGAAGGCATTCAGTTGTGCAACTGACTAGGTATCCCCCTTTTCCTTTCCCTTTATATGTCCATTTTGGATGTCAATTTAGGATATGGTACTCAGTTGGTATTCTTGTAGGGACAAGTATTTCTAAACATAATAGCAGAACAGCAAAGACATTCTCTTTTTATGGAGCAGTTGACTTCTTGAATTTTTTCATCAAGGTCTGTTTCATATCTTTTGTCTTGAAACAGTATAACAGTGGATTGATCATAGGAGGGAGCAGGCTATACGACATGATAATAACAATATGTAAATCAGTGCTGAATCTAATGCCGATATTACTGGACAGATAAATAAAACACCTGGGGAGATAATACAGGGCAATGATGATCAGCTGACCACTGCAGGTAGAAAGGGTTTTGAGGCGGCCTTGGGGGCTCGCAATCTGAAGAACTGCCACAATAATAGAGCAATATGAGAATATAATAAAGACTAGCGGTCCCAGTAATACCACCATTGCTGTAACAAAAGCAGGAAAACTATAAGGGGCCCTATCAGTGCATGCAAGCTTTGTTATAGAAATATGATCACAGAAGCACTGCAAGATTGTGTTTGAGTCACAGTAAGGAAGAGGATAGGCCCTAATTACCATCATCAATGGGCAGGCTTTTGCAACAAAAAACAACCAATGAAAGAAATTGCCCCTGCCTGAAACCAATACCTGGCAATAATCTTTGGTAAAGTGGTGGTGCTGAATAGCACGTCTGACACGACCAGATTCAAAAAGATAATATACATCGGTTTCTGGAGAATGTTAGGAGTTGCAAACAAGATAAGAACAGCAACATTTCCTATTAAAGTGCAACAATAAACAATCAATAATACAGCTGAGGCAAGACCGTAGAACTCTGGCTGAAGTCCTGGGAAACCAACGATGACAAACTCTGTCACAAAGCTGTGATTCCTCACTGACATGATGATGGTCTAGTAGAGACAGCAACCTGTGAAAGTAACAGATTAGAATAATTATTGAATACTTTGTTTAAATCCAAATGAATATGTTATCTGTTTCATCGTGAAACCTAGAAGTTAAGTTTTGTCATCTCAATTTGATTTTAGTTAGCTTAAATTACTCTGTTGCCTTGCATTTTTAAAACACAGCTCAAAAAATCAAGTTGGGTTAACAATACTAGGTAAAAACTAAGTAGAACAATTGGTTGTATTATAACAAGTTCATACAACTTCATACATTTCTCTTGTTGAGACTAAACGTTTTACATGGGAAAGTAGTAGGACATCAGTGCAATATGTATCAAATAGGTTAATGTACATATCTCTCCTAACGCACCGGTATGTTTTAACATCACATTATCTTATTGATATTACACATGATACCAAATTATGGATCACATTATATGTCCCACTACATATTCATTTCAAGATATAAAGACATTTAATGAATAATAAAAAAATTAATGAATGACTGTTATTCAGCAATCGCACAGAGAACAATCTATTTTCGCCCCATAGTGGGGCATGTCAATACAAAAGCTGCACCTCACAGTAAGCCTTTCAATGGAGTCTTGTATAATGGACTAAACTTATCCAATGTTGTCATCTAAAGATTAGAGAACATATTCCATCACATTCAGATTCAAAATATATTCAGAAAACACATCAAGAAGATGCATAACATGAGCGATTAAGACATGCAATGTAACTCCAGATCTGCATGGAAGTAAATCAGGGCTTACCAAATCTGATGTCTGACATGGACACTTGCAGTGTCCAATTTATAATAACTGTTGATACCCATGTGACATAATTATACACCTGACCTTACTCCCTAAGTAAATGATCCCCACAGGGTTTATGAGTGTTTTCTCTTGTTCTTTGTCGTTTATTTACTTAAATAATTATGTAATGATGCAAAATGTCTACACAAAACACAAAGTATTCAAAGACACACGTTTTTATTTCATTAAACTTATCAACAAAAAAAGATAGGTATTTGGCCCTCTTAATATGTTAATCTGGTTTGTAAATCTGGCTAGCTGCTATGGGAGACCATCAAGATGGCGATGACCTCTTTGCCTTTAATTTAACTTTGTCTGCTGAATGTCTCATAGCTTGTTGTCTAAAATAGTGGTTTTACCATAACTTTAGACTACCTTTGACATATTACACTTTCCTTTGAGGTTTTTGTCTTTTTACACTACAGAAAATAGACATGAGGAAGAATCTGAGCCCAGTTCTGTGTCTCACCCTGCTTCATGACGTGTACTTTCATTTACTCCCCCCAAGGAATTAAAAGCAGGGGGCTAATAACTACTGGGAGTGTTAAATACCATCAAATAAAAGTTTATTGGTCGCGTACACATTGGTATTGTCTTGACGTTGGCCTCTTTGGGTATAGCAAGCCCCATCCCCCTCTCCCTGCCTCCCATTTTCCTCCTTCAACTAGGTTGCTGTGGTCAGAGAGACTTCATAAATTCCTGAGGATCTCATCATGGACACACAGTATAGAGATAGTAGATTTTCATAGAGGACAAAGGAAATCCTTTCACCTCACAGAACTTGAGGTATGAACAAATTTCATGTTCCAGAGAAAGTATAAAAGATCGGTGAAGAATCCAGCTACCAACTGGTCCGTTTGTCACAACTTGGGGAAGGTCATGGGAGGCTGTGTGGCCACATTACCATAACGCTGTTTTTATAATAGCCCCAGATATATATTACATCTAATTGTTGTATAAGATGAATGAGTGAGTATGATACTGTTTACACAATTTTACAATATGATGTTGGACTGTTTAATGAAGGAAAACTCAAAAAGGGAATTGGATTTGAACTAAATCAGAGGACGCACCTGAGCCCAGTTAGGGTCAGACATCCTGGGACAGCCCTTTTCTGCCATTCCGAATAAAACCCCCACTTGGGTTTTCGATCAGCAGACCGAGCTTACCTCAATTACGAAATGGCTAAAGGTTGCAGATCATGTTTTTCTCTAGGTTGTAGACCATTGCTGAATCTTTTAACCATACCACGTGGTTAAACTCTTAGACTATCGATACTGACAGAATAAGAACAAGTCTTTGATATTAATTACTAGTCTGCAGCTAGGAATTCGGTATCATTGAACGCGAAGAACGACAACCGCCGAAACATCCATTCTATAATGAAACGAATGAACGTCACTCTGAACCAGCCACTATAATCACGACAGAGAGAGAGAGGGAGAGAGACGGACAATTCTACAAAAGAAACAACCTTTTCACCAGCGATCAAGATGACACACTGAGCGTAAATATATATAGTATATTGATTGCAATTGTTCCCGAATGAGTGAGCGTTCATGTGAAAAGGATTAGCATTTCAATTGTTGTAATTATCACTCCGTAGTGACTTCTTAGTCGACCCCCACTTCCCCTTTTGTCTAACAAGCCGCCATGCCGGTTTAGCCCACTAGGGCACATTCTCCTATCATTTCATGTAACCACATTTACCTTGTTTGTTTGTTTATGCATTTCTGTGAATTACTTAGTTAGTAATAAATAAATTATTTAAGACAATTGATGTATGGATGACTCATAGTGAAGACTGGGTTCGTTCAGATAACCAACAATTTACAACATCTGGAATGAGACTAACGTGAGGTAAAGTAAATAATTCATTAATTTGAAGACTAATTGATCAGACAAAATATCTGAAAAGTTATTTTAGGAAATTATAACTTTGTAATCAGAATATTTTTCCTTGGTGCCCCGACTTCCTAGTAATTATGTTTACATGATTAATCAGTCTAATCACGTAATCCTAATTACAGGGAATCTTTGATAAAAACTATCAGTCTTCAGTTAATGATAGTAAAGACACGACAGTATAAACACTAACTAAAATGCTATGTACAGCAGTAGAAAGATTAAAACGAGCTATGTTGAGAATAATTGATTTAATTTCACAGTACAAAACCCATGACAAAATGGATAGAATTGTAGGAAATCAGCTTCCAGACCAGAGTCCGGAATATAAATATATATTTACGTGAACGGTGTGTATAGACAGTATGAACAGTATGTGAATAGAACATGTGTGTACAGCAGTAGTTATATAGGATTAGCCATGACTACAATATAGTATATTTTTGTTTAACCTGGCAAGTCAGTTAACCTGTTGATACTAGGGGGCAGTATTTTGATGTTTGGATGAAAAACGTACCCAAATGAAACTGCCTATTTCTCAGGCCCAGAAACTAGAACATGCATATAATTGTCAGATTAGGATAGAAAACACTCAAAAATTTCCAAAACTGTCAATATATTGCAGGCGAAAACTGATATTGCAGGCTGGGTCAGTGGATGGCTGGGTGCCAGCAGAGGTTTGCATGCTCGAGCAGCTTGGAGCAGACATTTTCTCTCTCTCTCCTATTGAAAAAGCTACAGTCCAGTTTAAATATTATCGATTATTTATTTTAAAAACAACCTGAGGATTGATTATAAAAAACGTTTTGACATGTTTCTACGAACTTTACGGATACTATTTGGAATTTTTGTCTGCCCCGTCGTGACCGCTCGAGCCTGTGGATTTCTGAACATAACGCGCCAAACAAATAGAGGTATTTTGGATATAAAAATAATCTTTATGGAACAAAAGGAAAATGTATTGTGTAACTGGGAGTCTCGTGAGTGCAAACATCCGAAGATCATCAAAAGTAAGCGATTCATTTTATTGCTTTTCTGACTTTCGGCACTATGGTTTTGAAGGCTGAGCTGTAGTCTATGAACAGCATTCTTACATAGGTATTACATAGGTATTCCTCTTGTCCAGGTGGGATAGGGCAGTGTGCAGTGCAATGGCCATTGCGACGTCTATGGATCTGTTGGGGCGGTATGCACATTGTTGTGAGTCTAAGGTGTCGGGTAAGGTGCAGGTGATATGATCCTTAACTAGCCTCTCAAAGCATTTCATGATGTCAGAAGTGAATTCTACCAGGCGATAGTAGTTTAGATCACTTAGTTTCGCTATCTTTGGTACTAGAACAATGGTGGACGTCTTGAAGCAAGTGTGGACAACAGACTGGGATAGGGGGAGATTGAGTATGTTCATAAACCCTCCAGCCAGACTTGGCCAGAGGTCAGAGGTCAAATCTAGTCTGTTTGTTTCCGTCCATGTTCCCTGTCAACTTGCCGTGGTTAAATACAGTGGTTTGCACATTTTATTTGCTGTGAATCCTGCCATCTATCCATGCGTAGGAGCAAGATGGTGGCATGATCTGATTTGCCGAAAGCAGGGTGGGGAGGGCCTTATAGCTGTCCCGGAAGGGAGAGTAATAACGGTCAAGTTTGTTCTCTCCGTGTGTAGCACAGGAGATGTGTTGGTAGAATTTTAAGAGCATTATCCTCAGATTTCCTTTATTAAAGTCGCTAGCAACAATAAATGCCGTAATAGGATATGCCATTTCCAGTTTACACAAAGCCCAGTGTAGTTCCTTGTGAGCCGTCGCTGGTTCGGCTTGGGGGAAAATAACCAAAGAAAGTTTTCTCGGCAGCTAATGTGGTCGACGTTTGATGGTGATGTATTCCAGATCGGGAAAACAAAAGTAATTAAGGCACATTATGGCACTGCTGAAACATTAAAGAGTATTCTGGAATCCTTATAACAAGACACCTGTCACGCCCTCACCTTGGAGATCCTTTTTATGTCTCTATTTTTGTTTGGTCAGGGCGTGAGTTGGGGAGGGCATTTCTATGTGTTGTGTTTCTATGAATTTCTATCTCTATGTTTTGGCAGGGAATGGTTCTCAATCAGGGACACCTGTCTATCTTTGTCTCTGATTGGGAACCATACCTAGGTGCCTTTTTTCCCACCTATCATGGTGGGAAGTTGACTTTCTTTATGGCACTTTGCCTTTGAGCTTCACGGTTTGTTTTTGTATTGTTTATTGTTTTGTCGGCGTCATTTTGATCATGATAAAGAAAATGTACGCTTACCGTGCTGCACCTGTTTACAAATATTGGAGTAAAACAAGCTTATATTTTAGTTGTGCTGGTGGTGTGATTGTTCAACTAAACTCATGAAGTTATATCCTTGAAGAAACAATGGCTATATATCAGGGCTATTCAAATCTGACCCGACGAGGTCTGGCGCTGTCACGCCCTGACCTTAGAGCTTTTTAAGCCTCTATTTTGGTTTGGTCAGGGTGTGATTTGGATGGGCATTCTATGTTAATTTTTCTATGTTTTGTATTTCTTTGTTTTGGCCAGGTATGGTTCTCAATCAGAGACAGCTGTCTATCGTTGTCTCTGATTCGGAACCATACTTAGGTAGCCTTTTCCCACCTGTGTTTTGTGGGTAGTTATTTTCTGTTTTGTGTTTGCACCAGGCAGAACTGTTTCGTTTTGTTCCACTTGTTATTTTGTTCTAGTGTTCAGTTTTAATAAATTATCATGAACACATACACCGCTGCGCTTTGGTCCACTCCTTCTTCATGCAACGAAAAGCGTGATAGAACTACCCACCACCAAAGGACCAAGCAGCGTGGTAAGGAGGACTGGACATGGGAGGATATCCTGGACGGCAAAGGATCCTACACATGGGAGGAGATCCTGGCTGGAAAAGATCGCCTGCCATGGGAGCAGGTTGAAGCAGCAAGGATGGCGGAGGCAGCTGGTAAAAGGGCCAAGGATTACATGGGGACAAGGCTGGCACTAAAGACCGGGAGGCCATTCCCAATTTTTTTGGGGGGTGGCACATGGGGAGATTGAGGTTGGAGACCTGAGCCAACTCCCCGTGCTTACCGGAGGGAGCATCATACTGGTCATGCACCATGTTATGTGGTGGAGCGCACGGTGTCTCCAGTGCGCGTGTACAGCCAGGTGCGTTACCTTCCAGCTCCCCGAATCGGCCGGGCTAGAGTGGGCATCCAGCCAGGTCGCCTCTACGGCCCGGGATATCCTGCGCCAGCTCTGCGTACTGTGTCTCCGGTGCGTCTGTACAGCCCAGTGCGTCCTGTGCCTGCGTCCCGCATCTGCAGGGTGAAAATCCAGCCAGGACGGGTTGTGCAGGCTCCTCGCTCGAGACCTCCAGTGCTCCTCCACGGCCCAGTGTATCCGGTGCCTCTGCCTAGCACGGGGCCTCCTGAATGTCTCTCCAGCCTGGTGAGTCCTGTGCCTGCGCTGAGAAGCCTCCAGTGATGACCCATGGCACGAAGCCTCCAGTGATGATCCATGGCAAGAAGCCTCCAGTGAGATCCATGGCACGAAGCCTCCAGTGATGATCCATGGCAAGAGG
>NC_092173.1:33157950-33270450 GCF_045791955.1 Oncorhynchus clarkii lewisi | reverse complement strand
GACAATGACCCCAAACGTAATTCCAAAGTTGTGGCAAAATGGCTTAAGGTCAGCAAAGTCAAGGTATTGGAGTGGCCATCACAAAGCCCTGACTTCAAACCTATAGAAAATGTGTGGGCAGAACTGAAAAAGTGTGTGCGAGCAAGGAGGCCTACAAACCTGACTCAGTTACACCAGCTCTGTTAGGAGGAATGGACCAAAATTCACCCAATGTATTGTGGGAAGCTTGTGGAAGGCTACCCAAAATGTTTGACCCAAGTTAAACAATTTAAAGGAAATGCTACCAAATACTAATTGAGTGTATGTAAACTTCTGACCCACTGGGAATGTGATTAAATAAATAAAAGCTGAAATAAATCATTATCTTTAATATTACTCTGACATTTCACATTCTTAAAATAAAGTGGTGATCCTAACTGACCTAGACAGGAAATTTTTACTAAGATTAAATGTCAGGAATTGTGAAAACTGAGTTTAAATGTATTTGGCGAAGGTGTATGTAAACGTCCGACTTCAACTGTATATAGCATATTTCTGAGGGTGCTATTGTGTTGGTGGTAATCAGTGTGTCTGTCTATATTGATAGCCAGTGGGTGTGATGATAGCCAACACAGGCAGAATCCTCCCTGTACATGTGATTGGGTGTCATCATCCTGAGGAGACACCCATTAAAACAATGAGTTGTGATTGGGTGTCTCACTCTGCCATTGACCCTCCATTACATCCCAGACATGTGACATGTTTCTAAGCAGCTCAGCGCTCAATCCCAGACATGTGACATGTTTTTAAGCAGCTCATCTCTCCATCCCAGACATGTGACATGTTTCTAAGCAGCTCAGCTATCCATCCCAGACATGTGACATGTTTCTAAGCAGCTCAGCTCTCCATCCCAGACATGTGACATGTTTTTAAGCAGCTCAGCTCCCTCCATCCCAGACATGTGACATGTTTTTAAGCAGCTCAGCTCTCCATCCCAGACATGTGACATGTTTTTAAGCAGCTCAGCTCTCCATCCCAGACATGTGACATGTTTTTAAGCAGCTCAGCTCTCTCCATCCCAGACATGTGACATGTTTTTAAGCAGCTCATCTCTCCATCCCAGACATGTGACATGTTTTTAAGCAGCTCATCTCTCCATCCCAGACATGTGACATGTTTTTAAGCAGCTCAGCTCTCCATCCCAGACATGTGACATGTTTTTAAGCAGCTCAGCTCTCCATCCCAGACATGTGACATGTTTTTAAGCAGCTCAGCTCTCTCCATCCCAGACATGTGACATGTTTTTAAGCAGCTCAGCTCTCCATCCCAGACATGTGGCATGTTTTTAAGCAGCTCAGCTCTCTCCATCCCAGACATGTGACATGTTTTTAAGCAGCTCATCTCTCCATCCCAGACATGTGACATGTTTTTAAGCAGCTCAGCTCTCCATCCCAGACATGTGACATGTTTTTAAGCAGCTCAGCTCTCTCCATCCCAGACATGTGACATGTTTTTAAGCAGCTCAGCTCTCCATCCCAGACATGTGGCATGTTTTTAAGCAGCTCAGCTCTCTCCATCCCAGACATGTGACATGTTTTTAAGCAGCTCATCTCTCCATCCCAGACATGTGACATGTTTTTAAGCAGCTCAGCTCTCCATCCCAGACATGTGACATGTTTTTAAGCAGCTCATCTCTCCATCCCAGACATGTGACATGTTTTTAAGCAGCTCAGCTCTCCATCCCAGAGAGGCTAGGGGAGTATATGGGAGGATAGGAGAGGATAGGGTAATCTTGTGGGACTTGGTGAGTCTAGGGGAGGATAGGGGAGTCTAGAGGAGGATAGGAGAGGATAGGGGAGGATAGGGGAGTTGGAGAGTATATGAGAGGATAGGGGAGGATATGGGAGGCTAGGGGAGGCTAGTGGAGGCTAGGGGAGGATAGGATAGGCTAGGGGATTATAGGGGAGGCTAGGGGATGATAGGAGAGGCTAGGGGAGCATAGGGGACAATATGAGAGGATAAGAGAGATGGGGAGGCTAGGGGATGATAAGAGAACTGGGGAGAGGGCTGGTATCCTGGGGACTCTGTTACATGCCTTAATTTGTTTTATCTTATTTACCCAAAAGCCTGCTCTAGTTTATGTACAAAGACTCCGTGTGGCTGAGTTTTGTTTTTGTTGAATAGGCTTTATCCAATACTCATCTAATATCATCAATGAGAATAATCCCCCCCTCCTGATCTCTAGAGCAGAGGAGAGAGCATCACCTGGTCCTCCTGAGAACAGGCATATTAATAGTCGTGGACAATGCCTTCGGTCTTATGTGCAGCACAACTGAATTTACTGTGCTTTTACATAATGCAATACTAATATGTGGGCCGGTTAATAAGGAATTTATTGACAGTGAGAGCTGAGACTGAAACTTCCTTCAATTCACAGTTTAGATCTGTTAAGTCAGGGTAAGCACAGCCCAGCCCATTCACAGTTGGCACCACTAAAGACCTCCGTGCCACATGTGCATGTTGGAAGTGGAGGTGCTGAAAGTCCAGCATAGGGTACATCTGTAGGGGTAATGACAGCGTGTGAAGAGGAGGTGCTGATAGTCCAGTAAAGGGTACATCTGTAGGGGTAATGATAGTGTGAAGAGGAGATGCTGATAGTCCAGTATAGGGTACATCTGTAGGGGTAATGACGGGTGTGAAGAGTCACTGGGTTCATATGTTTTAACCATAGCACTTTGTGCCAGGACAAGAGAGGTGCTGTTCTTGTTCCTGCTCTTGGCTCTTAACTGAAGACCATCTTCAACATGCCTAAGTGGCTGATGTCTGGAGTGGCATCTCCTCTATTCGTACTGCGGGGGGGCTGGACCTGGGGTGTGGGGGCGAGGGGATGCCAGAGATGATTGAGTGTAACTGACTGTGGACCGTCCAGGGGTCCTTGGGCTGTCTGGTCCCTCGAAGGACTTAATGTCATGGTTTATACCCCATCAAAAATTCAGCTGAACGATTGCCCTGATTCATATTCCGTTTTTTTTCTCCACTCATTCTCTTTTGGTGATGAAGTCTTGTCCATCTCAAGGTCACAGACAGGCTGATTACTTTCTATATCCATCTCCTCCTTCATCTGTCTGCTCATCCCCCTGACTTTATCTCCCTCGCTCGTCTCATCTCTTTATCCACTCTCTCTTCTCCTTCCACATGAGTGGCTGTTTTACAACAACCTCTTGTCTTTGTCATGTTTCATCTGTCGTCCTCCACCCTATGTGGAGACGGTGGCACGTAGAACTGTGGAATGATATGAGAGGGGAATATTTCAACTCTCGTTGGTCCTCAACAGACCTGCATTATGGACAGCCCTGGCGTCCCTTTCCCCCACACTGTGCCTGAGGTCCCAATGACTAGCTCTCCAGAGGGGGTTTAGAGAACTAAGTGCAGTGGCCACCCCAAAGAGAGGACAAATTACATGGACAAAAGGTTAAGAAAGCAGCCTTTCCGTCACCCTCTTTGTCCTCTTCATGTAGGTGGGTTACAAAACGAGGGTTGTGGGGACGCATTGATCTGATGGATGGGGAGATGGGGGTCAGGTAATCCAGTGGTCTACATGGGAACGCTCTTTCATCCTAGACTGCTTTCCAATAAATAAGAAATGTAGCCTGCCTGACAGATAATATTAACCTGTGGAGAGAATTGGGGCGCTAGGCTCCAGGGGTGTAGAAGGCTATAGGGCACGATGCTAATGGCTAAACACATCCACAGTGTTGGAGGATTAGAAGACAGCGGATCTGTGGGGAATACATCCCATGGATGGAGAGGAGGGAGATGAGAGGAGGGATATGAGAAGAGGAGGGAGGGAGAAAAGAGGATAGAGGAAGAGAAGAGGAGGGAGGGAGAGAAGAGGAGGGAGGGAGAGAAGAGGAGGGATAGCGAAGGCATCTCATTTGAATCTCAAGTTGCTATATTTCATTCAACTGGCGGTCATGGTAAGGATGCTAGAGATGGTGTAGCCATAGAGGGATGTTTTAATGGTTCTCACAGTGAAGGACAAGTGCAGGGGTGGATGGAAAGGTAGACACGTAGAGAGGGAGAGAGAAGAGCTGAGTTGAGAAAAATCGAGAGTGGTAAGGATGTAAGCTGTAGCCCTCTGGAGCTGTCAGACCAGCATTTCCTGCTCGGTCTCCTTCCTGCCTCTTGTCTCTCTGACTACCATTCTGACTACCATTCTGACTAACATTCTGACTGCCATTCAGCCCAACAACACTGCTATTGGTCTAGGGATCACGCTACATATTACAGGCCAAATCCCAGCCATTGGACACACCGCCGTCTCTATGTGGATTCTGCATAATTGTAATAATTATAAGAGATCAAATATTGTGCTGCAGGCACAGAAATAAATTACTTATGGTCGCTTGAAAAATGGCCTGATTCTGGAAATCAGACGGATGGAGAAGGATGATATTCACGTCTTTATCTGTAGCTTTCATTACTGGAGCTTTAATGGGAAGATTCTGAGAGAGGATGTCAATTACCCACTCATGTGTTTTCTGTGAGAGGAAAGCGAGGCATGGGTCAGCCAGAACAAAGACTGTACAGACTTATTGTGTGATGGACTGTTTTCTAATACCTACTTGTGTGTTCAGAATCACCCTATTTCTCTGCATTTTAATGTCACTCATGACTGGCTGCTTACCAGGACACTGGTACATACAGTATTACCCGTGTCCAAGTCGAAAGTTTACATACACCTTAGCCAAATACATTTAAACTCAGTTTTTCACAATTCCTGACATTTAATCCAAGTCAAAATTCCCTGTTTTAGGTCTGTTAGGATCACCACTTTATTTTAAGAATGTGAAATGTCAGAATAATAGTAGAGAGAATGATTTATTTCAGCTTTTATTTATTTCATCACATTCCCAGTGGGTCAGAAGTTTTCATACACTCAATTAGTATTTGGTAGCATTGCCTTTAAATTGTTTAACTTGGGTCAAACGTTTCGGATAGCCTTCCACAAGCTTCCCACAACAAGTTGGGTGAATTTTGGCCCATTCCTCCTTTGTAGGCCTCCTTGCTCGCACACACACTTTTTCAGTTCTGCCCACAAATGTTCTATAGGATTGAGGTCAGGGGTATTGTGATGGCCACTCCAATACCATGACTTTGTTGTCCTTAGGCCATTTTGCCACAACTATGGAAGTATGCTTGGGGTCATTGTCCATTTGGAAGACCCATTTGCAACCAAGCTTTAACTTCCTGACTGATGTCTTGAGATGTTGCTTCAATATATGCACATAATTTTCCTCCCTCATGATGCCATCTATTTTGTGAAGTACACCAGTCCCTCCTGCAGCAAAGCACCCCCTCAACATGATGCTGCTATCCCTGTGCTTCACGGTCGCGATGCTGTTCTTCGGCTTGCAAGCCTCCCCCTTTTTCCTCCAAACATAACAATGGTCATTATGGCCAAATAGTTCTATTTTTGTTTAATCAAGCCAGAGGACATTTCACCAAAAAGTACAATCTTTGTCCCCATGTGCAGCTGCAAACCGTAGTCTGGCTTTTTTATGGCGGTTTTGGAGCAGTGGGTTCTTCCTTGCTGAGCGGCCTTTCAGGTTATGTCGATATAGGACTTTTATTGTGGATATAGTTATTTTTGTACCTGTTTCCTCCAGCATCTTCACAAGGTTCTTTGCTCTAGGAGACAGAACACGTCTCCTTCCTGAGCGGTATGAAGGTGGTCCAATGTTGTTTATACTTGTTTGTACAGATGAACGTGGTACCTTCAGGCCTTTGGAAATTGCTCCCAAGGATGAACCAGAAGGTCTACAATTATTTCGCTGAGGTCTTGGCTGATTTATGTCAAGCAAAGAGGCACTGAGTTTGAAGGTAGGCCTTGAAATACATCCAAAAAATACACCTCCAATTGACTCAAATGATGTCAATTAGCATATCAGAAGCTTCTAAAACCAACTACATCTGATGGACGTATATACTCCTCACCATACCTCAGCAAAGAAATAGAAGGCACAAAGAATGAGAGAGGTTGGGGTTGGAGAGGGGTGAATGTGGAGGGGGTGGATAGTCGAAGATGTGGAGGGGGGGTAGGGGAGCGTTGATGTGGTCAGAAGGTGGGTGAGGGGGTAGGTGGTGATGTAGGGAGTCACCATCATTACCATATCCTATAGCTGCAGGGCTCACTCTCTCTGTTCTGTGCTGAAGACATGGAGGCAGATTGAAAGGGTTAATGGGAGTCAGGTGATGCTGTGTAGAGTAATTTACTACTGGGGGTGTGCTAGAGAAAGAGGGGGTGAAGAAGCGACCCATAATCTTCACACTGAAAATTATTTCTACCATTTCACCTCTGTGTTTGGAGTGTGGAACAGGGGGGTGAGGGGCAACCTGCAATTTATGGAGGATGGGTGCTCAGCTGAGAGAATGATGGGGTCACCACTGCCCCCAGGCCTGCTAGTAATGTAATGCAGCATCTAGCTATCCTGTAGGTTGGGTTCTGTTCTTTAGTCTATTACACTGTGGAGTCAGCAGCACAAAGGAGAGTGGCTCGCTCTAAGCCTTGACACCAGATGTGAATGTCTGCCACAGGATGGGAAGCAGCTGCTGGTGGGGTTGAATGGTATGGATGCCTTGTTTATGTCTGTTCAGTGCTATGGCCATGGTGATGGCATGTGGTGTCAAGGCTAGTCTGGGCTGGTCTGGGCTTATAAGGGTGGGGCCAAAGCTCTGCTAGTCAACTGCAAACTGCAGGTGGAACCAGCTAGATCAGGCTCTCAAACACACAGTCTTCACTGAGTCTTTCTTTCTTTCTTTCTCTCTCTCTCTCTCTCTCCTTTCTCTCTTCTTTATTTTTCTCTCCCTCCTTTCTCTCTTCTTTCTCTCTCTCTCTCTCTCTCTCTCTTTCTCTCTTTTCTTTCTCTCTTCTTTCTCTTTCGCTCTCTCTCTTCTTTCTCTCTCTCTCACTCTCTCTTCTGTCTCTCTTCTTTCTCTCTCTCTCTCTCTCTCCTTTTTTCTCTCTTTCTCTCTCTGCCTCATTATTCATTTATTGACTATTCTATTATTCCATTGGTGACTAGCAAAACCAGCTATTCACTTATTTATACCCTGTCAATGGAGACACAAGGCACACCTCCTGGTGTGAGGAAGAACAAGGAGCAAGGACTCCTTCACATATCTTAAGGGAAAACAGCCTGATGGGAGAGGGATGAAACATATCTGTATTGTTTGAATCCTAAGGACAAAGAGGAAGCCATCTGAGGCTGTTTAAATCAATCTAATGTAAGCATCCAGATCAAAGATCACTATGTTTAGTATTGGTTCTAAAACATCAGTCATTTTCCTGCTGCATTGCCATATGGAAATCACACGCTATTTCTGAGAGGTTAATTATCTTCTTGTTGCCAGAGGAGTAGACTGATCAATTTGTGTGGTGCTGTATACTAAAATTCTATTGAATCCACATAAATCATACATAGTAGTTATGTGTCCTTTTCAGATCCAGTCTTAGGAAGCCTAGCAATGCACCAACATTTTGTCAGCCGGTGATTGTCAAGCAAATAACTGTCAGTGTCACGGTAATTGAACGTTAATTAACATAAACACACATAGCATCTCCAGGCTTCCACACAAGGCCTACAAGCCACTGATGCTGACCTTTGGAACATCTACATTTTTAAAAAGTCGAATAAATCCATGTAAGATAGTCTACACCTTCACAATAAATTATTTTAGACAGGTCTAAAGAAACATGATATGAAGAAAATGTAGTCTGGAGAGATACCTTCCTGTATGTTTTCACTCCAACCCTGTTCCTGGAGAGATACTGTCCAGTAGGTTTTCACTCCAACCCTGTTCCTGGAGAGATACCTTCCTGTATGTTTTCACTCCAACCCTGTTCCTGGAGAGCTACCTTCCTGTATGTTTTCACTCCAACCCTGTTCCTGGAGAGCTACCTTCCTGTAGGTTTTCACTCCAACCCTGTTCCTGGAGAGATACTGTCCAGTAGGTTTTCACTCCAACCCTGTTCCTGGAGAGATACTGTCCAGTAGGTTTTCACTCCAACCCTGTTCCTGGAGAGATACCTTCCTGTATGTTTTCACTCCAACCCTGTTCCTGGAGAGCTACCTTCCTGTATGTTTTCACTCCAACCCTGTTCATGGAGAGCTACCTTCCTGTAGGTTTTCACTCCAACCCTGTTCCTGGAGAGATACCTTCCTGTATGTTTTCACTCCAACCCTGTTCCTGGAGAGATACCTTCCTGTATGTTTTCACTCCAACCCTGTTCCTGGAGAGATACATTTATGTAGGTTTTCACTCCAACCTTGTTCCTGGAGAGATACTGTCCAGTAGGTTTTCACTCCAACCCTGTTCCTGGAGAGATACCTTCCTGTAGGTTTTCACTCCAACCCTGTTCCTGGAGAGATACCTTCCTTTATGTTTTCACTCCAACCCTGTTCCTGGAGAGATACTGTCCAGTAGGTTTTCACTCCAACCCTGTTCCTGGAGAGATACCTTCCTGTAGGTTTTCACTCCAACCCTGTTCCTGGAGAGATACCTTCCTGTATGTTTTCACTCCAACCCTGTTCCTGGAGAGATACTGTCCAGTAGGTTTTCACTCCAACCCTGTTCCCGGAGAAATACTGTCCAGTAGGTTTTCACTCCAACCCTGTTCCTGGAGAGATCCTGTCCTGTAGGTTTTCACTCCAACCCTGTTCCTGGAGAGATACTGTCCAGTAAGTTTTCACTCCAACCCTGTTCCTGGAGAGATACTGTCCAGTAGGTTTTCACTCCAACCCTGTTCCTGGCGAGATACTGTCCAGTAGGTTTTCACTCCAACCCTGTTCCTGGAGAAATACATTCCAGTAGGTTTTCACTCCAACCCTGTTCCTGGAGAGATACTGTCCAGTAGGTTTTCACTCCAACCCTGTTCCTGGAGAAATACATTCCAGTAGGTTTTCACTCCAACCCTGTTCCTGGAGAGATACTGTCCAGTAGGTTTTCACTCCAACCCTGTTCCTGGAGAGATACTGTCCAGTAGGTTTTCACTCCAACCCTGTTCCTGGAGAGATACTGTCCTGTAGGTTTTCACTCCAACCCTATTCTAGCGCACCTGATTCTAATAATTAGCTGGTTGACAAACTGAATCAGGTTAGTTACAGCTGGGGTTTAAAAGACAACCTTACAAGCGGGTATCTCTCCAGGAACAGGGTTGGAGAGTCCTGGTCTATGTGATCCTGAGTGTGTGCAGCAGTGTAATAGTATTTATAGAGGCAGGGGCATGAACAGTCTCCGGTGTTTCAGGATTAGCTTGTTTGACATGGTGAGCGACCCTGGTTTTTCTGCATCATTTCAGGGCCTCCATGTTTTCAGAGGGAGATTAGCGGGAGGTTATTTGATAATGCGATGATCTCTCACACTCTTCGCACCTCACCACCACTCTCCCGAGACCACTGTCACACACACAGGAATGAAAGACTAGGTGTGTGTTTGTGTGTGCGCACTGGTGTCTGTGTGCATTTCCATTTGTGCGTGCACATGTGTGTAAAGTGGATAACATAGTGATTCATAAATAGTAAGGTAGCTGTTGAAAAAAGCCAAAGATAGAGGTCATTGTGAGAGACAGACCAGTCACAGACAACTGAATAAGACAAACCTGTCAGTACCGGTTGCAGTTTTAAATAATCGATATCATGATTATACTACCGTAACCCTCTCAGTGGAGGCTGTTCTAAGTTCATTTTCATAAGAAAGCCGTTTTAATCCTCTACTACTGTTAACATGCCTCTCTGGGTAGTGGTTCCCCCTGTGTGTCCGTACAGACTCTCTAGTGTCTGTCTAGGAGTCAGTCTGTTGACCTGCGTGTCTGTCCTTGGGTTCACGCCTGGATATGCAATCTTTCCTCAGCAGTAGCTAGCACCTTCAGCCTCTCAGCTTTCAGCTTCCTCCTTTTGATCTCAGACAGATAACTTCTGCCAGTCTGCCTGTCCTCTCTGACGGTCGGAGGGAAACCCAATGGTGGGTTAGTTGAGGTCAAAAAGAGGGAGGTAGAGAGGGAGGTAGAGAGGGAGGTAGAGAGGGAGGGAGGTAGAGAGGGAGGTAGAGAGGGAGGGAGGTAGAGAGGGAGGTAGAGAGGGAGGTAGACAGGGAGGTAGACAGGGAGGTAGAGAGGGAGGTAGACAGGGAGGTAGACAGGGAGGTAGAGAGGGAGGTAGAGAGGGAGTTAGAGAGGGAGTTAGAGAGGGAGTTAGAGAGGGAGGTAGAGAGGGAGGTAGAGAGGGAGGTAGAGAGGGAGGTAGAGATGGAGGTAGACAGGGAGATAGACAGGGAGGTAGAGAGGGAGGTAGAGAATGGGGGATACATAAAAAGGAGAGAGATTTATAGATGTTTTTACAAACTCAGGCTTCAGTTTTAGGCTGTGGTTACATCACTGATGTTACCCAAACTGTTTACATGGTATCTGCAGGGTTGGCCCACATTACTGCTTTATCAAAGAGGAATTACATACAAGTGTGTTTACTGAAAGTCTGCTGTTTATAGTAACACTGACCCAAATGTTCTTGTTGATTAGATGTAATGCCATACTTTAACTAGGGCTTTGTTTTACAACAATGAACAAATGCCAATTCCCTGCTAATACTCGGGTTTGGAGTGGATTAGTCAGATTAACAGGCGTTAGTAGTGGTAACACGATCCAATCCCACCCATAATTACTCACTATAGGACATATGTTTGGCCAAGCCAACCCAAACCCGTTCTGCTATCTACTTCTGGTACATCTCGGGCCTGGTTTCTCTGCCATACCTGTCTGTCCTCTCCACCTCTACCCTCTCCATCTCTACCTGTCTGTCCTCTCTACCTCTACCTGTCTGTCTTCTCCACCTCTACCTGTCTGTCCTCTCCACCTATACCCTCTCCATCTCTACCTGTCTGTCCTCTCTACCTCTACCTGTCTGCCCTCTCCACCTCTACCTGTCTGCCCTCTCCACCTCTACCTGTCTGCCCTCTCAACCTCTACCTGTCTGCCCTCTCCACCTCTACCTGTCTGCCCTCTTCACCTCTACCCTCTCCACCTCTACCTGTCTGCCCTCTCCACCTTTACCCTCTCCACCTCTACCTGTCTGCCCTCTCCACCTCTACCCGTCTGCCCTCTCCACCTCTACCTGTCTGCCCTCTCCACCTCTACCCTCTCCACCTCTACCCGTCTGCCCTCTCCACCTCTACCCGTCTGCCCTCTCCACCTCTACCTGTCTGCCCTCTCCACCTCTACCCTCTCCACCTCTACCTGTCTGCCCTCTCCACCTCTACCCATCTGCCCTCTCCGCCTCTACCTGTCTGCCCTCTCCACCTCTACCCTCTCCACCTCTACCTGTCTGCCCTCTCCACCTCTTATTTTATCTAACTTTTTTATGTATCCTTTATTTAACCAGGAAGGGCTTGAGATTTAAAATCTCTTTTTCAAAAGCGTCCTGGCCAAGATAGGCAGCACCACAAATTACAGACAAACAACATGAAAAACTACAAGTAATCTAGTGAAAACCATAGAATTCACAAGAGTATAACAAAATATATTTTACATGAGGTTACAACCTCAATGTCCTTGCCCTGACAGGTAGTAATAGGTGAAAGGTTCAGAAGTCTATTTCTTGCTTTAGAAAACACCATTAGTTTAGTTTTGTCAATATTGAGGATAAGCTTAAATTAATGAATTAATTAACACAAGGTATGTTGAACAGTACAACAGGGTCTGTATCTTAGGACCAGGGGAGGGTCTGTATCTTAGGAACAGGGGAGGGGAGGGTCTGTAACTTAGGACCAGGGGAGGGTCTGTATCTTAGGAACAGGGGAGGGGAGGGTCTGTATCTTAGGAACAGGGGAGGGGAGGGTCTGTATCTTAGGAACAGGGGAGGGGAGGGTCTGTATCTTAGTTACCTCAGTTTTCCTCTCTCTATATGTATAGTACTATTAGTTACCTCAGTTTTACACTATCTTTATGTATAGTACTATTAGTTACCTCAGTTTTCCCTCTCTCCCCCCCCCCCCCCCCCCCCCCCGGGCGATGGTCGATAAGGCCCAGGTCAACCCCAGCCAGCAGCCACTTGAATAACAATGAACCCATCCAAAACAGCAGCAGCATCTGACAACACCACCCCAGTCCATCAGGATCCGGGCCAGATATTTGCATTAATGATTTCTGCTCTTCCCCTCTCTCCCCCGCACCACTTCTATTCCTCCCTTAGATGTGCAGCTGATAATTCTTGCCTTAGCTAAACGTCCCTAATGTAGCTACAAAGGGGAGCTCTAAAAGGTCTTCTTAAGGAGATCAAATCTTTTTTGTTATCTCTCAGTGATTGGCTGGCTGGAGTGCAGGGGTAAAGTTATGTTGGGTAAATACTGTGTGGTGTTTTGAGGGTGACAATGTTAAATCCAGTCCAAAATCTTCCCTCCTTATTCCCTGTCTGAGAAATTACTGCTATTTGGAGTCTGCAAACAGTTTAGAGCCAAAGCAGAGGTCCTTACTGACAGAAATGTCATATTGATTAACCCTCTATCTCAGTCTAATTTTTCTCTCTCTCTCTCTCTCTTCCTGCCTGTCCTGATGGTGCCATCCGCCTCCCTCGCTGAATCCGACCGTTCAGGTGAGTCATTTCTGTTTCATTCAGTCGTTTTATCTTCATTGGGCAGATACACCTTTTAGGAATGAGTGTGCTGAAAGTTGAATCATCATAAAATGCTCTCTAGTGATGAGATGACAGTTGAATCATCATAAAATGCTCTCTAGTGATGAGATGACAGTTGAATCATCATAAAATGCTCTCTAGTGATGAGATGACAGTTGAATCATCATAAAATGCTCTCTAGTGATGAGATGACAGTTGAATCATCATAATATGCTCTCTAGTGATGAGATGACAGTGTGCTGTTTGTCTTGTGGCTTCAACAATCTCCTGCTGTAGACAGAGTGGATGCTACTGTAGCCCTCCTGCTATTGGTGTACTGATGGATTACTGACTCAAACACACACACGTGCGCACAAACACACACATTCACACATTTATTCACAACTCTACCCTGCTCCATTCCACCCCGCTGCCCACCCCTAGCCCCTGTTATGAGTGTAATCTGATGGGTAGTGTGGCTGTCCTCAGGGAATCCACTGAAATAACTGTGATATTCCTCTGAAGGACCTTTTTACAGCTTGTACACTAATGACCAGTTGAAGCCTGGACCCTGTAGACTGTATTTTGGGCTTAGTTCTTACCATGCAGTGAAATGAATGACACATCAACCAGAGATCTTTTCACATGATTTATTTATCTTTCAGTCCAACTATAATTATATCTCTACCAACTATCTCTCTCAGCCTCCCCACAACCTCCCCATACTTTGATCTCTATCAACTGTCTCTCTCAGCCTCCCCACAACCTCCCCATACTTCTATCTCTATCAACTATCTATGTCAGCCTCCCCACAACCTCACCATACTTCATCTATCAACTATCTCTATCAGCCTTCCCACAACCTCCCCATACTTCGATCTCTATCAACTGTCTCTCTCAGCCTCCCCACAACCTCCCCATACTTCATCTATCAACTATCTCTATCAGCCTTCCCACAACCTCCCCATACTTCGATCTCTATCAACTGTCTCTCTCAGCCTCCCCACAACCTCCCCATACTTCATCTATCAACTGTCTCTCTCAGCCTCCCCACAACCTCCACATACTTCTATCTCGATCAACTATGTCTGTCATCCTCCCCACAACCTCCCCATACTTCATCTATCAACTGTCTCTCTCAGCCTCCCCACAACCTCCACATACTTCTATCTCGATCAACTATGTCTGTCATCCTCCCCAAAACCTCCCCATACTTCTATCTCTATCAACTATCTCTGTCATCCTCCCCACAACCTCCCCATACTTCATCTATCAACTATCTCTGTCATCCTCCCCACAACCTCCCCATACTTCATCTATCAACTATCTCTGTCATCCTCCCCACAACCTCCCCATACTTAATCTATCAACTATCTCTGTCATCCTCCCCACAACCTCCCCATACTTCATCTATCAACTATCTATGTCATCCTCCCCACAACCTCCCCATACTTCATCGATCAACTATCTCTGTCATCCTCCCCACAACCTCCCCATACTTCATCTATCAACTATATCTGTCATCCTCCCCACAACCTACCCATACTTCTATTTCTATCAACTATATCTGTCATCCTCCCCACAACCTCCCCATACTTCATCTATCAACTATATCTGTCATCCTCCCCACAACCTCCCCATACTTCATCTATCAACTATGTCTGCCATCCTCCCCACAACCTCCCCATACTTCATCTATCAATTATGTCTGTCATCCTCCCCACAACCTCCCCATACTTCTATCTCTATCAACTATCTCTGTCATCCTCCCCACAACCTACCCATACTTCTATCTCTATCAACTATCTACGTCATCCTCCCCACAACCTCCCCATACTTCATCTATCAACCATCTCTGCCATCCTCCCCACAACCTCCCCATACTTCATCTATCAACTATATCTGTCATCCTCCCCACAACCTACCCATACTTCTATTTCTATCAACTATATCTGTCATCCTCCCCACAACCTCCCCATACTTCATCTATCAACTATATCTGTCATCCTCCCCACAACCTCCCCATACTTCATCTATCAACTATGTCTGTCATCCTCCCCACAACCTCCCCATACTTCATCTATCAATTATGTCTGTTATCCTCCCCACAACCTCCCCATACTTCTATCTCTATCAACTATCTCTGTCATCCTCCCCACAACCTCCCCATACTTCTATTTCTATCAACTATATCTGTCATCCTCCCCACAACCTCCCCATACTTCTATCTCTATCAACTATCTCTGTCATCCTCCCCACAACCTCCCCATACTTCATCTATCAACCATCTCTGCCATCCTCCCCACAACCTACCCATACTTCATCTATCAACTATATCTGTCATCCTCCCCACAACCTCCCCATACTTCTATCTCTATCAACTATCTCTGTCATCCTCCCCACAACCTCCCCATACTTCATCTATCAACTATGTCTGTCATCCTCCCCACAACCTCCCCATACTTCTATCTCTATCAACTATCTCTGTCATCCTCCCCACAACCTCCCCATACTTAATCTATCAACTATCTCTGTCATCCTCCCCACAACCTCCCCATACGTCATCTATCAACTATGTCTGTCATCCTCCCCACAACCTCCCCATACTTCTATCTCTATCAACTATCTCTGTCATCCTCCCCACAACCTACCCATACTTCATCTATCAACTATCTCTGTCATCCTCCCCACAACCTCCCCATACTTCTATCTCTATCAACTATCTCTGTCATCCTCCCCACAACCTCCCCATACTTCATCTATCAACTATCTCTGTCATCCTCCCCACAACCTCCCCATACTTCTATTTCTATCAACTATATCAGTCATCCTCCCCACAACCTCCCCATACTTCATCTATCAACTATCTCTGTAATCCTCCCCACAACCTCCCCATACTTCTATCTCTATCAACTATCTCTGTCATCCTCCCCACAACCTCCCCATACTTCTATTTCTATCAACTATCTCTGTCATCCTCCCCACAACCTACCCATACTTCATCTATCAACTATCTCTGTCATCCTCCCCACAACCTCCCCATACTTCTATCTCTATCAACTATCTCTGTCATCCTCCCCACAACCTCCCCATACTTCTATCTCTATCAACTATCTCTGTCATCCTCCCCACAACCTCCCCATACTTCATCTATCAACTATCTCTGTCATCCTCCCCACAACCTCCCCATACTTCATCTATCAACTATCTCTGTCATCCTCCCCACAACCTCCCCATACTTCTATTTCTATCAACTATATCTGTCATCCTCCCCACAACCTCCCCATACTTCATCTATCAACTATCTCTGTCATCCTCCCCACAACCTCCCCATACTTCATCTATCAACTATCTCTGTCATCCTCCCCACAACCTCCCCATTCTTCATCTATCAACTATCTCTGTCATCCTCCCCACAACCTCCCCATACTTCTATTTCTATCAACTATATCTGTCATCCTCCCCACAACCTCCCCATACTTCATCTATCAACTATCTCTGTCATCCTCCCCACAACCTCCCCATACTTCTATCTCTATCAACTATCTCTGTCATCCTCCCCACAACCTCCCCATACTTCTATCTCTATCAACTATCTCTGTCATCCTCCTCACAACCTCCCCATACTTCTATTTCTATCAACTATATCTGTCATCCTCCCCACAACCTACCCATACTTCATCTATCAACTATGTCTGTCATCCTCCTCAAAACCTCCCCATACTTCATCTATCAACTATCTCTGTCATCCTCCCCACAACCTACCCATACTTCATCTATCAACTATCTCTGTCATCCTCCCCACAACCTCCCCATACTTCATCTATCAACTATCTCTGTCATCCTCCCCACAACCTCACCATACTTCTATCTCTATCAACTATCTCTGTCAACCTCCCCACAACCTCCCCATACTTCATCTTTCAACTATCTCTGTCATCCTCCCCACAACCTCCCCATACTTCATCTATCAACTATCTCTGTCATCCTCCCCACAACCTCCCCATACTTCTATCTCTATCAACTATCTCTGTCATCCTCCCCACAACCTCCCCATACTTCTATCTCTATCAACTATCTCTGTCATCCTCCCCACAACCTCCCCATACTTCATCTATCAACTATCTCTGTCATCCTCCCCACAACCTCCCCATACTTCATCTATCAACTATCTCTGTCATCCTCCCCACAACCTCCCCATACTTCTATTTCTATCAACTATATCTGTCATCCTCCCCACAACCTCCCCATACTTCATCTATCAACTATCTCTGTAATCCTCCCCACAACCTCCCCATACTTCTATCTCTATCAACTATCTCTGTCATCCTCCCCACAACCTCCCCATACTTCTATTTCTATCAACTATCTCTGTCATCCTCCCCACAACCTACCCATACTTCATCTATCAACTATCTCTGTCATCCTCCCCACAACCTCCCCATACTTCTATCTCTATCAACTATCTCTGTCATCCTCCCCACAACCTCCCCATACTTCTATCTCTATCAACTATCTCTGTCATCCTCCCCACAACCTCCCCATACTTCATCTATCAACTATCTCTGTCATCCTCCCCACAACCTCCCCATACTTCATCTATCAACTATCTCTGTCATCCTCCCCACAACCTCCCCATACTTCTATTTCTATCAACTATATCTGTCATCCTCCCCACAACCTCCCCATACTTCATCTATCAACTATCTCTGTCATCCTCCCCACAACCTCCCCATACTTCATCTATCAACTATCTCTGTCATCCTCCCCACAACCTCCCCATACTTCATCTATCAACTATCTCTGTCATCCTCCCCACAACCTCCCCATACTTCTATTTCTATCAACTATATCTGTCATCCTCCCCACAACCTCCCCATACTTCATCTATCAACTATCTCTGTCATCCTCCCCACAACCTCCCCATACTTCTATCTCTATCAACTATCTCTGTCATCCTCCCCACAACCTCCCCATACTTCTATCTCTATCAACTATCTCTGTCATCCTCCTCACAACCTCCCCATACTTCTATTTCTATCAACTATATCTGTCATCCTCCCCACAACCTACCCATACTTCATCTATCAACTATGTCTGTCATCCTCCTCAAAACCTCCCCATACTTCATCTATCAACTATCTCTGTCATCCTCCCCACAACCTACCCATACTTCATCTATCAACTATCTCTGTCATCCTCCCCACAACCTCCCCATACTTCATCTATCAACTATCTCTGTCATCCTCCCCACAACCTCACCATACTTCTATCTCTATCAACTATCTCTGTCAACCTCCCCACAACCTCCCCATACTTCATCTTTCAACTATCTCTGTCATCCTCCCCACAACCTCCCCATACTTCATCTATCAACTATCTCTGTCATCCTCCCCACAACCTCCCCATACTTCTATCTCTATCAACTATCTCTTTCATCCTCCCCACAACCTCCCCATACTTAATCTATCAACTATCTCTGTCATCCTCCCCACAACCTCCCCATACTTCATCTATCAACTATCTCTGTCATCCTCCCCACAACCTCCCCATACTTCATCTATCAACTATCTCTGTCATCCTCCCCACAACCTCCCCATACTTCATCTATCAACTATCTCTGTCATCCTCCCCACAACCTCCCCATACTTCATCTATCAACTATCTCTGTCATCCTCCCCACAACCTCCCCAATGCCTTTTTTATTTTCATATGTTCTCGATCACACAGTTTCCCTGCTCTCTGCCCTCCCCCTTTCCCTCTCCCTCTCTCCTTTGCTCCTCCCACCATCCCTGTCTACTTATGCTGGGTCTCCTGGTTGGTTTACATGGCAAGAGGAAACACATAGTGGATTCTAAGTTACGTGCAGCACAGTGCTGAGGCAGTGGGGACACACAACAGATGTTTATGGAGGGGTAGTCTCTCTCTCTACATGAACTGTGTGGGTTTATGTAGGGGTAGTCATTTTACATGAACTGTGTGGGTTTATGGAGGGGTAGTCTCTCTTTACATGAACCGTGTGGGTTTATGGAGGGGTAGTCTCTCTTTACATGAACCGTGTGGGTTTATGGAGGGGTAGTCTCTTTACATGAACTGTGTGGGTTTATGGAGGGGTAGTCTCTCTCTCTACATGAACTATGTGGGTTTATGGAGTGGTAGTCTCTCTACATGAACTGTGTGGGTTTATGGAGGGGTAGTCTCTCTACATGAACTGTGTGGGTTTATGGAGGGGTAGTCTCTCTCTCTACATGAACTGTGTGGGTTTATGGAGGGGTAGTCTCTCTCTCTACATGAACTGTGTGTGCTTATGGAGGGGTAGTCACTCTCTCTACATGAACTGTGTGGGTTTATGGAGTGGTAGTCTCTCTACGTGAACTGTGTGGGTTTATGGAGTGGTAGTCTCTCTACATGAACTGTGTGGGTTTATGGAGGGGTAGTCTCTCTACATGAACTGTGTGGGTTCATGGAGTGGTAGTCTCTCTACATGAACTGTGTGGGTTTATGGAGTGGTAGTCTCTCTACATGAACTGTGTGGGTTTATGGAGGGGTAGTCTCTCTCTCTACATGAACTGTGTGGGTTTATGGAGGGGTAGTCTCTCTACATGAACTGTGTGGGTTTATGGAGTGGTAGTCTCTCTCTACATGAACTGTGTGGGTTTATGGAGTGGTAGTCTCTCTACATGAACTGTGTGGGTTTATGGAGTGGTAGTCTCTCTACATGAACTGTGTGGGTTTATGGAGTGGTAGTCTCTCTACATGAACTGTGTTGGTTTATGGAGGGGTAGTCTCTCTACATGAACTGTGTGGGTTTATGGAGGGGTAGTCTCTCTACATGAACTGTGTGGGTTTATGGACGGGTAGCCTTTTGTTTCAACAGGAGGAACCCCACTCGGAGGAGAAACCTCCACAGTTAGGGTATGATATCAGAACCTGGTGCTCTCTCCTTAGGTAAAATGTGTGATCAGTCTCCTACTCTGTCAGTTTGTATTGGTCCAGGTGTATGTGTCAGTGTGGTTATCCCTATCTTGTCTTGTCTTGGTGTGTGTGTGTGTGTGTGTGTGTGTGTGTGTGTGTGTGTGTGTGCATTCGTGTGACGGGGATTTACATGCTCTAATGATGATGGATTAGGGCGAGGACAGACCCTGTCAGCACCCCTAACGAGAGATGTCCTGTAGATGTCCTGTAGCCCCAGGCCAGGGGTGGTGGGGAAAGATTGGGGTAGGGGGCAAAGGTGATGTAGGCTGGGATCTGTCTTCAGTGACATGGCCTCCCATAGATAATGTGGAGCCCCCTCCTCTCCTCCGCAGCCTCCGGATTCTTCTGCACTGTAATGATCCAGTTACAAGTGATGAGGAGCCTGTTGGATGAGAAGAGAGTAGCAAAAGAGGAAGTGGATAAGAAGACCGTCTTTTGCATCTCTAAGAGTACATCATCTCTGTTACATAACCCACCACATATCACCATGCATTAACACATTCATCTGATATCTGATGTATTCTCATGGCAGAGAAAACCACAGTGCAGTGTACTGCTAAGGCATTTATCAATATGCCTTCCAGAACTAGAACTAGCAGGAATCAGCCCTTAGCTGAGTTGATATATTAAACCTATTGAGTCCAGTGGAGATGAGAGCTTTATTCATGTAGGGTAGGGTTCCCCAACTGGTGGCCGCGTGTGGTTTTAGTTTTTGGGGCAATTTTCATTGTTTAACATAACAGACTGTAAAAACAGCACCAAGTGATTTTTATTTTGGAAATCTACTCTCAAGTATTTCCATGCAAAATAGAGAGACGTGTGTGTGTGTGTGTGTGTGTGTGTGTGTGTGTGTGTGTGTGTGTGTGTGTGTGTGTGTGTGTGTGTGTGTGTGTGTGTGTGTGTGTGTGTAATATCACACCTCATCTCTGAGCCAAATGTGTTAAAGCCATAAATAGCACATTAATGACCTCTCTGTTTTAAAATTTGCACCACACCGTAAGCACCACACCGTAAGCACCACACCGTATGCACAACACTGTCTAGCACAACACCGTAAGCACAACACCGTAAGCACCACACTGTAAGCACCACACTGTAAGCACCACACCGTATGCACAACACCGTATACACAACACCGTATGCACCACACCGTAAGCACAACACCGCAAGCACCACACCGTAACTGAAGATGGCACAATATTTAAAACACAATTTCTCTCAGGTTACTAACATATACACAACAGAATATTTCTTCACACATCCTCACATAATCTCCCCTCTGATACAGAGAGGGCATTAAGGAAGGGCATTGGCTTGAACCCTGACCCCGGGGAAATCCTCAGGGCAGGCCTGATGGACCTCACCCTGGCCCTGCTGATGGACCTCACCCTGGCTGTGTGGGGCTGTGTGGGAGGGCAAGATTAACCTTATTTAGCATTCTGTCTGAAGCTGCTACACTGTCTGTCTGTCTGTCTCTCTGGAAGACACAGTGAAAACAATCAATAACCCAAATATGGGGCGGTTGGCCCTAATGATTAGTTATGCCATGAGTGTGTCTGCTCATGAGGAAGATGGCTTATTTATACAGGGAGCGAGAATATCAATATCAAGTATATGTATGCATTGGGTTTTAATCTTTGACCTCTAGCGGTCATAGAGATGTATTATAGGTCTTACTGTGTGCCATAATATGTCTATATTGTAAGTCTATATTACATTTCCATGGGAGCCTGTCAGTAGAGGCAGAGGAGGAGCTGTGAGGTTTATGTCCTGGTGTAGACCAGTGTTACCACATGCACTATGCTGGGCCCTCGCCCTGCGTTAGGCTGGGCCCTCGCCCTGCGTTAGGCTGGGCCGTCGCCCTGCGTCAGGCTGGGCCCTCGTCCTGCGTCAGGCTGGGCCCTCGCCCTGCGTCAGGCTGGGCCCTCGCCCTGCGTCAGACTGGGCCCTCGTCCTGCGTCAGGCTGGGCCCTCGCCCTGCGTCATGCTGGGCCCTCGCCCTGCGTCAGGCTGGGCCCTCGCCCTGCGTCAGGCTGGGCCCTCACCCTGCGTCAGGCTGGGCCCTCGCCCTGCGTTAGGCTGGGCCCTTGTCCTGCACTAGGTTCTACCCTGGATTTTGATCAGGGCCCTGGCCCCACCACATAAATAGATGATGCCTCCCCATCAGCCCTGCCTGCTTCCTGCCTTATCCCTACTCCCTATTCCTTGCCCTCTGACCCAGGGTCAGTACCAGGACCAGTACCAAGACCAGTACCAGGGTCAGTCCCAGTCCCGCCTCTGACCCAGGACCAGTACCAGGGCCAGTCCCAGGGTCAGTTCCAGTCCCACCTCTGACCCAGGGCCAGTACCAGGACCAGTACCAGGGCCGGTACCAGGGCTAGTACCAGGGTCAGTTCCAATCCCACCTCTGACCCAGGGCCAGTACCAGGGATAGTACCAGGGCCAGTACCAGTACCAGGAGCAGTACCAGGGCTAGTACCAGGGCTAGTACCAGGGATAGTACCAGGGCCAGTCCAGGGTCAGTCCCAGTCCCTGCGTCCTGTCTCCTTCCACCACTAATTATACAATGAGCTCGCTCCACCATCTGTAATTTAAAACTCTAAAACACTGTTATTAACTACAACTTTTATAGGAACTCAAGAAAAATACTGAGCTCTTTTTTAAAGCCAGATTCACTCCTGAGACTCTTAAACCTCCAGGTTAGTTTTAGGGGAGGACCCTCGTCTGTAACTGTACCTCCCCCTCCGCCCCGTCCCCTCTAAACGGTGGAGGTCAGTGTCTCTGTTTGCTATCTGACAGGAAGGAGGTATTTGGTATAGCAGGTCAGTGGTGTTGTGTCACAACGTCTCGTCAACTCCTGTAACATTGACACATGGGGATGATATTTTTTCTTAGTTTGTTAGGAAATGTTTCCAAGTGGTGTGGTGGAGCTCCCCCACTGATCCTGATGTACTGTCTGTACTCTCTGACTCTAGCAGGGCAAGACACCAAACCACTAATGACCAGGAAAATGTAACCATATGGCTTAAGTTAAGACATACCGTATTTCTCTACACGTCCTGAGGAAAATATAGGATTCAGTGAGGGCATGCACAGTTCTCAACTTCACAGTTTGAAGGAGATGGCCACAATTCTATATTTAACTATAATGTAAAATATGTCTGTCTGCTGTGCTCATTTAATAGAGACTTTAGCTGTGTAGCAGTTCTCATACAGTGGTCATAGTTAAGTGTGAGCAGTGGATCTAAGTTGATGTATAGAAGTGTAGGGAAGATGTGGGGAGACATGCAGCATGTGGAAGATGCCACCATGTCTAATCAGAGTTATTGTGTGAAAGCTGTTTTCCTCCCAGCCTGCCTGTCTGTGTCCTGCCTGCTGTGTCCTGCCTTTCTGTGTCCTGCCTTTCTGTGTCCTGCCTGTCTGCGTCCTACCTGTCTGAGTCCTGCCTGTCTGTGTCCTACCTGTATGTGTCCTGCCTGTCTGCGTCCTGCCTTTCTGTGTCCTGCCTGTCTGCGTCCTGTCTGTCTGTGTCCTGCCTGTCTGTGTCCTGCCTTTCTGTGTCCTGCCTGTCTGTGTCTTACCTGTATGTGTCCTACCTGTCTTTGTCCTGCCTGTCTGTGTCCTGCCTGTCTGTGTCCTGCCTGTCTGTGTCCTGCCTGTCTGTGTCCTACCTGTCTGTGTCCTACCTGTCTTTGTCCTGCCTGTCAGTGTCCTGCCTGTCTGTGTCCTGCCTGTCTGTGTCCTACATGTCTGTGTCCTGCCTGTCTGTGTCCTGCCTGTCTGTGTTCTACCTGTCTGCATCCTACCTGTTTGTGTCCTGGCTGTCTGTGTCCTGCCTTTCTGTGTCCTGCCTGTCTGTGTCCGGCCTGTCTGCGTCCTGCCGGTCTTTGTCTTACCTGTCTTTGTCCTACCTGTCTTTGTCCTACCTGTCTTTGTCCTGCCTGTCTGTGTCCCGCCTGTCTTTGTTCTACCTGTTTGGGCTGGCTGCTGATTAATGTCCTGGTCTTCTTATTCAGCCCTCTGGGAGGGAGGGAGGGAGGGAGGGAGGGAGGGAGGGAGGGAGGGAGGGAGGGAGGGAAGGAGGGAAGGAGGGAGGAAAGATGGAAAGAAGGAAAAATAACACGCTATGGAACACACTGAAATAACTAGGCTCAGCAATCTGCTGTCTCATCTTACAACCGGCCCCCTACTTGTTCCTCAGGCAACACAAAACAACCAGGGAATAAAGACAAACAGGACCGGGATATGAATGCCTCTTGCTTTTGTTCAAAATCAAATTTGATTTGTCACAAACATGTTTTTAGCAGATGTTATTGCTGGTTTAGCGAAATGCTTGTATTCTCCTCCCTTGGCATTTTTCCTATTTTGTTGCCTTACAACCTGGAATTAAAATGGATTTTTTGGGGATTTGTATCATTTGATTTACACAACATGCCTACCACTTTGAAGATGCTAAATATTTTTGATTGTGAAACAAACAAGAAATAACACAAATAAACAGAAAACTTAAGTGTGCATAACTATTCACCCCCCCCCCCCCCCCCCCAAAGTCATTACTTTGTAGAGTCACCTTTTGCAGCAATTACAGCTGCAAGTCTCTTGGGGTATGTCTCTATAAGCTTGGCACATCTAGCCACTGGGATTTTTGCCCATTCTTCAAGGCAAAACTGCTCCAGCTCCTTCAAGTTGGATGGGTTCTGCTGGTGTACAGCAATCTTTAAGTCATACCACTGATTCTCAATTGGATTGAGGTCTGGGCTTTGACTAGGCCATTCCAAGACATTTATATGTGTCCCGTTAAACCACTCGGGTGTTGCTTTAGCAGTATGCTTAGGGTCATTGTCCTGCTGGAAGGTGAACCTCTGTCCCAGTCTCAAATCTCTAGAAGACTGAAACAGGTTTCCCTCAAGAATTTCCCTGTATTTAGTGCCATCCATCATTCCTTCAAATCTGACCAGGTTCATAGTCCCTGCTAATGAAAAACATCCCCACAACATGATGCTGCCACCAACATGCTTCACTGTGGGGATGGTGTTCTGGGGTTGATGAGAAGGGTTGGGTTTGCGCCAGACACAACGTTTTCCTTGTTGGCCAAAAAGCTCAATTTTAGTCTTATCTGACCAGAGTACCTTCTTCCATATGTTTGGGGAGTCTCCCACATGCCTTTTGGTGAACACCAAACGTGTTTGCTTATTTTTTTCTTTAAGCAATGGCTTTCTTCTGGCCACTCTTCTGTAAAGCCCAGCTCTGTGGAGTGTACGGCTTAAAGTGGTCCTATGGTCAGATACTCCAATCTCCGCTGTGGAGCTTTGCAGCTCCTTCAGGGTTATCGTTAGTCTCTTTGTTGCCTCTCTAATTAATGCTCTCCTTGCCTGGTCCGTGAGTTTAGGTGGGCGGCCCTCTCTTGGCATGTTTGTTGTGGTGCCATATTCTTTCCATATTTTAATAATGGATTTAAAGGTGCTCCGTGGGATGTTCAACGTTTCAGATATGTTTTTGTAACCCAACCCTGATCTGAACTTCTCCACAAACTTTGTCCCTGACCTTGGTCTTCATAGTGCCACTTGCTTGGTGGTACCCCTTGCTTAGTGGTGTTGCAGACTTTCAGAACAGGTGTATATATAATGAGATCATGTGACACTTAGATTGCACACAGGTGAACTTTATCTAATTATGTGACTTCTGAAGGTAATTGGTTGCACCAGATCATATTTAGGGGCTTCATAGAAAAGAGGTTATTACACACGCACCTTTCCATTATTTATTTCGGGGGATTTTTTTAAAATTTTTTTTTTCATTTCACTTCACCAATTTGGACTATTTTGTGTATGTCCATTACATGAAATCCAAATTAAAATCAATTTCAATTCCAGGTTGTGATGCAACAAAATAGGAAAAATGCCAAGGGTGGGTGAATACTTTCAGAAGGCACTGTAAGCAAAGTAGGATACATAAGGAAGGCACAAAAACAACAAAAGCGAGCAGGACAAAAGGCCAAGGCCATGGGGGATAGGGAGAGGTGAAGTGGGGGATGAAGAGAGGGCCACCCAGGGTACAAGGGAACCCCTCAGAGCCCTGTCCCCAGGACTTCCACAGACAATGGTCCATCTGCTGGAGAAACACAGCCACTTTTACCCCTCTGAGAAAGCCCCCTCGTTTGGATTCAGCCTCAGTGTCTCTCTGTCCTCTGCTCTAGAACACCCAGACTCTGCCATCGCTACCCATAACAGCCATAACCCTAAACACACACACACACTGCTCATATTATGTAGGAGATGATTATAGCCTTCCTACATAACAATAGTCTTACTGACTGCCTTGCCTGTAGTTTTCAAGTATACTCTGAAGATAACAGTAGTATTTTTGGCTGCTCTGCCTGTAGTTTTCCTAGTATACTCTGGAGACAGATCTACAGATAGTGCCAAGGCAGATGGAGGAGTTTCTATCGCCACTTAAATTATTCCTTTAGCCTGCTAGAATGTATACATTTTTGTTTGGACCTAAATACAGTGTTAACTATTTAATCCCATATATAAACCATCATAGCATCTGTCCCAGAGAATAACATTTGACTAATCTTCTGTTTTTCTTGTTTCTGTGCTTTTGAGGATGGTTATTCTGGGTGTGCACACATCTGTCAGTCAGTATGTCTGTTTGCCCTGTCTGTCCTGTCCGTCTGTCCGTCTGTCCTGTCTGTCCTGTCTGCCCTGTCCGTCTGTCTGTCCGTCTGAGCGTGAGCTGGCTGGGACTGAGTGTGAGCAGTGAGCTGGCTGGGACTGAGTGTGAGCAGTGAGCTGGCTGGGACTGGGTGTGAGCAGTGAGCTGGCTGGGACTGAGTGTGAGCAGTGAGCTGGCTGGGACTGAGCGTGAGCAGTGAGCTGGCTTGGACTGAGCGTGAGCAGTGAGCTGGCTGGGACTGAGTGTGAGCAGTGAGCTGGCTGGGACTGAGTGTGAGCAGTGAGCTGGCTGGGACTGAGTGTGAGCAGTGAGCTGGCTGGGACTGAGTGTGAGCAGTGAGCTGGCTGGGACTGAGCGTGAGCAGTGAGCTGGCTGGGACTGAGTGTGAGCAGTTAGCTGGCTTGGACTGAGTGTGAGCAGTGAGCTGGCTGGGACTGGGTGTGAGCAGTGAGCTGGCTGGGACTGAGTGTGAGCAGTGAGCTGGCTGGGACTGAGCGTGAGCATTGAGCTGGCTTGGACTGAGCGTGAGCAGTTAGCTGGCTGGGACTGAGCGTGAGCAGTGAGCTGGCTGGGACTGAGCGTGAGCAGTGAGCTGGCTGGGACTGAGCATGAGCAGTGAGCTGGCTGGGACTGAGTGTGAGCAGTGAGCTGGCTGGGACTGAGCGTGAGCAGTGAGCTGGCTGGAACTGAGTGTGAGCAGTGAGCTGGGACTGAGTGTGAGCAGTGAGCTGGCTGGGACTGAGCGTGAGCAGTGAGCTGAGTGTGAGCAGTGAGCTGGGACTGAGTGTGAGCAGTGAGCTGGCTGGGACTGAGCGTGAGCAGTTAACTGGTTGGGACTGAGCGTGAGCAGTGAGCTGGCTGGGACTGAGTGTGAGCAGTGAGCTGGCTGGGACTGAGCGTGAGCAGTGAGCTGGCTGGGACTGAGTGTGAGCAGTGAGCTGGCTGGGACTGAGCGTGAGCAGTGAGCTGGCTGGGACTGAGTGTCCACCTGAGTGGGGCAGCAGGGCCTCTCAAGATGGTACTCTGATGGTTTCTCCTCTCCTTCAACATGCCTTGCTCTTTAATGACAATATGGTGGCCCGGCCGTGGCAGCTCCACTGAGAGGGGAAGAACGGTGTTACCCAGCCTCAGTGAAGGTAGGGGAGAGAGGGGGGTGGTTGCCTGGGTAGAGGCGGCTCAGAGGACAGTTTGCTTGTACTTGTCCCCCCTCCCCCTTCCCTCTCATCCCCCTTGAGGGAGACATGAGCTGATTAGTGAAAAAAAACCAAAGATGTTTACCAGGCTTTACCGTTCTGCTCCTTGCCATCCTGCCGCCCTCCATGGAGATTAGCATTTCAGTTTCACACCTTCATGAATATTATTCAACTTTACTTTTCATTACCAGCATTGATCCCTCATTTGGGAATGAATTATTTAACCGTATTGAAAGGTTTGCTGTTTCTGTCTGAAATGACATACCAAAAGGAACAATGTAATAATATGTAGTTGATATTCAGTGGCAGTTAGTAGAAAATACCTGTGAAAAAGGTGTGTTTTGGAAGCAGGGTGCTGTCTAAGAGGCTGAAGCAGAGCACATCTCTGTCTGTGGAATGCCATCCAGCAGGCTCCCATGGTATGCTTGGATACGGTGGTGTGCAGATGTCCTCAGCTTAGCCTTATAGTGGCTTTAGAAAATGGCTTTTTGGTCCACATGTAGTTGGCAGCCTGCCAGCAGCTCCACTCTGATACTGTCGTGTATATGGAGGGTGTGTGTGTGTATGTGCGTGTGTTTGTGCGTGAGTGTGTGCGTGCGTGAGGGCATTACACGAAGAGGCCTGATGTGAAGTAGAGTCTAATCCTTCCTCTAACTAAACCGACAGCTCTTAGGTATAATCCCAATGTGCCTTTTCAGTTAATAGCTGGTTGTGGGTTGCATGTTTATGTCTGTGGTAGCAGCTTTTCACAGATGATGACATAACACGTGTGTTCCGTGATGGTTCTTGATAGTGCAACGGTGTAATCCGGAAATGGTCGCTCTACAGTAGATGTGTGGAGTGTGTGGAGTGAAGTTGGGATGTTCTCTTTAAAAGAGAGAGAATTAGTACAGTGGGTTATTAAGGGGCAGAGAGAGAGAGAGACAGACGGTTGAAGAGGATCTCAGAGCTGAGCCCTGCCACAGTGCCCCTCAGGGAGGGACAGGATGAGAGATGGCAGCTGAGGTCCTTAAGGGGCACTGAGTTCACCATGCTGTATAGTCTCACTATGGTAACACACACATGTGGGAGGGCTGACAACTCCCTATGTGGCCCACTGTAATCCACTGTTATCCTGTTTACAACAAAGCCATGCAACCTGCTGTTCAGCATAAACTGTAGCATAGAATCAGAGAGGGATTATACATACTGAACCACTTCTGAATAATAATAATAATAATGATGTAGATGAGTAAAGTGGTGTAGGACAATGTAATTACAATAATCAAATCAATCACAGTAAAGCTGGTTCCTGTGCTGGAAGGCTTGCATGGTGTTAATGATAGAGGTGTATAATGTTGAGATGCAGCATGGTGTTAATGATAGAGGTGTATAATGTTGAGATGCAGCATGGTGTTAATGATAGAGGTGTATAATGTTGAGATGCAGCATGGTGTTAATGATAGAGGTGTATAATGTTGAGATACAGGAGCATGCTGAAGAGACAGAGAGCTCTAATCCCAGGTACAACACTTAAAGCCAGCTCTAATCCCAGGTACAACACTTATACCCATCTCTAATCCCAGGTACAACACTTAAACCCAGCTCTAATCCCAGGTACAACACTTATACCCATCTCTAATCCCAGGTACAACACTTAAACCCAGCTCTAATCCCAGGTACAACACTTATACCCATCTCTAGTCCCAGGTACAACACTTAAACCCAGCTCTAATCCCAGGTACAACACTTCAACCCATCTCTAATCCCAGGTACAACACTTAAACCCAGCTCTAATCCCAGGTACAACATGTATACCCATCTCTAATCCCAGGTACAACACTTAAACCCAGCTCTAATCCCAGGTACAACACTTACACCCATCTCTAATCCCAGGTACAACATTTACACCCAGCTCTAATCCCAGGTACAACACTTACACCCAGCTCTAATCCCAGGTACAACACTTACACCCAGCTCTAATCCCAGGTAGAACACTTAAAACCCAGCTCTAACCCCAGGTACAACACTTACACCCAGCTCTAATCCCAGGTACAACACTTACACCCAGCTCTAATCCCAGGTACAACACTTACACCCAGCTCTAATCCCAGGTACAACACTTACACCCAGCTCTAATCCCAGGTACAACACTTATACCCAGCTCTAATCCCAGGTACAACATTACACCCAGCTCTAATCCCAGGTACAACACTTACACCCAGCTCTAATCCCAGGTACAACACTTACAACCAGCTCTAATCCCAGGTACAACATTTAACTGGGCCACTTGAGACCCGCAACCGCCTGTAACCATACACAACACACCATGCTGTCAGACACACTCAAACTGGAGCTAGAGCTCTCTCTCTTTCTCTCTCGCTCGCTCTCTCTCTCTCTCTTTCTCTTTCTCTCTCTCTCTCTCTCTCTCTCTCTCTCTCTCTCTCTCTCTCTCTCTCGCTATGTCTTGCTCTCTTTATTTCTCTCTCTCTTTCTTTCTTTCTTTCTTTCTCTCTCTGTGTCTTTCTATCTTTCTCTCTCTCTCTCCACTCACTCTCTCTCTCTCTCTCTCTCTCTCTCTCCACCCACTTTCTCTCTCTCTCTATCTCTCTCTCTCTCTCCACTCCCTCTCTCTCTCTCTCTCTCTCTCTCCACTCCTCTCTCTCTCTCTCTCATCCTTCTTCACTCTCTCATCAGTACTGTACCTCTCTCATTATCTCTCCCCAACTATGTTTCTCTATCCCCCACCTTCCCCTCCTCACTCTCTCCCCTCCACCTCCCTTCCTACCTCTCTCTTCCCATATGAGGTGATGTCCTATGGTTCTCATTCTGGGACAGGTGGTAGGAACTGTGGTGGTAGCCAGGCTGTTGCCGTATGGCTGATGCCACGCTCAGGTAATTAGAGCTCATTAGGGAGACACTAGTGGTACACTAATTAACAGGCCTGTTCTGCTGCCTCTCCTCTCCTCCTCTACCACAACTCCTCCTGTCCTTGCAGCTCTGGTCTCTCACCTGCACCACAGGGGGACAGAGTGCTAACTGTCCTGTGTTTAATAGTCACATTCACAGTGTTTAATAGACACATTCAAAGTGTTTAATAGTCACATTCACAGTGTTTAATAGTCACATTCACAGTGTTTAATAGACACATTCACAGTATTTAATAGTGACATGAACAGTGTTTAATAGACACATTCACAGTGTTTAATAGACACATTCAAAGTGTTTAATAGTCACATTCACAGTGTTTAATAGTCACATTCACAGTGTTTAATAGTAACATTCACAATGTTTAATAGTCAGATTCACAGTATTTAATAGACACATTCAACGTGTTTAATAGTCAGATTCACAGTATTTAATAGTCACATTCACAGTGTTTAATAGTCACATTCACAGTATTTAATAGTCACATTCACAAGGTTTAATAGACACATTCACAGTGTTTAATAGACACATTCACAGTATTTAATAGACACATTCACAGTGTTTAATAGACACATGAACAGTATTTAATAGACACATTCACAGTGTTTAATATACACATTCACAGTGTTTAATAGACACATTCAAAGTGTTTAATAGTCACATTCACAGTGTTTAATAGTCACATTTACAGTGTTTAATAGACACATTCACAGTATTTAATAGACACATTCACAGTGTTTAATAGTCACATTCACAGTGTTGCAGGTGTGATTGCAGGGTACAGTGAACATCTTAGGCTCCAACATGCAGGACTAAATGAAATAAAACAATGAACATGGAAATAAAAACAAAACAACAATAGCAATATAGAAATATAAATATCACTATATTCATTGTTACTGTAGCAGTGAATAATAAATACATGTCTATTGAGGTGAAGACTGTTAGGGGGGAATCACCATATGGGGGAGCAGCAGTCAGAGTAAAGACTGTTGGGGGGGAATCACCATATGGGGGAGCAGCAGTCAGAGTAAAGACTGTTGGGGGGGAATCACCATATGGGGGAGCAGCAGTCAGAGTAAAGACTGTTGGGGGGGAATCACCATATGGGGGAGCAGCAGTCAGAGTAAAGACTGTTGGGGGGGACTCACCATCTGGGGGAGCAGCAGTCAGAGTAAAGACTGTTGGGGGGGAATCACCATATGGGGAAGCAGCAGTCAGAGTAAAGACTGTTGGGGGGGAATCACCATATGGGGGAGCAGCAGTCAGAGTAAAGACTGTTGGGGGGGAATCACCATATGGGGGAGCAGCAGTCAGAGTAAAGACTGTTGGGGGGGGGAATCACCATATGGGGGAGCAGCAGTCAGAGTAAAGACTGTTGGGGGGGAATCACCATATGGGGGAGCAGCAGTCAGAGTAAAGACTGTTGGGGGGAATCACCATATGGGGGAGCAGCAGTCAGAGTAAAGACTGTTGGGGGGGAATCACCATATGGGGGAGCAGCAGTCAGAGTAAAGACTGTTGGGGGGGGGAATCACCATATGGGGGAGCAGCAGTCAGAGTAAAGACTGTTGGGGGGGAATCACCATATGGGGGAGCAGCAGTCAGAGTAAAGACTGTTGGGGGGGAAACACCATATGGGGGAGCAGCAGTCAGAGTAAAGACTGTTAGGGGGGAATCACCATATGGGGGAGCAGCAGTCAGAGTAAAGACTGTTAGGGGGGAATCACAATATGGGGGAGCAGCAGTCAGAGTAAAGACTGTTGGGGGGGAATCACCATATGGGGGAGCAGCAGTCAGAGTAAAGACTGTTAGGGGGGAATCACCATATGGGGGAGCAGCAGTCAGAGTAAAGACTGTTGGGGGGGAATCACCATATGGGGGAGCAGCAGTCAGAGTAAAGACTGTTGGGGGGGAATCACCATATGGGGGAGCAGCAGTCAGAGTAAAGACTGTTGGGGGGGAATCCCCATATGGGGGAGCAGCAGTCAGAGTAAAGAATGTTGGGGAGGTTGGGGGGGAATCACCATATGGGGGAGCAGCAGTCAGAGTAAAGACTGTTGGGGGGAAATCACCATATGGGGGAGCAGCAGTCAGAGTAAACTGTTGGGGGGGAATCACCATATGGGGGAGCAGCAGTCAGAGTAAAGACTGTTAGGGGGGAATCACCATATGGGGGAGCAGCAGTCAGAGTAAAGACTGTTGGGGGGGAATCACCATATGGGGGAGCAGCAGTCAGAGTAAAGACTGTTGGGGGGGAATCACCATATGGGGGAGCAGCAGTCAGAGTAAAGACTGTTGGGGGGGAATCACCATATGGGGGAGCAGCAGTCAGAGTAAAGACTGTTGGGGGGGAATCACCATATGGGGGAGCAGCAGTCAGAGTAAAGACTGTTGGGGAGGTTGGGGGGGAATCACCATATGGGGGAGCAGCAGTCAGAGTAAAGACTGTTGGCGGGCAATCACCATATGGGGGAGCAGCAGTCAGAGTAAAGAGTGTTGGGGGGGAATCACCATATGGGGGAGCAGCAGTCAGAGTAAAGACTGTTGGGGGGGAATAACCATATGGGGGAGCAGCAGTCAGAGTAAAGACTGTTGGGGGGGAATCACCATATGGGGGAGCAGCAGTCAGAGTAAAGACTGTTGGGGGGGAATCCCCATATGGGGGAGCAGCAGTCAGAGTAAAGAATGTTGGGGAGGTTGGGGGGGAATCACCATATGGGGGAGCAGCAGCCAGAGTAAAGACTGTTGGGGGGGAATCACCATATGGGGGAGCAGCAGTCAGAGTAAAGACTGTTGGGGGGGAATCACCATATGGGGGAGCAGCAGTCAGAGTAAAGACTGTTAGGGGGGAATCACCATATGGGGGAGCAGCAGTCAGAGTAAAGACTGTTGGGGGGAATCACCATATGGGGGAGCAGCAGTCAGAGTAAAGACTGTTGGGGGGGAATCACCATATGGGGGAGCAGCAGTCAGAGTAAAGACTGTTGGGGGGGAATCACCATATGGGGGAGCAGCAGTCAGAGTAAAGACTGTTGGGGGGGAATCACCATATGGAGGAGCAGCAGTCAGAGTAAAGACTGTTGGGGGGGAATCACCATATTGGGGAGCAGCAGTCAGAGTAAAGGGTGGTAGGCAAATTGGAGATGGTGGAGTGTGTCGGGGAAGGAGTAGGTGATGTGGTATTTGACTAGCCTCTCAAAGCACTTCATGATGATGGAAGTGAATGCTACTGCTCAGTAGTCATTCAGTTCAGTTACTTTCCCTTTCTTGGGCACGGGGATGATAGTGGACACCTTGAAGCAGATGAGTGTAGTGACCTGAGCTACAGAGAGATTGAAAATGTCAGAAAACACAACAGCCAGCTGCTCTGCACATGCTCTGAGGGTACGACTAGGGATGCCGCCTGGGCCGGCAGCCTTTTGAGGTTAAAACAGTTTGAATGACTTACATACGTCCTCAGTGGAGACCGTGAGTATGTGGTCCGTGTTGTCATCTAGGGCTCTCCTCTGCAGCTCAGGGTCATTGTGCTCAAATCGTGAGAAAAGGTGTTTAGCTCATCCGGTAGGGTGGCTGTAAGGTTTACACTGAGGCTGTAAGGTTTACACTGAGGCTGTAAGGTTTACACTGAGGCTGTACAGTTTACACTGAGGCTGTACAGTTTACACTTAGGCTTTATGGTTTACACTGAGGCTGTATGGTTTACACTGAGGCTGTACAGTTTACACTTAGGCTTTATGGTTTACACTGAGGCTGTATGGTTTACACTGAGGCTGTATGGTTTACACTGAGGCTGTATGGTTTACACTGAGGCTGTATGGTTTACACTGAGGCTGTATGGTTTTCACTGAGGCTGTATGGTTTTCACTGAGGCTGTATGGTTTACACTGAGGCTGTATGGTTTACACTGAGGCTGTATGGTTTACACTGAGGCTGTATGGTTTACACTGAGGCTGTATGGTTTACACTGAGGCTGTATGGTTTACACTGAGGCTGTATGGTTTTCACTGAGGCTGTATGGTTTACACTGAGGCTGTATGGTTTACACTGAGGCTGTATGGTTTGCACTGAGGCTGTATGGTTTTCACTGAGGCTGTATGGTTTACACTGAGGCTGTAAGGTTTTCACTGAGGCTGTATGGTTTTCACTGAGGCTGTATGGTTTACACTGAGGCTGTATGGTTTACACTGAGGCTGTATGGTTTTCACTGAGGCTGTATGGTTTACACTGAGGCTGTATGGTTTACACTGAGGCTGTAAGATTTACACTGAGGCTGCCTGGGTGGGAGAGGCTGTGGCTGCCTGGGATAGAGAGGCTGAGACTGCCTGCGATAGAGAGGCTGTGGCTGCCTGCGATAGAGAGGCTGTGGCTGCCTGGGATAGAGAGGCTGAGACTGCCTGCGATAGAGAGGTTGTGGCTGCCTGGGATAGAGGGGCTGTTGCTGCCTGGGATAGAGAGGCTGTGGCTGCCTGGGATAGAGAGGCTGTGGCTGCATGGGATAGAGAGGCTGTGGCTGCCTGGAATAGAGAGGCTGTGGCTGCCTGGGATAGAGAGACTGAGGCTGCCTGGGATAGAGAGACTGAGGCTGCCTGGGATAGAGAGACTGAGGCTGCCTGGGATAGAGAGACTGAGGCTGCCTGGGATAGAGAGACTGAGGCTGCCTGGGATGGAGAGGCTGTGGCTGCCTGGGATAGAGAGACTGAGGCTGCCTGGGATAGAGAGACTGAGGCTGCCTGGGATGGAGATTGAATGACATAAGCTTGATGTGTGTGTATGTCATCAAACATCTATTTTGTGACATCTAACTGTAAAGATGAGACTGGAGGAAAGTCCTTGTGTACTGGGGGTCATTTCATCCCTGTGTGAGTTAACTGGGTCCGTGTGTGTCTGCTACTCACCTGTCTAGTGTCTACCCCAACAAACTACCGTTGGCCGTCACTCACTCCAACAGTCATGGCTAGCAGCTGGAGTCTGCCACACCAAGACAGAGCAGAGAAGGACAGACAGTTACAATCTCCACACTGTCTGTCTGTTTACACAGCACAAAGAGCTCTCCTCTCCTCTCCTCTCCTCTCCTCTCCTCTCCTCTCCTCTCCTCTCCTCTCCTCTCCTCTCCTCTCTATGCAGGACATAAAGTATGTGCATATTGAACAGGGCTTCAACAGAAGGTCCTGTTGCTGCATCCTGTTGTTGCCTCTGGCTCTCTCCCAACAGAGGGACCATTAGCAACCAGTGTCAGGGCCAGGGCGAAGCTGGGGGGAGACAGGGGGTCTCAAGGGGGATGGAGAGGCTTCCAGGGGCAGGTAGGGGGGTGAGGATGCGGGTGGTTAAGGGGAGGGGGTCATATTGCGAATCGTCAAACAAAGCAATGAGATTACTGCCAGAAACTCACTTTAATATCAGCGTGCAGATATTGCCAGGATCACCACTGTGCCCAACTTAAAAACGTCAAACATGATTTAAAAGGTTATTACACTGCCTAGCAGGGTAGAGGAGCCCCCCCCCCCCCCCCCCCCCCAAACACACACACTTCTTCCTGGTCTCCCTCCCTCCAGGCTGTCAGGACTGTATAATAAATCTCTCTACATAGTATCAGATTCAGCCTCCCCGTCTGTTTGGTGCCCATTTATACAGACACAGTTTATGAAAGGAGCCCAGTAACACACAGAGAGAAGAAAGAACAAATCAACACATCATATCTATCTAAGAACAAATCAACACATCATATCTATCTAAGAACAAATCAACACATCATATCTATCTAAGAACAAATCAATATGGCTGTAGTTGTTTCTCCAAAACAACTGTTAGGCGATCGGCCAATGTTTAGGTACCCAGGCAAATGAAAAGCTGCATTGATCTCTATGTGAGGTCGGTGTAGTCTCTATGTGATGTCATGGTGGCCCTTGTCATGTTGCTAGGGGCCTTTGTGGTGCGATGTTGCTGTGATTTGATGTTCACATGCAGGGAGCCCCTGTCCTGTGGTTACCATGTTGTTACCAGGCGGAGCCTTGTTGGAACAGGCAGTGGCAGAGGAAGCTCTTTGATACTGGTAGGCCCCAATAGATGTCCTGTTCAAGCACATTAGTTCCAGTGTTGACTGGGGACAACCAGCACAGCTTGGTGGTAGCACTAGTAGGTGATGGCTGGAGTTTATGAGACAGGGATGGAGGCAGGTGTGAATGTCTATAGACACAACTTTGGCATGGTAGACAGTGCAGAAGTCATGGTACAGTGCAGGACATGTTCTCACTCATCCTCACCAAGAGCATGTAGAGATACAGTTAGTATCATCCTTACCAAGAGCATGTAGAGATACAGTTAGTATCATCCTTACCAAGAGCATGTAGAGATACAGTTGGTATCATCCTTACCAAGAGCATGTAGAGATACAGTTAGTATCATCCTTACCAAGAGCATGTAGAGATACAGTTAGTATCATCCTTACCAAGAGCATGTAGAGATACAGTTAGTATCATCCTTACCAAGAGCATGTAGAGATACAGTTGGTATCATCCTTACCAAGAGCATGTAGAGATACAGTTGGTATCATCCTTACCAAGAGCATGTAGAGATACAGTTAGTATCATCCTTACCAAGAGCATGTAGAGATACAGTTGGTATCATCCTTACCAAGAGCATGTAGAGATACAGTTAGTATCATCCTTACCAAGAGCATGTAGAGATACAGTTGGTATCATCCTTACCAAGAGCATGTAGAGATACAGTTAGTATCATCCTTACCAAGAGCATGTAGAGATACAGTTAGTAACATCCTTACCAAGAGCATGTAGAGATACAGTTGGTATCATCCTTACCAAGAGCATGTAGAGATACAGTTAGTATCATCCTTACCAAGAGCATGTAGAGATACAGTTAGTATCATCCTTACCAAGAGCATGTAGAGATACAGTTGGTATCATCCTCACCAAGAGCATGTAGAGATACAGTTGGTATCATCCTTACCAAGAGCATGTAGAGATACAGTTGGTATCATCCTTACCAAAAGCATGTAGAGATACAGTTGGTATCATCCTTACCAAGAGCATGCAGAGTCCCTTTCAGTCCTTTGTGTTGTCATTCCCACCTCTATGTTCTCTCCCCAAGCCAGGCTGATGGTGGTTTCCTTGGAGCAGCATGCACATGCATATGCAATGAGCTTTGAATTCCCATGCACCTGCTTCCCCCTCCCACTAACTGTCCCCTCCAGGGATGTAGGAAAATTGATACCCCCTGCTCTCCTCACCCCTCCATCATTCCTCGATCTCCACTCCTCCATCCTCCCCTCTAGAACCCCCCCTCTCCTCTCCTCATTTCTCTATCTCCTGCTGTTTAGGTCTGCCAGAGGGAGCAGCTCTGCTTTACTAATATCAGCTGTTAGACTGATGCAACAGTACAGTATTAGTAGGATTTTATCACAATGTTTCACATCAACAAACGACTGAAGCCTGATTACCCTTAAGCTTCTATAAGGGTCAAGGTCCTATAGGGGTTAAGCTTATATAAGGGTTAAGGTCCTATAGAGGTTAAGCTTCTACAAGGGTTAAGATCCTATAGGCGTTAAGGTCCTGTAGGCGTTAAGGTCCTGTAGGGGTTAAGGTCCTGTAGGGGTTAAGGTCCTGTAGGGGTTAAGGTCCTGTAGGGGTTAAGGTCCTGTAGGGGTTAAGGTCCTATAGGGGTTAAGGTCCTATAGGGCTGTAGGGGTTAAGGTCCTATAGGTGTTAAGGTCCTTCCAAACCCCTATAGGACGACCTTCCAAACCCTCATGCCACGTGTCCTCTGTGCCTATTGTGTGCCAGCGTCTGTGCCAGCCTGGTATGATGAAGCAGCTCTGTTCCCGATCGTCATATGGACCATTGACCTGTGGTGTGCAAGTGAGACAGGCCGTATCTCCTCAGAGAGAAGCTGTTAGCTGAGTGTCTCTTGCTCCCCTCTCTGTCTCTCATCAGCAGGTTCGGCCGTTTTGGAGTCGAGCGCCACTCATTTACAAATGAGTTTGCTTCATAAATCACAGGCTTTCCCAGCTCAGTGTAAGACCTGGCAGCCAGTGAAAAGGATCTCTCTAAGCAACCCCAGCTGCTCAGGGCCCCCCCCCCCCCACACACACACCCCTCCACACCCATACAGGCATAGATTAACTAGTCTGAATGGAACCAAGCCCACTGCTGGGGTGTGTTAACTGATTCACTGAGGGTTCCGATTTCTACGCAAATAATGAATTTAGCAAGTAATGAGTTTAATGCACCAACTACTCTCCATTACGCAGAGGGCTATTAATGTATTATTTCAATGTTAAAACATAGTCTGTATGTTTATATGTCTGTATGTTTTCTGTATAAAACATAGTCCAGTTTCTTCCCTAATCTGAGTAATGTTTGTCAGGCAGAGAAGGAGGCTAGAGCAGGAGGCTAGGGGGTAAACCCTGCACCATAAGAGCAGGAGGCTAGGGGGTAAACCCTGCACCAGAAGACCAGGAGGCTAGGTGGTAAACAACTTCAGATGAGCAGGAGGCTAGAGGGTAAACACTACCAGAAGAACAGGAGGCTAGGTGGTAAACACCAGCAGATGAACAGGAGGCTAGGGGGTAAACACCACCAGATGAGCAGGAGGCTAGGGGGTAAACACCACCAGATGAGCAGGAGGCTAAGGGGTAAACACCAGCAGATGAACAGGAGGCTAGGGGGTAAACACCAGCAGATGAACAGGAGGCTAGGGGGTAAACCCTGCACCAGATGAACAGGAGGCTAGGGGGTAAACCCTACACCAGATGAACAGGAGGCTAGGGGGTAAACACCACCAGATGAACAGGAGGCTAGGGGATAAACACCACCAGATGAGCAGGAGGCTAGGGGGTAAACACCACCAGATGAACAGGAGGCTAGGGGGTAAACACCACCAGATGAACAGGAGGCTAGGGGGTAAAAACCACCAGATGAACAGGAGGCTAGGGGGTAAACACCAGCAGATGAACAGGAGGCTAGGGGGTAAACACTACCAGATGAACAGGAGGCTAGGGGATAAACACCACCAGATGAACAGGAGGCTAGGGGGTAAACACCACCAGATGAACAGGAGGCTAGGGGATTAACACCAGCAGATGAACAGGAGGCTAGGGGGTAAACACCACCAGATGAGCAGGAGGCTAGGGGGTAAACACCACCAGATGAGCAGGAGGCTATGGGGTAAACACCAGCAGATGAACTGGAGGCTAGGGGGTAAACACCACCAGATGAACAGGAGGCTAGGGGATAAACACCACCAGATGAACAGGAGGCTAGGGGATAAACACCACCAGATGAGCAGGAGGCTAGGGGGTAAACACCACCAGATGAACAGGAGGCTAGGGGGTAAACACCAGCAGATGAACAGGAGGCTAGTGGATAAACACCACCAGATGAACAGGAGGCTAGGGGGTAAACACCAGCAGATGAACAGGAGGCTAGGGGATAAACACCACCAGATGAACAGGAGGCTAGGGGGTAAACACCAGCAGACGAACAGGAGGCTAGGGGGTAAACACCACCAGATGAACAGGAGGCTAGGGGATAAACACCACCAGATGAATAAGAGGCTAGGGGATAAACACCACCAGATGAACAGGAGGCTAGGGGGTAAACACCACCAGATGAACAGGAGGCTAAGGGGTAAACACCACCAGATGAACAGGAGGCTAGGGGATAAACACCACCAGATGAATAAGAGGCTAGGGGATAAACACCACCAGATGAACAGGAGGCTAGGGGGTAAACACCACCAGATGAACAGGAGGCTAGGTGGTAAACACCACCAGATGAACAGGAGGCTAGGGGATAAACACCACCAGATGAACAGGAGGCTAGGGGGTAAACACCAGCAGATGAACAGGAGGCTAGGGGGTAAACACCACCAGATGAACAGGAGGCTAGGGGATTAACACCACCAGATGAACAGGAGGCTAGGTGGTAAACCCTGCATAGCCTAGAGACGGATCTCAGAGGGCAACACGGTACAAGGAGACAGAGAGATGGAGAGAAGAGAGATGGAGAGAAGAGATATTGAGAGAAAGAGAGTAAGGGATATTATGCATATAGACATAAGGCTCCAGGCTGATGTCTCCATGGGCCACTTTCTGGTAGGTCTTGGCAGCAGTTAATGGGGATCCATAATACATACCAATACAAATACGCATAAAGAGCAGCAGAAGGGAGAGAGGGGAAGAGCAGAGAGAGGGGGTTATGAATGTTCACATAAGACTTCAGGCTGATGAATGAAGAGCAGCAGAGGGGGGAGAGGGGAAGGGAAACTAGAGAAACGGCATTAGGAAGAAAAACAGATATAGGTAAGATGGAGAAGAGAGATAGAGAGAATAATAAGAGGATGTGAGGAATGCTTCAAGAAAAAGCCTTGGAAGCAAGCCAGTCAGATTTCACTGGGGCTTTTCTCCCTCTTCCCTCTCTCTCCCTCTCCACCCCTCTCTCCCCTCTCCTCCCCTCCCCCATGTTTATTGGCAGTGCCAGGATCTTTTGCCAGAGTGCAATGGAAACTCCCTGGTAGTGATCTGCTTGTTTCCTAACTCCTCTGGAAAAGCCACTGTGGATTGCTGTGTTTTCACCCCAGAGGTTGGCTGTGATAGACTGTACACCCCAGAGGTTGGCTGTGATATACTGTACACCCCAGAGGTTAGCTGTGATAGACTGTACACCCCAGAGGTTAGCTGTGATAGACTGTACACCCCAGAGGTTGGCTGTGATAGACTCTACACCCCAGAGGTTGGCTGTGATAGACTCTACACCCCAGAGGTTAGCTGTGATAGACTGTACACCCCAGAGGTTAGCTGTGATAGACTCTACACCCCAGAGGTTAGCTGTGATAGACTGTACACCCCAGAGGTTAGCTGTGATAGACTGTACACCCCAGAGGTTAGCTGTGATAGAGAGTACACCCCAGAGGTTGGCTGTGATAGACTCTACACCCCAGAGGTTAGCTGTGATAGACTGTACACCCCAGAGGTTGGCTGTGAAAGACTGTACACCCCAGAGGTTAGCTGTGATAGACTGTACACCCCAGAGGTTAGCTGTGATAGACTGTACACCCCAGAGGTTAGCTGTGATAGACTGTACACCCCAGAGGTTAGCTGTGATAGACTCTACACCCCAGAGGTTAGCTGTGATAGACTGTACACCCCAGAGGTTGGCTGTGATAGACTGTACACCCCAGAGGTTAGCTGTGATAGACTGTACACCCCAGAGGTTAGCTGTGATAGACTGTACACCCCAGAGGTTAGCTGTGATAGACTGTACACCCCAGAGGTTAGCTGTGATAGACTGTACACCCCAGAGGTTAGCTGTGATAGACTCTACACCCCAGAGGTTGGCTGTGATAGACTGTACACCCCAGAGGTTGGCTGTGATAGACTGTACACCCCAGAGGTTAGCTGTGATAGACTGTACACCCCAGAGGTTAGCTGTGATATACTGTACACCCCAGAGGTTGGCTGTGATAGACTCTACACCCCAGAGGTTAGCTGTGATAGTCTGTACACCCCAGAGGTTGGCTGTGATAGACTGTACACCCCAGAGGTTAGCTGTGATAGACTGTACACCCCAGAGGTTGGCTGTGATAGACTCTACACCCCAGAGGTTAGCTGTGATAGACTGTACACCCCAGAGGTTAGCTGTGATAGACTGTACACCCCAGAGGTTGGCTGTGATAGACTCTACACCCCAGAGGTTAGCTGTGATAGACTGTACACCCCAGAGGTTAGCTGTGATAGACTGTACACCCCAGAGGTTAGCTGTGATAGACTCTACACCCCAGAGGTTGGCTGTGATAGACTGTACACCCCAGAGGTTGGCTGTGATAGACTGTACACCCCAGAGGTTAGCTGTGATAGACTGTACACCCCAGAGGTTAGCTGTGATAGACTCTACACCCCAGAGGTTAGCTGTGATAGACTGTACACCCCAGAGGTTAGCTGTGATAGACTGTACACCCCAGAGGTTAGCTGTGATAGACTGTACACCCCAGAGGTTGGCTGTGATAGACTGTACACCCCAGAGGTTAGCTGTGATAGACTCTACACCCCAGAGGTTGGCTGTGATAGACTGTACACCCCAGAGGTTAGCTGTGATAGACTGTACACCCCAGAGGTTAGCTGTGATAGAGCTGTGATAGACTGTACACCCCAGAGGTTAGCTGTGATAGACTGTACACCCCAGAGAGGTTACACCCCAGAGCTGTACACCCCAGAGGTTAGCTGTGATAGACTGTACACCCCAGAGGTTAGCTGTGATAGACTGTACACCCCAGAGGTTAGCTGTGATAGACTGTACACCCCAGAGGTTAGCTGTGATAGACTGTACACCCCAGAGGTTAGCTGTGATAGACTGTACACCCCAGAGGTTAGCTGTGATAGACTGTACACCCCAGAGGTTAGCTGTGATAGACTGTACACCCCAGAGGTGTGATAGCTGTACACCCCAGAGGTTAGCTGTGATAGACTGTACACCCCAGAGGTTAGCTGTGATAGACTGTACACCCCAGAGGTTAGCTGTGATAGACTGTACACCCCAGAGGTTAGCTGTGATAGACTGTACACCCCAGAGGTTAGCTGTGATAGACTGTACACCCCAGAGGTTAGCTGTGATAGACTGTACACCCCAGAGGTTAGCTGTGATAGACTGTACACCCCAGAGGTTAGCTGTGATAGACTGTACACCCCAGAGGTTAGCTGTGATAGACTGTACACCCCAGAGGTTGGCTGTGATAGACTGTACACCCCAGAGGTTAGCTGTGATACACCCCAGAGGTTAGCTCTACACCCCAGAGGTTGGCTGTGATAGACTGTACACCCCAGAGGTTAGCTGTGATAGACTGTACACCCCAGAGGTTAGCTGTGATGATACACCCCAGAGGAGCTGTGATAGACTGTACACCCCAGAGGTTGGCTGTGATAGACTGTACACCCCAGAGGTTAGCTGTGATAGACTGTACACCCCAGAGGTTAGCTGTGATAGACTGTACACCCCAGAGGTTGGCTGTGATAGACTGTACACCCCAGAGGTTAGCTGTGATAGACTGTACACCCCAGAGGTTAGCTGTGATAGACTCTACACCCCAGAGGTTAGCTGTGATAGACTGTACACCCCAGAGGTTAGCTGTGATAGACTGTACACCCCAGAGGTTAGCTGTGATAGACTCTACACCCCAGAGGTTAGCTGTGATAGACTCTACACCCCAGAGGTTAGCTGTGATAGACTCTACACCCCAGAGGTTGGCTGTGATAGACTGTACACCCCAGAGGTTGGCTGTGATAGACTGTACACCCCAGAGGTTAGCTGTGATAGACTGTACACCCCAGAGGTTGGCTGTGATAGACTGTACACCCCAGAGGTTGGCTGTGATAGACTCTACACCCCAGAGGTTGGCTGTGATAGACTGTACACCCCAGAGGTTAGCTGTGATAGACTGTACACCCCAGAGGTTGGCTGTGATAGACTCTACACCCCAGAGGTTGGCTGTGATAGAGAGTACACCCCAGAGGTTGGCTGTGATAGACTGTACACCCCAGAGGTTGGCTGTGATAGAGAGTACACCCCAGAGGTTAGCTGTGATAGACTGTACACCCCAGAGGTTAGCTGTGATAGACTGTACACCCCAGAGGTTGGCTGTGATAGACTGTACACCCCAGAGGTTGGCTGTGATAGACTGTACACCCCAGAGGTTGGCTGTGATAGACTGTACACCCCAGAGGTTGGCTGTGAAAGACTGTACACCCCAGAGGTTAGCTGTGATAGACTGTACACCCCAGAGGTTGGCTGTGATAGACTGTACACCCCAGAGGTTAGCTGTGATAGACTGTACACCCCAAAGGTTGGCTGTGATAGACTGTACACCCCAGAGGTTAGCTGTGATATACTGTACACCCCAGAGGTTAGCTGTGATAGACTCTACACCCCAGAGGTTGGCTGTGATAGACTGTACACCCCAGAGGTTGGCTGTGATAGAGAGTACACCCCAGAGGTTGGCTGTGATAGACTCTACACCCCAGAGGTTAGCTGTGATAGACTGTACACCCCAGAGGTTGGCTGTGATAGACTGTACACCCCAGAGGTTAGCTGTGATATACTGCACACCCCAGAGGTTAGCTGTGATAGACTCTACACCCCAGAGGTTGGCTGTGATAGACTGTACACCCCAGAGGTTAGCTGTGATATACTGTACACCCCAGAGGTTAGCTGTGATAGACTCTACACCCCAGAGGTTGGCTGTGATAGACTCTACACCCCAGAGGTTAGCTGTGATATACTGTACACACCAGAGGTTAGCTGTGATAGACTCAACACCCCAGAGGTTGGCTGTGATAGACTGTACACCCCAGAGGTTGGCTGTGATAGACTGTACACCCCAGAGGTTAGCTGTGATAGACTGTACACCCCAGAGGTTGGCTGTGATAGACTGTACACCCCAGAGGTTGGCTGTGATAGACTGTACACCCCAGAGGTTGGCTGTGATAGACTCTACACCCCAGAGGTTGGCTGTGATAGACTGTACACCCCAGAGGTTAGCTGTGATAGACTGTACACCCCAGAGGTTGGCTGTGATAGACTCTACACCCCAGAGGTTGGCTGTGATAGAGAGTACACCCCAGAGGTTGGCTGTGATAGACTGTACACCCCAGAGGTTGGCTGTGATAGAGAGTACACCCCAGAGGTTAGCTGTGATAGACTGTACACCCCAGAGGTTAGCTGTGATAGACTGTACACCCCAGAGGTTGGCTGTGATAGACTGTACACCCCAGAGGTTGGCTGTGATAGAGAGTACACCCCAGAGGTTGGCTGTGATAGACTCTACACCCCAGAGGTTAGCTGTGATAGACTGTACACCCCAGAGGTTGGCTGTGATAGACTGTACACCCCAGAGGTTAGCTGTGATATACTGTACACCCCAGAGGTTAGCTGTGATAGACTCTACACCCCAGAGGTTGGCTGTGATAGACTGTACACCCCAGAGGTTAGCTGTGATATACTGTACACCCCAGAGGTTAGCTGTGATAGACTCTACACCCCAGAGGTTAGCTGTGATATACTGTACACACCAGAGGTTAGCTGTGATAGACTCTACACCCCAGAGGTTGGCTGTGATAGACTGTACACCCCAGAGGTTGGCTGTGATAGACTGTACACCCCAGAGGTTAGCTGTGATAGACTGTACACCCCAGAGGTTGGCTGTGATAGACTGTACACCCCAGAGGTTGGCTGTGATAGACTGTACACCCCAGAGGTTAGCTGTGATAGACTCTACACCCCAGAGGTTAGCTGTGATATACTGTACACACCAGAGGTTAGCTGTGATAGACTCTACACCCCAGAGGTTGGCTGTGATAGACTCTACACCCCAGAGGTTGGCTGTGATAGACTGTACACCCCAGAGGTTGGCTGTGATAGACTGTACACCCCAGAGGTTAGCTGTGATAGACTGTACACCCCAGAGGTTGGCTGTGATAGACTGTACACCCCAGAGGTTGGCTGTGATAGACTGTACACCCCAGAGGTTAGCTGTGATAGATTCTACACCCCAGAGGTCTCTCTATGTTGGACTATCTATTCTAGAGCCCTGACACTGCTTTTAGTAATTAGGCTAGGCATTCCCGCTAGCGGGACAACTTCCGGTGACACTGGAGGACGTGGTATTCAAATAAATAATCAGAACAATTATTGATATTAAACATTTATGTACATACAAGTGTCTTATATCGGTTAAAAGCTTCAATTCTTGTTAATCTAACTGCACTGTCTGATTGACAGTAGGCTTTGCAGTGAAAATATGCCATGCGGTTTGAGGATGGTGCCCCACATCAAAATATTTTTTCCACCTGCACAGGTTTCATAAATTCACAAATATCTATTAAATATTAATTTACGTTTTGAAGGATTTGTCATCCAAAGGGTCCCAGCGACAACATGTAGTGTCATTTTGTTAAATAAATCCTTCTTTATGTCCCAGAAAGCCTGTTTAGATGGCGACATCGATTTGAGTAATCCACTCATTCAACATGCAGAGAAAGGAATCCAATAAGCTACCGCTAAACATGGTTAAAACAAGTCAAAATACATTTCTATTTAATCCTCAGATACCTTAAAATGTATTTAAACTTTAATATTTCTTACGGAAATAAGTATGTTCAATAGGACAACGATATTAGCAGGTGCGTGTCCCCTTCATCGCACGCGCATACACACATTTCCAAGTCTGTGTCCCTATAGTAAAACTCATTGTTCTTACTCATTTTGGAAGAAACAAGCCTGAAACCTTGAACACAGACTACTGACATCCAGTGGAAGCAATAGGAATTGCCAATTCGTTCCATTGGAAGAGCTCAAAAAAAAAAAACGTATATTCCGGTTGGTTTTTCTTTGGATTTTCTCCTACCATATCTATTGTGTTATAGTCTCCTACATTATTTTAACATTTCTATAAACTTCAGAGTGTTTTCTTTCCAATTTTACCAATTATATGCATATCCTGGCTTCAGGGCCTGAGCAACAGGTAGTTTACTTTGGGCACGTCAGTCAGGCGGAAATTGAGAAAAATAGACCCTAGCCTGAAGAAGCACCTTGACGCTGTTGTAGCAGTCTCCTGGTTTTCACATTCTCCTGGTGTTCTCCTATACTCCATACACCAGCAGATGTCCTACATCTGGTAGAGGATGATGGTGAGTCAGTGTTCGACTCCATGACAGTCAAATCAGATGGTAGATATGGTAGTTATTCATTTATTCACATGGTAAAGTCATTATAGTTGGGACCAGCGCCATATGATTGCTAACTTTGTCCAAACCGCTGAGTGAGCTCCAGGATGGGTGTATGCTGTACTGATGTTAAACTGACCCATTGACTGCAATCAGATGCAGAGGGTAGTGACTGGCTACCACAGTCTTTACCCCACATCCAACTCTCATCGGGCAGAAGGTGGGCAGGGGGGCCGAGTTGTTCTGAAATTGACATGCTGCACCAGACTGACACTCACTCAGAGGTAACAAGCTGCCCTTGACCCCCCTCTCTCACACCGCTATCCCCCACTCTCCTCCACCCCACTCCACTCAGGGCCCAGTGGTCCGTCAGTACGAGCAGGAAAACGCTGACACCGGCGGGTGGCTGCTACGGCTGCTCGTTACTGCCGTCCACATTTCAGAGCTGTCAGGAAGGCCAGTGGTGACAGGGGGAAATTGGGCTAACTGCTTCCTGCAGGGTATTCCCCCTCTCTCTATCTCTCTCTCTCTCTCTCTCTCTCTCTGGGCTCTGACCTGATTCATTATTTGTTACTTTTATTTATTACATTTTTTTTGTATTTTTCTTAAAACTGCGTTGTTGGTTAAGGGCTGTTAAATTCCTGTTGTATTTGGCACATGTGACAAATAACATTTGATTTGATGATACAGTTACTAGACCCCACTGCCATCTGTAATAGCAGTCATGGAAAGACAGGAAATTATATTAGGGCCAGTGGAGGTAGTGTTATCGATTGCAGATGGTCTAGTTGGAAATGAGTTGGCCATTTCTTCTCAATAACACAAATGTAACACATCATGAGTGTGTCCCTCCCCTTCACCCCTTCTCTCCCCTTCACCCCTCCTGCCTCCTGCCTCCCCTTCACCCCTCATCTTCCTGTCCCCTCCTGCCTCATGCCTCCCCTTCACCCCTCCTGCCTCCTGCCTCCCTTTCACCCCTCCTGCCTCCTGCCTCCCCTTCACTCCTCCTGTCTCTCCTTCACCCCACGTTTCCCATTCACCCCTCCTGCCTCCCGTTTACCCCTCCTGCCGCCCCTTCACCCCTCCTGCCTCCCCTTCAACCCTCATCTTCCCGTTCACCCCTCCTGCCTCCCCTTCAACCCTCATCTTCCCGTTCACCCCTCCTGCCGCCCCTTCACCCCTCCTGCCTCCCCTTCAACCCTCATCTTCCCGTTCATCCCTCCTGCCTCCCCTTCAACCCTCATCTTCCTGTTCATCCCTCCTGCCTCGCCTTCACCCCTCCTGCCTCCCCTTCAACCCTCATCTTCCCGTCCCCTCCTGCCTCCCCTTCACCCCTCCTGCCTCCCCCTCACCCCTCATCTTCCCGTCCCCTCCTGCCTCCCCTTCACCCCTCCTGCCTCCCCCTCACCCCTCATCTTCCCGTCCCCTCCTGCCTCCCCTTCACTCCTCCTGCCTCCCCTTCACCCCTCCTGCCTCCCCTTCACCCCTCTTCTTCCCGCCCCCTCCTGCCTCCCCTTCACCCCTCCTGCCTCCCCTTCAACCCTCATCTTCCCGTTCATCCCTCCTGCCTCCCCTTCAACCCTCATCTTCCTGTTCATCCCTCCTGCCTCGCCTTCACCCCTCCTGCCTCCCCTTCAACCCTCATCTTCCCGTCCCCTCCTGCCTCCCCTTCACCCCTCCTGCCTCCCCCTCACCCCTCATCTTCCCGTCCCCTCCTGCCTCCCCTTCACCCCTCCTGCCTCCCCCTCACCCCTCATCTTCCCGTCCCCTCCTGCCTCCCCTTCACTCCTCCTGCCTCCCCTTCACCCCTCCTGCCTCCCCTTCACCCCTCTTCTTCCCGCCCCCTCCTGCCTCCCCTTCACCCCTCCTGCCTCCCCTTCACTCCTGCCTCCCCTTCACACCTTGTCTCCCCTTCACCCCTCCTGCCTCCCATTCACTCCTGTCTCCCCTTCACCCCTCCTGCCTCCCCTTCACTCCTGCCTCCCCTTCACCACTTGTCTCCCCTTCACCCCTCATCTTCCCGTCCCCTCTTGCCTCCCTTTCCCCCCACCTGCCTCCCCTTCACCTCTCATCTCCCCTTCACCCCTCCTGCCTCCCCTTCAACCCTCCTCTTCCCGTCCCCTCCTGCCTCCCCTTCACCCCTCCTGCCTCCCCTTCAACCCTCATCTTCCCGTCCCCTCCTGCCTCCCCTTCACCCCTCCTGCCTCACCCTCACCCCTCATCTTCCCGTCCCCTCCTGCCTCCCCTTCACTCCTCCTGCCTCCCCTTCACCCCTCCTGCCTCCCCTTCACCCCTCATCTTCCCTCCCCCTCCTGCCTCCCCTTCACCCCTCCTGCCTCCCCTTCACACCTTGTCTCCCCTTCACCCCTCCTGCCTCCCCTTCACTCCTGTCTCCCCTTCACCCCTCCTGCCTCCCCTTCACTCCTGCCTTCCCTTCACCACTTGTCTCCCCTTCACCCCTCATCTTCCCGTCCCCTCTTGCCTCCCTTTCCCCCCACCTGCCTCCCCTTCACCTCTCATCTCCCCTTCACCCCTCCTGCCACCCGTTCACCCCTCATCTTCCCGTCCCCTCCTGCCTCCCCCTCCTGCCTCTCCTTCTCCCCTCCTGCCTCCCCGTCCCCTTCTGTCTCTCCTCCTGCCTCCCCTTCACCCCTCCTGCCGCCCCTTCACCCCTCCTGCCTCCCCTTCACCCCTCCTGCCTCCCCTTCACCCATCATTTCCCCGTCCCCTCCTGCCTCCCCTTCACCCCTCATCTCCCTGTCCCCTCCTGCCTCCCCTTCACCCCTCCTGCCTCCCCTTCACCCCTCCTGCCTCCTCTTCACCCCTCATCTCCCTGTCCCCTCCTGCCTCCCCTTCACCCCTCCTGCCTCCCCTTCATCCCTCCTGCCTCCCCTTCACCCCTCATCTCCCCGTCCCCTCCTGCCTCCCCTTCACCCATCATCTCCCCGTCCCCTCCTGCCTCCCCTTCACCCCTCATCTCCCTGTCCCCTCCTTCCTCCCCTTCACCCCTCCTGTCACCCCTTCACCCCTCATCTCCCTGTCCCCTCCTGCCTCCCCTTCACCCCTCATCTCCCCGTCCCCTCCTGCCTCCCAGGCTGTTGATGCTCGGTTGGCCTGTGGAGAGAGCAGACAGAGGACTCTTCTGTGAGAGGGCTCACCAATGGGGAGTTTATCTGTGATTAGTGCACATTGGATAAACTAATCCTTGAGAAGTAAGCTGCTTCAAGGGGCTCAGTCCCTTCTCCTGGGAGAGAGGGTTCTGGCTGCGCCACACTAATACCCCTATCCCCATCAACACATGCACACACACAAAGACACAGGAGGGCGTAAAGAACACATGGGTGACATTTTCACATAAAAAAAGTTACATTTAAACAAGGCTTTATGAATACAGTCACACACACACACACACACACACACACACACACACACACACACACAAACACACAAAATCCCACACAATCTTTGCAGTACCACCTGCTAACCCACATCCATAATGTTACCCTCTCCCCTGCAGCTCATCAGGGATTAGGGAAATTGCCTGGAATGAAATAAATATGTTCTTTGATGGTCCTTTTTTATACACATGGAGGCACATGACAGCTGGAGATTCTCTCTGGAGACAGGAAGAAAGACCAGAGCCATTTTAAAACAGAGAGAAGAATGGTGCTTCCTCTATCCAGCCATTTCACGCTGGTTATTTTAGCTTGTGCTTATGCAATGATGAGATTTCTGCATAGACTAATCTTGATGAGTCATCAGTAGGCCTGCAGAGTTGAATAGATATCTGGTGGTGTGTTACGTCAGAACAGTATAACTCCAAATCCTTTCTACAGATGTTAATGAGCAGAGTCTGCCAACACTGTGCCCACCAGACCACAGCCTTTCCCTCCTCTGACTCTGATTGGATCTCCAGTCAGAGCTGGAAGTTCTGGAACGTTCTCCTGTGTGTCGTCACACGTGGCCAACACACCTTCTAGACTACCATCTACCCCTTCAACAGCACATGTGGAACCCTGGCATTCCCTGGCCCCCGGGTAACATGTGCGCACCGCAACGCCCTGAGAAGCCGTGCCCATCTGAATGCCAGCTGCCTGATGGAGAGGGTGGAGAAATGACCCGGTGTGTGTGTGGGTGGAGCCGAGAGAACGGCCGTCTGTAATTGTGCCCTACTCATACAGGGTCTAATCCAGCCTCAGTTGATGGTCTGTGAAAGCTGCCCTCCTGTAGAGGGAGGAGGAGAGGAAAGGAGAGGGGGTTTAGGGAGGTAATTGCAGGGTTTAGCAGGGCCCTGCCGTCCTACCGCACAGCGATCTCAGGTTTAGCGCTGTGGAAACATAATACACTCTCTTCCTGCCCGTCACTTGTGGGTCTTGTGGATGGTTATGGTGGTAGAAGTACTAAGGAACAGAATCCTTCTCTCCATAATCAGGGGATCATTATTTAGGATTCAACTGTCATTTCCTTAAACCCCATGTTTTCAATTCACTTCAATCTGCAGTGAACAGTAAGTAGCGTGTGTGAGCCTATCTGTCCCTGCTACAGCAGTGAGTTAGGTGTAGTGGTCCTAGGAGACTGAGAGATGTGGGGGTCAGTGTTGTGATTAGTCTAAATGTCATACAGAGATGTAAGCCCCCTGTATAGATCTCCTTAATGTCCTCTCACTCTGTCCTCCAGCACCAATCGATGATAGCCTCTCTGCATACATCTTTTAACAACCTGTGCATATTGACTAGTACATAGTGATGGAGATCCCTCCAGGCCCACTCACATCACATCACAGTCATGTCCATTCAGTCACCTCTGACCTTAAAACAGCTCCTGGTCCTAAGTTAATTTGATCATAATGAATGCACTATGCTATTGTGAGAGGGGTAGAGGGGGAGAGGAGTAGAGGGGGAGAGGAGTAGAGGGGGAGAGGAGTAGAGGGGGAGAGGGGGAGAGGGGTAGAGGGGGAGAGGGGGAGAGGAGTAGAGGGGGAGAGGAGTAGAGGGGGAGAGGGGTAGAGGGGGAGAGGAGTAGAGGGGGAGAGGGGGAGAGGGGGAGAGGAGTAGAGGGGGAGAGGGGGAGAGGGGTAGAGCAAGGCTTTTGTCATTCAGCCATTGAACTCTTTAGAATTCCTTCATGGGAAATATGTTTTTTACTCTCTGATTTATAGTGATAGAGATGGTTAACTTGACTGGCCGTATCCATGATATTCTATCGTACATTTTAATAAAAGTCCTTGTGTGTTATAGTATTGGCATTAGGTGTTTTGTAAATCACATGTGGTGAAATTGTCCATGGAAATACACTGTACAGCACTGTGAGAAGGACTGTGGAGTCGGCACATGGCAGAGTAGCCAACACATCCTGTCAGTTGAACAGTGTTTGGGACAGACCCTGGTAGTGCTTTCAGACCAACGTCAGTGCAGCCGTACTGTACCTCTTTGAAGGCCAGATGTTTCTACTGACTGCCTCTGTGGCCATGTGATTTCATTACTGTCAACTACAAGGAGGGAGTTAGATTTCTTCTCACACATTTCACTTTTCATCAACTCTGGGATTGTGAATAGGTATTACACAGGAAATGTGATATGTTCCCAGTTGTTGGTTTTATTAGCAATCAAAAGTTAATTGTGTCACTCCGAGCTACTGTGCTTCAGTCTGTTTTGGTGAAACAGCTCGTTTGAGTGTGTGCTTGGTCTGGGTGCAGCTACAACAGCTACAATCTCAGCTTTGTTTCAACCACAGTGGAGAGATACGTTGATCATGTGTAGATGGACTCTGCTTACTTTGGGACATTTGTTTCAACTAGGTGCTAATGATCAGCAGCACGGCAGATGTGTGTGTGTTCCTCTACTTCCCATGCAGTACGGTGTGGCTGGCTACGTCCCACTGTAGAGGAAATGGAAGAGAATGCCTGTCCCATCCAGTGCGGGGGCGTTGTGTTGATGTGGTGAAATGAGGGGTAGAGAGGGGGAAGCGGAGGGGGACTTGGACTCCCCTCCCAGGTCCCAGAGCTCGGTCCAATAACCACAGCCAGACCAGAGTTTCTCCTCTGGGGTCACCACTGCCTTGTAGGGAGCAGCGCCAGGCACAGAAACAACAGAGAGCAAAGGGAAGTCATTATCGAGCCGGCCTGCCTCTAGCTTGCCTGGCTGCCTGGCGTTCACCTTGAATTATTATGACCCTGTCCAAAGTAAACGCACAAGGAAACTCACCAGAGTTCAATGATTTATAACAGAAAGGGGGGGGGAAGAATTATCAGGGATGACGAATTGTGAAAGTGAGAGATTACATCAAGCAATTTGTTCAGTTCAAAGGATCACGCTTTTCAATGGAGTCCTTGCTGTTTTGGAAATTAAAGCCTTCTCATTATTACAGTTATTTCAATGTTTGATTCCACCCCTGCAGAGTCGGCACTTGTTTTCGCACTCAAAGGCATCTTTGAAAATAAATGGCTAATGAGTGTGTTTGGGGTGAAGAAAATGTGTTTGTTCTAGATTGTTTTTTCATGTGTTTTATGGAAAAGCAGTGCCTTAGTGTGTATGTGCACAAGTCTGTGTGTTTGCCGGTGCATATGTGTGTAACATGGCAATTAAGGTATTATTGATAGCATATGAAGTTGGAGAGGCATAGCAGGGAGAGATTAATACATTTTACCTGCATCGCTTTGTCCTTGTGTGTGTGTGTGTGTGTGTGTGTGTGTGTGTGTGTGTGTGTGTGTGTGTGTGTGTGTGTGTGTGTGTGTGTGTGTGTGTGTGTGTGTGTGTGTGTGTGTGTGTGTGTGTGTGTGTGTGTGTGTGTGCTTGTGTGTGTGCTTGTGCGGGTGTGTGTGTGTGTGTGCGTGAGTAAAGATTTCCTCTCTCCTATATATGAGCTAAGGCCAATGAGTCCCAGGTTGAAAAAATGATTGATTGTATCATTTTTCTTTTAGTAAACATTGAAAAACACCAAACAAGGGTTAAATTAAATATATATATTAAATATATCCTCATCAATCTACACACAATACCTCATCATGTCAAGGTAGATTTTATTTTATTTTTTATTTTAATTTACTAAAAATAAAAACAGATATACCTTATTTACATAAGTATTCAGACCATTTGCTATAAGACTCAAAATTGAGCTCATGTGCATCCTGTTTCCATTGACCATCCTTGAGATGTTTCTACAACAAGCCTAAGATCACCATGAGCAATGCTAAAAGTCGGCTGGAGTGGGGTAAAGCTTGCCGCCATCGGACTCTGGAGCAGTGGAAACGCGTTCTTTGTAGTGATGAATCACGCTTCACCATCTGGCAGTCCGATGGACGAGTTTGTATGCCAGGAGAACGCTACCTGCCTGAATGCATAGTGCCAACTGTAAAGTTTGGTGGATGAGGAATAATGGTCTATAGGGCTATTTTTCATGGTTTGGGCTAGGCCCCTTAGTTCCAGTGAAGGGAAATCTTAGCGCTACAGCATACAATGACATTCTAGATGATTCCGTGCTTCCATCTTTGTGGCAACAGTTTGCGGAAGGCCCTTTCCTGTTTCAGCATGACAATGCCCACGTGCACAAAACATGGTCCATACAGAAATGGTTTGTCTAGGTTGGTGTGGAAGAACTGGCCTGCACGGAGCCCTGACCTCAACCCCATCAAACACATTTGGGGTGAATTGGAACGGCAACTGCGAGTCAGGCCTAATTGCCCAACATCAGTCCCCAACGTCATTAATGCTCTTTTGGAGGAATGGAAGAAAGTCCCCACAGCATTGCTCCGACATCTAGCAGAAAGCTGCCCCAGAAGAGTGGAGGCTGTTATAGCAGCAAAGGGTGGGACCAACTCCATATTGATGCCCATGATTGAGGAATGAGATGTTCGACGAGCAGGGGTCCACAAACTTTTGGTAATGTAGTGTATTACTGTGCCTCTTCACATTAGCATCTTCTCACTGTGATCCTCTTCTCCTCTGCAGAGAGAACACTCCAGGATACACACTCCACACACACACACAGGCAGAACACACACAAACACAGATAGGGTGTTACAGCCCTCTCCAGTGCTCTAATGGAAGGTTCATCTCTTAATCCCAGTTACCCTTTTGCCTGGCTAACCAAACTCCTTGTTCTGGCTAAACGCTATGCCACGCCACACGGACGTTCCTTTCTTCTCCGCAAGGAGTCTGGATCTGAGCTCCTCTCTGACAATTTCGAGAACACAAACACATTCTAACCCTTCTGATTGGTCCCAGAAACCCATAGGTTGGGCCAGAGTCAGAACACGTGGGTAAAGTGGCGTTTTGAAAATTCGTCATTGGCCTTGATACTCTGATTGGTTAGAGATGATCCAATCGCTGATGAATTTATTTTGTACACCCCTCATTTTGACCTCACCAGAAAATACTCAGTCTGAGATTGAAGTAAGTAGCGAAAGATAGAGCAGTGGAAGAGTTCAGTTTAAGTCATCAGCTAAGTAAACCTTCCCATTGAGAATCTTAAGCTTATGGTCCAGGAGAATATGTCCAACCACAACAACCACAACACCCTGGCCTGAAAGACATTCTCACTAACACAGGGTCCTATCTAAGGCAATTAACTTGGCTCAGCCCAACACAGAAGCTGCCTCCTCACAGCATACCAGTCTGAAGGAGAAGTCATGCACCAGTCACAGAACCCCATTCTGAAATCAAATCAAGTGATACAACCCTAACTCTCTAGTGTGCTGACCTGGGAGAGATGAGGCCAGGGTCCCCTCGGCTATTTCCACACAAAATACACTTCTCACCACTAAAATGCAGTCTGGTACTCCTTCTCTTCTCAACACTAAAATACAGTCTAGTACTCCTCCTCTCCTCTTCTCAACACTAAAATACAGTCTAGTACTCCTCCTCTCCTCTTCTCAACACTAAAATACAGTCTAGTACTCCTCCTCTTCTCAACACTAAAATACAGTCTAGTACTCCTCCTCTCCTCTTCTCAACACTAAAATACAGTCTAGTACTCCTCCTTTTCTCAACACTAAAATACAGTCTAGTACTCCTCCTCTCCTTTTCTCAACACTAAAATACAACCCCATCAAACACATTTGGGGTGGGTTCTTAGTATTCCTCCTCTTCTCAACAGTAAAATACAGTCTAGTATTCATCCTAGCCACCTCAGCTCCTCAGTCCCAGAAGAAAGGGGGAATATGAAATTAGATTTTGGTTCCCCCCTCACCCTCACCCCTTCCGTTCACCTACCCCCTCTAGTCAGAGAGGCGGCATAATGCCCACCCCAGGGTGACTCCACTGGGAAAAGAGAGGGAAGAGAGTAGAAAAGGAATGAGAGAAAGAGGGAAGAGTGAAAAGAGAGTAGAGAGGGATGAGAGGAGAGAGGGATGAGAGGAGAGAAGGATGAGAGGAGATAAGGATGAGGGGAGAGGGATGAGAGTTGAGGGGGAATGAGGAGAGATGGATGCAAGGGATGAGATTAGAGGGGGAAGAGAGTAGAGAGGCATGAGATGAGAGAGGGGAGAGGGATGAGAGTAGTAGGGGAAGAGAGTAGAGAGGGGTGAGAGGAGAGGGGGATGAGAGGAGAGGGGGAAGAGAGTAGAGAGGGGTGAGAGGAGAGGGGGATGAGAGGAGAGGGGGAAGAGAGTAGAGAGGGATGAGAGAAGAGGGGGATGAGATGAGAGGGGGAAGGAGTAGTGAAATAGATGAATAATACATGTTAGAGTGTTTGTGAACCATCTGTGTTTGTGCCAGGGTTCCTGAGGTTGTGGTGGGGGGCTCCGATGCCCCAGGGTCAGAGTTCACAGCGCTGGCGTGTCAGGGGTGCCAGAGCAGCCTCAGCAAAACAAAGAACTCCCTGATGTCCCTTTGATCCAGATTAGCCCTACAGGGCGATGCCTGAACTCCTCCACGTTCTTACCGTTGTTAATTTTCTTGTAGTGTCTCATCTTTCTCTGTTCTCCAGCCCTCCCTAAGCAACACAATCTGATGAGTGGCACAACACAGTACCCTGCCCTGTATTTTGATTGATTGATAGCAGAGGCTGGTTTGAACCTTGTTCAAAGGCAGGGTTCATTGACGAGGTAGTGATTTTCTTTGTGAGTCTCACGATGGGTTGTTGTTCTGGTATGGAGTAGTGTGTATGGGTGATGCAAGGTGAGCACAGTCGTGGCCAAAAGTTTTGAGAATGACACAAATACTAATTTCCACAAAGTTTGCTGCTTCAGTGTCTTTAGATATTTTTGTCAGATGTTACTATGGAATACTGAAGAATAATTACAAACATTTCATACGTGTCAAAGGCTTTTATTGACAATTACATGAAGTTGATGCAAAGAGTCAATATTTGCAGTGTTGACCCTTCTTTTTCAAGACCTCTGCAATCCGCCCTGGCATGCTGTCAATTAACTTCTGGGCACAATTCTGACTGATGGCAGCCCATTCTTGCATAATCAATGCTTGGAGTTTATCAAAATTTGTTGGTTTTTGTTTGTCCACCCGCCTCTTGAGGATTGACCACAAGTTCTCAATGGGATTTAAGGTCTGGGGAGTTTCCTGGCCATGGACCCAAAATATTGATGTTTTGTTCCCAGAGCCACTTAATTATCACTTTTGCCTTATGGCATGGTGCTCCATCATGCTGGAAAAGGCATTGTTCATCACCAAACTATTCCTGAATGGTTGGGAGAAGTTGCTCTCGGAGGATGTGCCATTCTTTATTAATGGCTGTGTTCTTAGGCAAAATTGTGAGTGAGCCCACTCCCTTGGCTGAGAAGCAACCCCACACAGGAATGGTCTCAGGATGCTTTACTGTTGCCATGGCACAGGACTGATGGTAGCGCTCACCTTGTCTTCTCCGTACAAGCTTTTTTCCGGATGCCCCAAACAATCGTAAAGGGGATTCATCAGAGAAAATGACTTTGCCCCAGTCCTCAGCAGTCCAATCCCTGTACCTTTTGCAGAATATCTGTCCCTGATGTTTTTCCTGGAGAGAAGTGGCTTCTTTGCTGCCATTCTTAACACCAGGCCATCTTCCAAAAGTCTTTGCCTCACTGTGCGTGCAGATGCACTCACACCTGCCTGCTGCCATTCCTGAGCAAGCACTGTACTGGTGGTGCCCCGATCCCGCAGCTGAATCAACTTTAGGAGACGGACCTGGCGCTTGCTGGACTTTCTTGGGTGCCCTGAAGCCTTTTTCACAACAATTGAACCGCTCTACTTGAAGTTCTTGATGATCCGATAAATGGTTGATTTAGGTGCAATCTTACTGGCAGCAATATCCTCGCCTGTGAAGCCCTTTTTGTGCAAAGCAATGATGACGGCACGTGTTTCCTTGCAGGTAACCATGGTTGACAGAGGAAGAACAATGATTCCAAGCACCACCCCCTTTTGAAGCTTCCAGTCTGTTATTCGAACTCAATCAGCATGACAGAGTGATCTCCAGCCTTGTCCTCGTCAACACTCACACCTGTGTTAACTTCTTGGTGCACCCATCCCATTAGCGGGATCATTTTCGGCAACATCCGCTGAATTGCATAGTGCCAAATTCAAATTAAATTACTGAAGATATTTAATTTTCATGAAATCACAAGTGCAATATAGCAAAACACAGCTTAGCTTGTTGTTAATCCACCTGGCGTGTCAGATTTCTAAAAAGCTTTACAGCTTTACAGCTTTTACAGTCCTAGTTTGATTTTCCTCAGGTCTTCACCTGCAATAGCAGTTATGTTATACTCACAGACAATATTTGGACAGTTTTGGAAACTTTAGAGTGTTTAATGTTTAGTTAGAGTCCTAATCTGACAATTATATGCATATTCTAGCTTCTGGGCTTGAGAAATAGGCAGTTTAATTTGGGTATGTTTTTCATCCAAACATCAACATACTGCCCCCTACACTCAACAGGTTAACGAGAGAATCACTGACATGATATCAGCTGGTCCTTTTGTTGCAGGGCTGAAATACAGTGGAAATGTTTTTGGGGGATTCAGTTCATTTGCATGCAAAGAGGGACTTTGCAATTAATTACCATTCATCTGATCACTCTTCATAACATTCTGGAGAATATGCAAATTGCCATCATACAAACTGAGGCAGCAGACTTTATAATTTTTTAATATGAATATTTTTTAATATTAGCGTCATTCTCAAACCCTCTGGCCACGATAGTGGCCACAAAAGTAAAATCTCAGTCCACACAATAACAAGCCCGCTTTCCTCCAATAATCGGTCTATTGTAGCATACAGGGTGAGGGGAAACGTGTGGCCTGTAAAGCCAAAGGTTTAATCATGTTTTACATTTCAAATCACCGTACAGTGGAGCGAGCCTCTCTGTGTCATCTGGACTTGGTCTTGTGTGAGCTTGAGACAGTACAGGGGACAATAGAGAGCATAATGAGTCCTGGCTAGAATTCATTCCCTCTGATCTGAAGAGGAGCTTTGAATGTGTGCTCTGCTGCCTCTCTACAGACACTGCTTTTATGTAGCAATCAGGCCTGGCTAATGGAGAGAGATTTCAGTGCAAAGAGGGATAATATAGGTTACAATAGGTTATCACTGCTTTAGCTGCCGTTTCACCTCGGGGATGCAGACGTAATGCTCACACTTATGAAGTATCTCCTTGCTGAATGCCTGTGACATTTTTAGGGCATTGAGAGCCATCTAATTTGCATATTCAAAACGTTAAGCACAAATGTATCTTTGCCTTCTTTTTTATTTCCTATTGTGTAATTAACATCCTTCCCAGGGAGAGAGATAACAACCTCACTCCTAGCTGTGTGATTATGTTGTAAAGTAGTGGTGTGATGATCTGAGTCAGTCAGTCAACCGAAAGGTTGCTGGATCGAATCCCCGAGCTGACAAGGTAAAACATATGTTGTTCTGCCCCTGAACAAGGCAGTTAACCTACTGTTCCCCGGTAGGCCGTCATTGTAAATAAGAATTTGTTCTTAACTGACTTGCCTAGTTAAATAAAGGTTAAACATTTTTTTTAAAGCAATGTGATTAAGTTGTAATGTAGTGGTGTGATGCTATGTCAATCCGCATAATAAGACAGAAATGGCCTGCTCTTAACTCTCAGCAGGTATTATTTAGTCAGACACACTACACATAGGACCTACAGTGCCTTGCGAAAGTATTCGGCCCCCTTGAACTTTGCAACCTTTTGCCACATTTCAGGCTTCAAACATAAAGATATAAAACTGTATTTTTTTGTGAAGAATCAACAACAAGTGGGACACAATCATGAAGTGGAACGACATTTATTGGATATTTCAAACTTTTTTAACAAATCAAAAACTGAAAAATTGGGCGTGCAAAATTATTCAGCCCCCTTAAGTTAATACTTTGTAGCGCCACCTTTTGCTGCGATTACAGCTGTAAGTCGCTTGGGGTATGTCTCTATCAGTTTTGCACATCGAGAGACTGACATTTTTTCCCATTCCTCCTTGCAAAACAGCTTGAGCTCAGTGAGGTTGGATGGAGAGCATTTGTGAACAGCAGTTTTCAGTTCTTTCCACAGATTCTCGATTGGATTCAGGTCTGGACTTTGACTTGGCCATTCTAACACCTGGATATGTTTATTTTTGAACCATTCCATTGTAGATTTTGCTTTATGTTTTGGATCATTGTCTTGTTGGAAGACAAATCTCCGTCCCAGTCTCAGGTCTTTTGCAGACTCCATCAGGTTTTCTTCCAGAATGGTCCTGTATTTGGCTCCATCCATCTTCCCATCAATTTTAACCATCTTCCCTGTCCCTGCTGAAGAAAAGCAGGCCCAAACCATGATGCTGCCACCACCATGTTTGACAGTGGGGATGGTGTGTTCAAGGTGATGAGCTGTGTTGCTTTTACGCCAAACATAGCGTCTTGCATTGTTGCCAAAAAGTTCAATTTTGGTTTCATCTGACCAGAGCACCTTCTTCCACATGTTTGGTGTGTCTCCCAGGTGGCTTGTGGCAAACTTTAAACGACACTTTTTATGGATATCTTTAAGAAATGGCTTTCTTCTTGCCAGTCTTCCATAAAGGCCAGATTTGTGCAATATACGACTGATTGTTGTCCTATGGACAGAGTCTCCCACCTCAGCTGTAGATCTCTGCAGTTCATCCAGAGTGATCATGGGCCTCTTGGCTGCATTTCTGATCAGTCTTATCCTTGTATGAGCTGAAAGTTTAGAGGGACGGCCAGGTCTTGGTAGATTTGCAGTGGTCTGATACTCCTTCCATTTCAATATTATCGCTTGCACAGTGCTCCTTGGGATGTTTAAAGCTTGGGAAATCTTTTTGTATCCAAATCCGGCTTTAAACTTCTTCACAACAGTATCTCGGACCTGCCTGGTGTGTTCCTTGTTCTTCATGATGCTCTCTGCGCTTTTAACGGACCTCTGAGACTATCACAGTGCAGGTGCATTTATACGGAGACTTGATTACACACAGGTGGATTGTATTTATCATCATTAGTCATTTAGGTCAACATTGGATCATTCAGAGATCCTCACTGAACTTCTGGAGAGAGTTTGCTGCACTGAAAGTAAATGGGCTGAATAATTTTGCACGCCCAATTTTTCAGTTTTTGATTTGTTAAAAAAGTTTGAAATATCCAATAAATGTCGTTCCACTTCATGATTGTGTCCCACTTGTTGTTGATTCTTCACAAAAAAATACAGTTTTATATCTTAATGTTTGAAGCCTGAAATGTGGCAAAATGTCGCAAAGTTCAAGGGGGCCGAATACTTTCGCAAGGCACTGTATATCACATCACCAACAACTAGACCTCACATTATTCACATAGCACCTATAACACATCACCAACAACTAGACCTCACATTATTCACATAGCACCTATAACACATCACCAACAACTAGACCTCACATTATTCACATAGCACCTAAACTCAGCAAAAAAAGAAACATCCTCTCACTTTCAACTGTGTTTATTTTCAGCAAACTTAACATGTGTAAATATTTGTATGAACAGAACAAGATTCAACATCTGAGACAAACTGAACAAGTTCCACAGACATGTGACTAACAGAAATTGGTAATGTGTCCCTGAACAAAGGGGAGTTCAAATTCAAAAGAAACAGTCAGTATCTGGTGTGGCCACCAGCTGCATTAAGTACTGCAGTGCATCTCCTCCTCATGGACTGTACCATATTTGCCAGTTCTTGCTGTGAGATGTTACCCCACTCTTCCACCAAGGCACCTGCAAGTTCCCGGACATTTCTGGGGGTAATGGCCCTAGCCCTCACCCTCCGATCCAACAAGTCCCAGACGTGCTCAATGGGATTGAGATCCGGGCTCTTCGCTGGCCATGGCAGAACACTGACATTCCTGTCTTGCAGGAAATCACGCACAGAACGAGCAGTATGGCTGGTGGAATTGACATGCTGTAGTGTCATGTCAGGATGAGCCTGCAGGAAGGCAATCACATGAGGGAAGAGGATGTCTTCCCTGTAATGCACAGCATTGAGATTGCCCACAATGACGACAAGCCCAGTCCGATGATGATGTGACACACACCAACCCAGAACATGACGGACCCTCCACCTCCAAATTGATCCCGCTCCAGAGTACAGGCAACTCATAAAATATTTTACAAAAAGTGCTGTTATCTTTACAAGATGTGGTTTTGAAAGGTATTTAAAACAATCATTTTGACCCTATATTTTTTTATTAGCATAAAATGTCATTTTCTAAAATAATTGGACGCTCGTTCCTTCAATGATAAACGCGAATCTGACCATCACCCCTGGTGAGACAAAACCGCGACTCGTCAGTGAAGAGCACTTTTTGCCAGTCCTGTCTGGTCCAGCGACGGTGGGTTTGTGCCCATAGGCGACATTGTTTCCGGTGATGTCTGGTGAGGACCTGCCTTACAACAGGCCTACAAGCCCTCAGTCTAGCCTCTCTCAGCCTATTGCGGACAGTCTGATTGTACGTTCCTGGTGTAACTCAGGCAGTTGTTGTTGCCATCCTGTTCGGATGTACCAATCCTGTGCAGATATTGTTACACATGGTCTGCCACTGAGAGGATGATCAGCCGTCTGTCCTGTCTCCCTGTAGCCCTGTCTTAGGTGTCTCACAGTACGGACATTGCAGTTTATTGCCCTGGCCACATCTGCAGTCCTCATGCCTCCTTGCAGCATGCCTAAGGCACATTCATGTAGATGAGCAGGGATCCTGGCCATCTTTCTTTTGGTATTTTTCAGAGTCAGTAGAAAGGCCTCTTTAGTTTCCTAAGTATTCATAACTGTGACCTTAATTGCCTACCGTGTGTAAGCTGTTAGTGTCTTAACGACCGTTCCGCAGGTGCATGTTCGATAATTGTTTATGGTTCATTCAACATGCATTTGAAACAGTGTTTAAACCCTTTATAATGAAGATATGGGAAGTTATTTGGATTTCTATGAATTCTTTTTGAAAGACAGGGTTCTGAAAAAGTGGCTTTTCTTTTTTTTCTGAGTTTATAACACATCACCAACAACTAGACCACACATTACTCACATAAGGCTGTCGTGTCTTTGGTTATGCCGGATTAAGTGATATGACATGCTATTCTATAAAATAATTTCTCCGTAATTAATATTACCTGATTAAGCTAATCATGTAAATGTAATTAACTAGAGAGTCGGGGCACCATAAAATAGTATTTATAGAGCTGTTATCTTCCGAATAAACTCTTAAAGACCTAGTAATATTTTACAACAATAGCAGTCAATATTAATCGTCATCTTAATTCAGTCTCATCTGAAAGTTGTAAATTCTTGCACGGACCCTGGCTAACAAGTTGAATCAGCAATACAAAATTGGGTTTAATTATTTATTTACTAAATACCTAACTAATCACACAGAATTACACATACACATAATTAAATCATAACTTGATTACAAATTACGTCATAAAGGAAAACGTCCCTAGCGGGCGGAACAGATATGACAGCTGGTTACACAAAAGAAAAGGGGCTGGGTTTGAGTGAAAGAGCGGGAAGACTGAGGAACAAAGGGCAAAGCTTTGCTATCGTAAATACAGAATCTTATGCATTCTAAATTACCGCCCATTTGGAAAAGGAAAATGCAATAAATATTTACTCTGAGCTGCGCTTCGGTAGGTTAGTGTTAGATGGAAGGCCGTGTTGCCCAACCGAGTCCTTTTTTCTTTGTCTCTGCTGGTAATTGGATATGTTGTAGTAATGTCGTTGTGTGGTAGACGGGATACTCTGTCTGTTCCTTCCTAACCTGCGTTTGCAGCTGCTGTTGCTAACTCAACGGCTAGGAGGTATCTGTAGTGAATAAGAGTTCAAAGTTCATACCATTCGCAACCAAAGCTCACACTGATGTTGGCTTCGTTCTGTAGTTATTATCTGAACCATTCTGACATCGTACCGTCGTCCTCACATCCTCGGAACAGGAGGTTATATTGTCCTCAAGGCTTTATATAGGAATGGAGAGGAGGGCGTGTTTAAAACGTTTTATAGCACATGTCCCTTCACAGGGGCGGGCCACTGATTGAAAACCCAAATCTCACATTTTAGCAGCTAAAATCACATTTCATGCCATCACAAATCATTTTATATTCAAACATTTACATTAAACAACAATTCCATGTGAATCCGATAACTCTGATGTGTAGACTTTCCACTGTAGAGTTTATGTCATCTTATCATTGATGAGAATGTCTCAGATGACAACCGAACTGACATCATATTCATTAAGTACCACCGCATATGTTCAATTGGTCGAATTACCAGAATATAGTTCATTTCCCCCACCTTCTGATGTTCCCAGAATCTCTATGTTAACCAAGGTGTTTGCAAATGTAACATCAATAGGGTAGAGAGAGGAAAAAGGGGGGAAGAGGTATTTATGACTGTCATAAACCTACCCCCAGGCCAACGTCATGACAAGGCCTATGACACATCACCAACAACTAGACCACACATTATTCACATAGAACCTATAACACATCACCAACAACTAGAACCCAATGGAATGGAAACACAGGTATATCAAGGTATGACGTGAGCAGGAAGATGATCAAACCAATGATTTTGTATTTTTATTCTTCTGCCAAGCGAGAAGAAGTGGCCGGTAGGCTGACTGTTATTTCGTTGTTTTCCAATAAAGATGCTCAAACTAGTTGGAAGGCTACGTGGCAGGACAGGCTCCATTATGGAGCAGCACACCTCAGGCTAGCACCCTGCAGACACCTCAGTCCCAGCCTCCCCTCTCTCCTTTAACAAGTGGATGTCAGTCCACGGGAATTTAAATTGTTTTCCTTGGCCTCAGACAATGGAATGATAATGGATGATGGAGATCAGCCAGGCATGCTGGAGGGAGGGGAAAGAAAATGGTCAAGGTTGGGAGAGTGAATTTCCTGGGGTCAGAGTTCAAGGGATTAAGCATCTGTCAGGAGGAGAGAATGGAGGGGTGGAGGAGAAGGAGGGCAGGTTGACATTGGATGGGGAATGTGATAGAGGGTCTCAGACAGGGCTCTCCCTCTAGCCCCAGGTCACTGTTGGGTCTGTTTAGACCCTCCTGAAATGCAATGCTCGTTGCTGCTGTCTGACCCCTTACAGGGATGAACTGTGGTGTCTGGTTTTCAACATAACAACAGAAACCAATCCAACCCTGTTGCTAAACCTCTTCTATGTTGTGTCCTCTTTTCTTCCATGTGTCCTCCTGAACACTCCTGGTGTCCGATACCCCCCTCTTCTATGATTACCTTGATTACTGCAGGTAAGTGTGGTCAACCCCTCTATCACAAACAGACACAATCACACACAACTGATTTTTCACAGTTCGTACACCGTTAACTACAGTTTCATACATACACATTAAGATGTATGTTAATTGAGACAGACATAGGGGGTACAGGGCAAGGCCAACTAAAGAGAGAGCATTGAGCTTAGTGAGCTAATGCTTTTAACAGGATTTCCTACAGAAGTACTTAGCTCCCAAAAACACATTGAAACGTAAAGCCTGCCCAATCATCCAAGCCTGAGCAGTTTATATTTGTTCTAAGGACCAGTCTGTGTGTGTTTAAGGCCTGCTGGGAGGGAGAGAGCAGGCAGGAGAAGAGCAGCTTCATTTTCCTAAATTAAAACTGTGTGGTAGATATTGGAGCGGATGTGGGCTAAGGTTGCTTGACACCATGCACTTGTTGTACGAGTGTGTGTGTGTGTGTGTGTGTGTGTGTGTGTGCATGGTATGGGATGCGTGGCACCAGATGGGCCCCTGGGGTGAGCAACAGCTGTAGGAGTTGATGTGGCCCAGCACAGAGCTGCACCACAGCACCCCTCTCCCACTCAGCTCAACCAGGGGGCTGTGGAAATGGAAGCCCTGGGGCTGTTAAACTGTCATCCATGGCCCCTTCTCCACCCCCTCACACACCTCACAGCCTGCTCTGCCCATATCTATGATCCCCAAGAGGCCATGGGCACGGTCACCGCCCGGTACAGACCCATAAAACACCCATCAGCCCCTCAGAGCAAGGAGTTCATCTCCTACACACACACTGGGTTTATTCAATTTATTGAGAAGAGGAGAGGAGAGGAGAGGAGAGGAGAGGAGAGGAGAGGAGAGGAGAGGAGAGGAGAGGAGAGGGCCCGCTTGTTTGATTATTTGGGTGCATGCAAACTGGGCCAGCTGTGTAGCTGTTAACACATTGTTTTATGTTGGTATCTCTCTCAAACACAGTGCTTACATTGTGACTTCATTCCTTCAGGCTCTGTTCTTTTCAGTCTACACATGTTTGGATCACACTCCTCTCACTTTTTCTGTCTCTCTCGTTCTCTCTTTCTGTCGTTCTCTCGTTCTCTTGTTCTCTCTCTCTCTCTCTCTCTCTCTCTCTCTCTCTCTCTCTCTCTCTCTCTCTCTCTCTCTCTCTCTATCTCTCTCTCTCTCTGTCTTTCTCTCAATGGCCAACAACAAACACTCCTCCCTGGTGTAGGGTTTTCTCTGGTTTTCTGGTGAAGTCTCCTGGTCCTCCATATGGGCTGTGTGTAGAGGCTGTGTGTAGAGGCTGTGTGTAGAGACTGGTCTGGTCATGCCACTGCTGATTTATATAGGATCGTCTACTCTAGCGTGACATGTTCATTTTGCCAGGACAGGACAGGTGGTATTAGTTACTAGGCTGAAGATTAAAAGGAAGTCAAGCAACATGTTGTTTCTGAGACAAGATATTGTTGTAAGTGTTATAGTAGAGACAAATAGTTACTTACTATGTCTGTCCCTACAGAGCATTTTATTGTCAGATCAGTGGGTAGTGTTTGTGTGTTTTTGTTCCAATTTTTGTATGTTGTTTGGGTGCATTTGTGTGTGTGTGACGGAGGAGGCATTTCTTGGATGTCTCTAAAAAGGCACCAATGTGTTGAACAAAGGGTTCAGCAGTACAGAAGCGTCCCCAGAGAGACATCTCAAAGAGCCTAAAGTGAAGAAACATATGTGTCCCTCCCTGCCTGCCTGCCTGCCTGCCTCCCTCCCTCCCTGACTCCCTCCCTCCTTGCCTCCCTCCTTGCCTCCCTCCCTCCCTGCCTATTTGGGTGTTGTTTATTTAATCTTTATTTCATTAGGCAAGTCAGTAAAGAATGCATTCTTATTTTCAATGACGGCCTATGAACGGTGGGTTAACTGCTTTGTTCATGGGCAGAACGACATTTTTACCTTGTCAGCTCAGAGTTAGGCTACTGCAAAGGAACACTTGTTCTCAATGAGCTCCCCCAGTGTTTGTTTTTACCTGTGGTTAACAAAGCTACTCACAGACATGTGACGGCCTGGAAAACAAGTGTTTTTACAGGAGCAACACGCCTCATCATTCCTACATGCCACATCATTTCTACTGCAGCGGCCATATTGCCTTAGTGAAAGAAACAGATGTGAGAGAAAATATATTTGATTATTTTATGAGCTAACTGCTTTTGGACCTACAATAATGGAGTTACCTCACAATCTGAACCGCAAACAGCTTCTGCTAATAAAGGAACCAATCAAATGACAGAGATTAAAATCAAATCTTCTTGCCTATATGGTCCTCCGAGCCAATCAGATGGCAGGTAGCTGATACAATTGTCAGGTGCATTGAGGAAAGAGAAAGAAGTGGAAAGTGAGACTGGTCAGTACCATCCTCCTCCTGGTTCTTCTCCTCCTCTCCATTCTGCTCAGTGCCTGAGGACTAGCAATCTGAGATGAAAGGGAGAGTAGCTCTGACACACATTCACCTTCCTTGTCATTTCCTCCAACCGTTTCAGACTTTACTAGTGGAATAAAATGGAAAAACCTTCCCGAAAGTGCTTTTGAAATCCCCAGGCTGAAACATCACCTCCGATTCCTCTTCTAACCTGCCTCCAACACAGACGTGATGGAGAGAGAGAGGAGGAGAGTGTCTGTGAGTGTGTGAAAAAGACATGTTGTTATCTCCCTCACCTTACCAAAGGGAAACTATTCTGTGACCCTGTCGGGGCCAAGCAGGGGACTCTGGTCAAAAGAGATTTAGGGGTGACTAGTGTGTCTCTCTGAGGCAATACCCACAGCCTCTGTAGTGTCTGGTGAAAGACAAAGCCACAGGCTTAGTGGAGGCAGGCTGCAACACACAACGCAGCCAGAGAAATTCCTCACATTGTTGCCAGTGCCTGTAAGCGGTAATTGTTTATTTGAATATTTCGGTAATTTACAGATTCACAATGTCGAAAACAAACAGCGATGAGCAAGCAGCTCTTTGAGATAGACTGAGTAATGCATGGAGGAGAAAATCCCCTAGAGCTCAGAGCTCTCTCTCGTTCCGCACGTACACACACACACACACACACACGCACGCACACGCACGCACACACGCACGCACGCACGCACACACGCACGCACGCACACACGCACGCACGCACGCACACACACACACACACACATAGACACAGCTACGGATGCCTGCAGGGTAGAGGAGGATGCCACCACCATTACCATGGTATTCAACACGCTCCTCTCCTCCAGACTGAGCCCTGTAGCTGCTGTTAGTGAACTCTGACCTCTGTGTGGGAGTATCCCTTTTCCCAGATGAGTTAAAGTGGAGTAGCTTGGCGAATATATACAGTTATGCTCCTGCAATTAATGCCTCATTGTGGTAGTTAACAACTACAGCCATTCCATCGTTCATTGCTATCTGTTCATTTCCTACCTGATGTCTGACTACTGGTAAATGACTCTGTCCTGACAGTCATGTCCATGTGGACTGAATCTCTCTGTTTCTGTTATTAAACACATCAAAGACTATTTGCTGGTCAAACAGGCAGTCTGTTCAGTGGGAGTTCAGTGGGAGTTCAGTGGGAGTTGTTTTATCTGGCCCGCAGCTCTCTTCTAGCTAATGCCCTGTGTCTCACTTCCCTTCTGCTGAAATTTCTAAAACAAGGTGTCTGCATTTCTTCTCTGATGGCAGTTTGGGGGTGTTATTATTGCTGTTTTATTGCTTTCTCCTGTTAACGAAGCGGAATGTAGGACAAGCCAATTACCAGGCTAGGCCATCAGGCAGCATCTCCCCAGCAGCGTTTTACACAACCCAGGATTATTATTGTTCATTAGGTTACGGACAGATTCTGCACAGCTAATGAGTAAAAAGCATCCCAGAAGCCTCTTTGACCAACAGGACCACAATTAATTGAATTAGAACATATTGCCTAATAATGTGAATGCATGGTGGGATGCGTTTATAATTACAACGACTCTCAGAAACAGTTTGACAGAACCCTGAAATAGAGGTCTGTGTGTGTGTGTGTGTGTGTGTGTGTGTGTGTGTGCGTGCGCGTGCGCGTGCATGTGTGTGTTTTGGCAGTTAGTGGAGGGGGACTGGGAATGGTGGAGGACTGTCAAGAGTGTGTTGTTTAAGTAGACAGAGCGTTAATGGGTTACTATAGCCGGGGTGGGAGGCTGGGAGCACAGAGGGGACAGCTGGGTGTCTCTGGGACAGGATGGGAGGGGACAGCTGGGTGTCTCTGGGACTGGATGGGAGGGGACAGCTGGGTGTCTCTGGGACAGGATGGGAGGGGACAGCTGGCTGTCTCTGGGACTGGATGGAAGGGGACAGCTGGGTGTCTGGTGGTGGGACTGGGTGGGAGGGGACAGCTGGCTGTCTCTGGGACTGGATGGGAGGAGACAGCTGGGTGTCTCTGGGACTGGATGGGAGGGGACAGCTGGGTGTCTCTGGGACAGGATGGGAGGGGACAGCTGGGTGTCTCTGGGACTGGATGGGAGGGGACAGCTGGGTGTCTCTGGGACTGGATGGGAGGGGACAGCTGGGTGTCTCTGGGACTGGATGGGAGGGGACAGCTGGGTGTCTCTGGGACTGGATGGGAGGGGACAGCTGGGTGTCTCTGGGACAGGATGGGAGGGGACAGCTGGGTGTCTCTGGGACTGGATGGGAGGGGACAGCTGGGTGTCTCTGGGACTGGATGGGAGGGGACAGCTGGGTGTCTCTGGGACTGGATGGGAGGGGACAGCTGGGTGTCTCTGGGACTGGATGGGAGGGGACAGCTGGCTGTCTCTGGGACTGGATGGAAGGGGACAGCTGGGTGTCTCTGGGACAGGATGGGAAGGGACAGCTGGGTGTCTCTGGGACTGGATGGGAGGGAACAGCTGGGTGTCTCTGGGACAGGATGGGAGGGGACAGCTGGGTGTCTGGTGGTGGGACTGAGTGGAAGGGGATAGCTGTCTGTCTCTGGGACTAGATGGGAGGGGACAGCTGGGTGTCTCTGGGACTGGATGGGAGGGGACAGCTGGGTGTCTGGTGGTGGGACTGAGTGGAAGGGGATAGCTGTCTGTCTCTGGGACTGGATGGGAGGGGACAGCTGGGTGTCTCTGGGACTGGATGGGAGGGGACAGCTGGGTGTCTCTGGGACTGGATGGGAGGGGACAGCTGGGTGTCTCTGGGACTGGATGGGAGGGGACAGCTGGCTGTCTCTGGGACTGGATGGGAGGGGACAGCTGGGTGTCTCTGGGACTGGATGTGAGGGGACAGCTGGGTGTCTGGTGGTGGGACTGGATGGGAGGGGACAGCTGGGTGCCTGGTGGTGGGACTGGATGGGAGGGGACAGCTGTGTGTCTGGTGGTGGGACAGGATGGGAGGGGACAGCTGGGTGTCTCTGGGACTGGATGTGAGGGGACAGCTGGGTGTCTGGTGGTGGGACTGGATGGGAGGGGACAGCTGGGTGCCTGGTGGTGGGACTGGATGGGAGGGGACAGCTGTGTGTCTGGTGGTGGGACAGGATGGGAGGGGACAGCTGGGTGTCTGGTGGTGGGACTGGATGGGAGGGGACAGCTGGGTGTCTGGTGGTGGGACAGGATGGGAGGGGACAGCTGGGTGTCTGGTGGTGGGACTGAGTGGGAGGGGACAGCTGAGTGTCTGGTGGTGGGACTGAGTGGGAGAGGAGTGTTTGGGAAGTGGGAGTGAATGCTCCTTCTCAGATCAGATGGTACAATGCTAGAGGCACAGAGGACGCCAGTCAAGCTGTGTCAGCAGAGCCTTGAGCGGTTAGGAAACCCTTCTGTAGATTAACAAATGGTGTTGTAACCATTTATTCTGTCAATAAATTCATTTTCACAACATCTTCTCTGGCAGTTTCAGTTTTTAGCCTCTCTCCTAGTCGACTCCCTCTCTCGAACCCAGGTCTACACTCTGTGGCATAAACATGCTTCTTCTCTCCTAGGTGTGAGACTTCAGGTGTATAACAGGGACTATACCCATCATCACCTCCAGTGACTCAGTCATTCCTGCATGCTATCAGCTTGGAGCTCTGCTCTCTCAGTAACAATTAGTGCAGCGCCACAGAAATCAACCAGAGTAACTGGCCTTTGTGGAGATGCAGGCCTCATCAAGCCTGGGCACATTGGGCCTGATCTGATCCTATAGCGTGAATAACCTCCCTGACACTCAGCCTGGCCCACTATCCTCCCTGACACTCAGCCTGGCCCACTATCCTCCCTGACACTCAGCCTGGCCCACTATCCTCCCTGACACTCAGCCTGGCCCACTATCCTCTCTGACACTAAGCCTGGCCCACTATCCTCCCTGACACTAAGCCTGGCCCACTATCCTCCCTGACACTAAGCCTGGCCCACTATCCTCCCTGACACTCAGCCTGGCCCACTATCCTCTCTGACACTAAGCCTGGCCCACTATCCTCCCTGACACTCAGCCTGGCCCACTATCCTCTCTGACACTCAGCCTGGCCCACTATCCTCTCTGACACTCAGCCTGGCCCACTATCCTCCCTGACATTCAGCCTGGCCCACTATCCTCCCTGACATTCAGCCTGGCCCACTATCCTCCCTGACACTCAGCATGGCCCACTATCCTCTCTGACACTAAGCCTGGCCCACTATCCTCTCTGACACTCAGCCTGGCCCACTATCCTCCCTGACACTCAGCCTGGTCCACTATCCTCTCTGACACTCAGCCTGGCCCACTATCTTATCTGACATTCAGCCTGGCCCACTATCCTCCCTGACACTCAGCCTGGCCCACTATCCTCCCTGACACTCAGTCTGGCCCACTATCCTCCCTGACACTAAGCCTGGCCCACTATCCTCCCTGACACTCAGTCTGGCCCACTATCCTCTCTGACACTCAGTCTGGCCCACTATCCTCTCTAACACTCAATTTGGCCCACTATCCTCCCTGACACTCAGCCTGGCCCACTATCCTACCTGACACTCAGTCTGGCCCACTATCCTCTCTGACACTCAGCCTGGCCCACTATCCTCCCTGACACTCAGCCTGGTCCACTATCCTCTCTGACACTCAGCCTGGCCCACTATCCTCTCTAACACTCAATTTGGCCCACTATCCTCCCTGACACTCAGCCTGGCCCACTATCCTCCCTGACACTCAGTCTGGCCCACTATCCTCCCTGACACTCAGCCTGGCCCACTATCCTCTCTGACACTCAACCTGGCCCACTACCCTCTCTGACACCTAATCACAGTGTTGTTGGCAGTATTTCAGTTGATTTTCCTTCACTGTTTTCAGTTACTGACTTTCTATCATTGCCCTTTTTCTTTCTGTCAGTCTTTCCATCTGTCTATAGTTATCTCTCTTTATTTCTCTGTTCGTCTTAATTCTTCTGCCTTTTCCTCTCTCTCTCTTTGAATATACAGTGGTAATCTATGGAGAGAGTCCAATGCTGTTTGATCCAGTAGCAGTCCAAGATGGCGTAGCAGTTCAGATGTCTTTTTGTCTTGTTGTGTCCCGTGTATATATATTTTTTTCTCCTTCATATATATTTCATATATATTTTAATTATTTTTAACCTCAATTTCAATATACTCTCCTGCAACCCGCTATTTTCTATACTTTAGAACCGGAACCACTAACAGAAGCTAGCCAGCTAACTAGCTACTAGCTAGTAGTCAGTTAGCCACTGCTAGCGGTCACCAGTTAACCTTAGTCCGGTTAACTCCTGCCAGTCTGCTCATCGCGATTCAATCCAGAGCACCATCTCCAGATTCCTAGCCCTCTTCAAAGGGGGTGACACTCTAGACCTAAACTGTTATAGACCTATATCCATCCTTCCCTGCTTCTCTAAAGTCTTCGAAAGCCAAGTTAAATAAACAGATCACTGACCATTTCGGATCCCACCGTATCTTCTCCGTTGTGCAATCCGGTTTCCGAGCTGGTCACGGGTGCACCTCAGCCACGCTCAAGGTACTGAGCGATAGTTTTAGAGAGAGAGGGTCCAGATTGTCTAGTCCAGCTGATTTGTACGGGTGCAGGTTTTGCAGCGCTTTCAGAACTTCTGCAATCTGGTTTTGGGTGAAGGAAAAGCTGGGGAGGCTCGGGCAAGTAGCTGCGTGGGGGGCGGAGCTGTTGGCCGGGGCTGGGGTAGCCAGGAGGAATCATGGCCAGCCGTAGAGAAGTGCTAATTTAAATTTTAGATTATCATGGATTTATCGGTGGTGACCGTGTTACCTAGCCTCAGTTCAGTGAGCAGCTGAGAGGAGGTGCTCTTGTTCTCCATGGATTTTACAGTGTCCCAAAACTTACACATTCATCTTCTGCACATCCATCACACTAGTGTTTAACTGCTAAATTGTAATTACTTCGCCATTACGGCCTATTTATTATCTTACCTCATTTGCACACACTGTATATATATTTTTTTTCTATTGTGTTATTGACTGTACGTTTGTTTATTCAATGTGTAACTCTGTGTTGTTGTTTGTGTCGCACTGCTTTGCTTCATCATAGCCAGTTCGCAGTTGTAAATGGGAATTTGTTCTCAACTAGCCAACCTGGTTAAATAAAGGTGAAATAAAAAAATAATAAACAAATTGAGCTATGATGAATCTGTCCCTAGCAGTCTGAGTCTAGTGGGGATTAACAGAGAACTGCTCATCACTCAAACACAGTGCAGTGACCTGGATGGGCCTGTCATAGACATCCAGCCAGACACATAGAAACCTTGATCCTGGCTAGTGTCTCCCAAGATACCCCCACTCAGACGCTCACAGTCACACACACACACACACACAAACATGCACCAATATCATGTTATCTATCCATTCACTCACACAGGCATTGCAGCCTCTACTCACGCACTTACGCACGCACGGACATACATACACACACACACACACACACACACACACACACACACACACACACACACACACACGCACACACGCACACATGCACACACACACACACCATCACTTCCACCACACTCACACCCTGATTGAACAAAACAGGGGGAGGCGAGAGTCATTTCTGAAATAAATGGAGAGACTATTAAGTCCCCTTGAGACGACAGTATTTAGCACTGTCACAGGGGACTGCCGGGAAAGACCAGGAGGCTCAGGGTGAAAATGGACCCATCTAACCTCCATCATTACTCATCCTGATGACTGCTGAAAGGAGGAGGGGGGGCTAGAGGGAGAAGGGGAAGGGGGAGCATTGGGAAGCTCAGACCGGGCTTCCTGCTATGATGGATGGAACATGTTGAAAGAGGAAGGCAGGACTGGCTACTGTGGAGGGGCAGCAAGGGAACGTAAGAAGGCGGAGTGGATGAAATTATCCATCATTAGGGAAAAGGAATTAGTCTGATTGAGGAGGGCTGGAGAAAGAGGGGAGGAGACGTTGAGAGAAGGTGAAGCAGGAATTGAGAGACAGAGAGAGAAAGAGAGCCATGAGCATGGATGGGTAAAGGTGAGGACTTTGTAAAAAGAAGAATTAAACCTGCTAGCAGATGGGGATGTTAACTACTCACCCAGCATTGGAGAAAGACGGGAGAAATGGGCTAAATGTTGCCTTCAAAGTGCCCTGCTGTCTGTCCCCTGTGTGCTGGGTGGTGGGTGTTATGGAGGATTATGAGTTTGGCCAGGCAGGCCGGGGTTAAGATGAATGGCTGATCTTTTTAGGATCCAAGATGGTCATTATCGTTCCCACATGGGCCCGCTAGAAAAAACCCCCAAAGCCTTTTTGATTCACACGGGTTTGTTGTCCCTCTCCTTTCTCTTATGTTCCTTTGTTGTGTCAGTAAACACAGAGCTACTTTATGTCTCCTTCAGGAGGGTGATGGTGCTGAGGCCTGTCCACAGGACCAGTAGCTCTCTCTCTACTTTATGTCTCCTTCAGGAGGGTGATGGTGCTGAGGCCTGTCCACAGGACCAGTAGCTCTCTCTCTACTTTATGTCTCCTTCAGGAGGGTGATGATGCTGAGGCCTGTCCACAGGACCAGTAGCTCTCTCTCTACTTTATGTCTACTTCAGGAGGGTGATGGTGCTGAGGCCTGTCCACAGGACCAGTAGCTCTCTCTCTACTTTATGTCTCCTCCAGGAGGGTGAGGCCACGTCCCTGACACATTATTTCACAGCAGGGATGGCCAGTGGGTCCAGAGTAGTGTCATACTTGTTCTCCATCCCTAGCAAACACAGCTGATGAAACTGATTGCATTCTAAACTGTAGATTATGACCATTGACGTCAGGTGTGTTAGTGGGGGCTGGGGCAGAAATGTGACACCAATCAGGACTGGAGTTGCCCATCCTTGTTCCACAGGAAGCTGTACATCTAGTGTAAAGGGGACGTTGTAGGGGTGTTTTGTATACTGTCCCATTATATTTAAATGGGAACAGAATTCCTCAGTATTGTTTTGTTGTGACACGTTCCATGATTCATCGTCAGTCACAGACAGGTCTCGGCCAGGCACCCTGTCATTATTCCAGTCTAGGGTGACATACAGCACTAAATGCTCATACATATGTTGCCATGGTAATAAATAACAGGGTATGAAGCAAAACTTTGGATGGATTCCTTAAATAGCTATCTCGGTCCTGTTCTCCTCCAATCAGAGCTATTGTTACTAACCGTGCCAATCAGCTGTAAAAGCCTACACAAAACACAGACAGACAGACAGACAGGCAGGCAGGCTGGCTGGCTGGCTGCTGGCTGGCTGGCTGGCTGGCTGGCTGGCTGGCTGGCTGGCTGGGCAGACATACATACAGGCAGGCAGGCAGACAGTAGTACTGTTGTTATACAGCAGGGTGGATAGATGTTTGGATAGAGGACTCCTGGGCAGCCATTCTTATCGACCTCTTCTTTGTAGTGTCACTCCAGTCATGTATTGTGGAGAAGCATGATGTTGACATTGCTCTCAGCAGGATGACTGTCACTCTTTGTGCTGTCTGTCTATTAACACCTGGCTGAATATTCTATCTTCCCAGTAGCAGAAAGATTACACAGCAGAGTAGTGTGATTGGCTGGGATGGTATGGGTTTTGACTGACAAGGAGATGAACCGACAGACAGACACGGCCGGTAGGCAGACACAGCTACTTCTGTCCACTTCAATCTTTCCCCCCTACATTGTGCTTGCTTGCATGTGTGTCTGAGTGTCTGAGTGAGTGAGTGTCTGAGTGAGTGAGTGTCTGAGTGAGTGAGTGTCTGAGTGAGTGAGTGTCTGAGTGAGTGAGTGTCTGATTGAGTGAGTGTCTGATTGAGTGAGTGTCTGAGTGAGTGTGTGTCTGATTGAGTGAGTGAGTGAGTGGGTGAGCGAGTGAGAGAGAGAGTATGTATGTGTGTGTGTGTGTGTGTGTGTGTGTGTGTGTGTGACTATAAATAAACTGGCAGATAGTCCACTTTGGGGTGTACTTGGCCTCCACCCTTACCCGTTCCCTTTACTTTGTTCCGTCTGTGTTTGCTTAGAGGTGGACTGGGTCCTTGTTCCGTCTGTGTTTGCTTAGAGGTGGACTGGGTCCTTGTTCCGTCTGTGTTTGCTTAGAGGTGGACTGGGTCCTTGTTCCGTCTGTGTTTGCTTAGAGGTGGACTGGGTCCTTGTTCCGTCTGTGTTTGCTTAGAGGTGGACTGGGTCCTTGTTCCGTCTGTGTTTGCTTAGAGGTGGACTGGGTCCTTGTTCCGTCTGTGTTTGCTTAGAGGTGGACTGGGTCCTTGTTCCGTCTGTGTTTGCTTAGAGGTGGACTGGGTCCTTGTTCCGTCTGTGTTTGCTTAGAGGTGGACTGGGTCCTTGTTCCGTCTGTGTTTGCTTAGCGGTGGACTGGGTCCTTGTTCCGTCTGTGTTTGCTTAGCGGTGGACTGGGTCCTTGTTCCGTCTGTGTTTGCTTAGAGGTGGACTGGGTCCTTGTTCCGTCTGTGTTTGCTTAGAGGTGGACTGGGTCCTTGTTCCGTCTGTGTTTGCTTAGCGGTGGACTGGGTCCTTGTTCCGTCTGTGTTTGCTTAGAGGTGGACTGGGTCCTTGTTCCGTCTGTGTTTGCTTAGAGGTGGACTGGGTCCTTGTTCCGTCTGTGTTTGCATAGAGGTGGACTGGGTCCTTGTTCCGTCTGTGTTTGCTTAGAGGTGGACTGGGTCCTTGTTCCGTCTGTGTTTGCTTAGAGGTGGACTGGGTCCTTGTTCCGTCTGTGTTTGCATAGAGGTGGACTGGGTCCTTGTTCCGTCTGTGTTTGCTTAGAGGTGGACTGGGTCCTTGTTCCGTCTGTGTTTGCTTAGAGGTGGACTGGGTCCTTGTTCCGTCTGTGTTTGCTTAGAGGTGGACTGGGTCCTTGTTCCGTCTGTGTTTGCTTAGCGGTGGACTGGGTCCTTGTTCCGTCTGTGTTTGCTTAGAGGTGGACTGGGTCCTTGTTTCGTCTGTGTTTGCTTAGAGGTGGACTGGGTCCTTGTTCCGTCTGTGTTTGCTTAGCGGTGGACTGGGTCCTTGTTCCGTCTGTGTTTGCTTAGAGGTGGACTGGGTCCTTGTTCCGTCTGTGTTTGCTTAGAGGTGGACTGGGTCCTTGTTCCGTCTGTGTTTGCTTAGAGGTGGACTGGGTCCTTGTTCCGTCTGTGTTTGCTTAGAGGTGGACTGGTTCCTTGTTCCGTCTGTGTTTGCTTAGAGGTGGACTGGGTCCTTGTTCCGTCTGTGTTTGCTTAGAGGTGGACTGGGTCCTTGTTCCGTCTGTGTTTGCTTAGAGGTGGACTGGGTCCTTGTTCCGTCTGTGTTTGCTTAGAGGTGGACTGGGTCCTTGTTCCGTCTGTGTTTGCTTAGAGGTGGACTGGGTCCTTGTTCCGTCTGTGTTTGCTTAGAGGTGGACTGGGTCCTTGTTCCGTCTGTGTTTGCTTAGAGGTGGACTGGGTCCTTGTTCCGTCTGTGTTTGCTTAGAGGTGGACTGGGTCCTTGTTCCGTTTGTGTTTGCTTAGAGGTGGACTGGGTCCTTGTTCCGTCTGTGTTTGCTTAGAGGTGGACTGGGTCCTTGTTCCGTCTGTGTTTGCTTAGAAGTGGACTGGGTCCTTGTTCCGTCTGTGTTTGCTTAGAGGTGGACTGGGTCCTTGTTCCGTCTGTGTTTGCTTAGAGGTGGACTGGGTCCTTGTTCCGTCTGTGTTTGCTTAGCGGTGGACTGGGTCCTTGTTCCGTCTGTGTTTGCTTAGCGGTGGACTGGGTCCTTGTTCCGTCTGTGTTTGCTTAGAGGTGGACTGGGTCCTTGTTCCGTCTGTGTTTGCTTAGAGGTGGACTGGGTCCTTGTTCCGTCTGTGTTTGCTTAGCGGTGGACTGGGTCCTTGTTCCGTCTGTGTTTGCTTAGAGGTGGACTGGGTCCTTGTTCCGTCTGTGTTTGCTTAGAGGTGGACTGGGTCCTTGTTCCGTCTGTGTTTGCATAGAGGTGGACTGGGTCCTTGTTCCGTCTGTGTTTGCTTAGAGGTGGACTGGGTCCTTGTTCCGTCTGTGTTTGCTTAGAGGTGGACTGGGTCCTTGTTCCGTCTGTGTTTGCATAGAGGTGGACTGGGTCCTTGTTCCGTCTGTGTTTGCTTAGAGGTGGACTGGGTCCTTGTTCCGTCTGTGTTTGCTTAGAGGTGGATTGGGTCCTTGTTCCGTCTGTGTTTGCTTAGAGGTGGACTGGGTCCTTGTTCCGTCTGTGTTTGCTTAGCGGTGGACTGGGTCCTTGTTCCGTCTGTGTTTGCTTAGAGGTGGACTGGGTCCTTGTTTCGTCTGTGTTTACTTAGAGGTGGACTGGGTCCTTGTTCCGTCTGTGTTTGCTTAGCGGTGGACTGGGTCCTTGTTCCGTCTGTGTTTGCTTAGAGGTGGACTGGGTCCTTGTTCCGTCTGTGTTTGCTTAGAGGTGGACTGGGTCCTTGTTCCGTCTGTGTTTGCTTAGAAGTGGACTGGGTCCTTGTTCCGTCTGTGTTTTCTTAGAGGTGGACTGGGTCCTTGTTCCGTCTGTGTTTGCTTAGAGGTGGACTGGGTCCTTGTTCCATCTGTGTTTGCTTAGAGGTGGACTGGGTCCTTGTTCCGTCTGTGTTTGCTTAGAGGTGGACTGGGTCCTTGTTCCGTCTGTGTTTGCTTAGAGGTGGACTGGGTCCTTGTTCCGTCTGTGTTTGCTTAGAGGTGGACTGGGTCCTTGTTCCGTCTGTGTTTGCTTAGAGGTGGACTGGGTCCTTGTTCCGACTGTGTTTGCTTAGAGGTGGACTGGGTCCTTGTTCCGTCTGTGTTTGCTTAGAGGTGGACTGGGTCCTTGTTCCGTCTGTGTTTGCTTAGAGGTGGACTGGGTCCTTGTTCCGTCTGTGTTTGCTTAGAGGTGGACTGGGTCCTTGTTCCGTCTGTGTTTGCTTAGAGGTGGACTGGGTCCTTGTTCCGTCTGTGTTTGCTTAGAGGTGGACTGGGTCCTTGTTCCGTCTGTGTTTGCTTAGAGGTGGACTGGGTCCTTGTTCCGTCTGTGTTTGCTTAGAGGTGGACTGGGTCCTTGTTCCGTCTGTGTTTGCTTAGCGGTGGACTGGGTCCTTGGTCGAGGTCGTCCGGGGCTGCCTGGTTAAATATTAATAAGGAAACATCATCGATTTCCATCCAGCTGCTACTGTAGAGGAGAGGGGCCAAAGCTCAGAACCTACCTGGGATTACTGCTGAACACGGGCTCTCTTTCTTTCTCTGTCTTCCCTCTTTCTCTGTCTCCTCTTTTCTCTGTCTCATCTCTCTGTATCCTCTCTTTGACTCCTCTCCTTCTCTACCTCCTCTCTTTCTCTGTCTCATCTCTCTGTATCCTCGCTCTGTATCCTCTCTCTGACTCCTCTCTTTCTCTACCTCTCTTTCTCTGTCTCATCTCTCTGTATCCTCTCTCTGACTCCTCTCTTTCTCTGTCTCATCTCTCTGTATCCTCTCTCTGACTCCTCTCTTTCTCTGTCTCCTCTCTCTTTCTTCCCTCGTATCTGCCTCCTCTCCTAGCCGTAGACCTTGCTTCACACTTGTTCAGTTTTACACCGTTGGTACTTGGCCAACCGGTTGAACAAAGGCACTTAAAAAACAAGTGTTGATGGTGTTGTGGGACCATTAATGAAGGCCTGTCTCTCTGCTGGTCAGAGAGATACATCCCCTATCCCTTCAACTCTGGCTCTCCCGATCACCTGACCCCTGACCTCTCAGAGGATGGATTCACACCCCTGTTACTCAGTCACCCAGACCTCTCCCCACCTCACCCCCTGCCACACGGGTCACCATTTAGGATATACGTCCTGCCCGCCAGCCCCCTGTCTGTTCCGTAGACGATGCCTCACCCTGGGCATGGTAAAGGCATGGTGGATATGGTGGAACTACTCATATGTCTTCATCAGAGAGGGGGTATCCTCAGCAGGCCCAAACCCCAGAGTGCTCCCCTTTCCCTGGCCACAGTTCAATCTACTGGGACAGTTCTCTATATATATTCACCCCAAGCCCCCTCTCTCTTTACCCCTCCAATCACATTACCTCAGCAGCACCTGATGGCAGGTAGAGAGGTAAGGTAATGGAATTTGGTTCAAATGATCTTGTCTGCAGTGTAATAGTGATGGTGGTGATGGGGAATGGGGTGCAGGGAGGGCCAGTGTGGTTTATTACTGAGGGGATAGAGGGGGCTGTGGTTTATTACTGAGGAGATAGAGGGGGCTGTGGTGTATTACTGAGGGGATAGAGGAGGCTGTGGTGTATTACTGAGGGGATAGAGGAGGCTGTGGTGTATTACTGAGGGGATAGAGGGGGCTGTGGTGTATTACTGAGGGGATAGAGGGGGCTGTGGTGTATTACTGAGGGGATAGAGGGGGCTGTGGTTTATTACTGAGGGGATAGAGGGGGCTGTGGTTTATTACTGAGGGGATAGAGGGGGCTGTGGTTTATTACTGAGGGTATAGAGGGGGCTGTGGTGTATTACTGAGGGGATAGAGGAGGCTGTGGTGTATTACTGAGGGGATAGAGGGGGCTGTGGTTTATTACTGAGGGGATAGAGGGGGCTGTGGTTTATTACTGAGGGGATAGAGGAGGCTGTGGTGTTGTCTGTGATGCAGTGGACCATACAGTAAGGCTCTCAGTTCCCAGGCCTGCTGGTATACTTCACTGGAATTGGAGGTGAAATGACAGACAGAGGCCAGTTAATGGGACTGTCAACAGAGCACACAGACAGCATTGCTGTTAGTTTACTGTGTGTGTGTGTGTGTGTGTGTGTGTGTGTGTGTGTGTGTGTGTGTGTGTGTGTGTGTGTGTGTGTGTGTGTGTGTGTGTGTGTGTGTGTGTGTGTGTGTGTGTGTGTGTGTGTGTGTGTATGTGTATGTCTATGTCTATGTCTATGTCTATGTCTATGTGTGTGTGTGTGTGTGTGTGTGTGTGTGTGTATGTCTATGTGTGTGTATGTGTGTGTGTGTGTGTGTATGAGGTCCAACTCCCTCATCATTCAGGGTGAATGGACGTCAGCCAGCGGTGAAATTTCACTGTCTCCCCGTTAGTGGTGGACTGTCACCACGGAGATGGAGGAAGGGAGAGTGGTCTGGTCCCAAGGCTCTATTAGTCCATTCTCAAGTGTCTAAGGTTTGACACACGCTCACACACAATGACCTACAAACAGAAACACTTTACACTCTCTATCAAAAGAAGATCGCCAGACCAACCTGCAGAACCACACACTGAAAGTCACACACATTAAATCAGAGTACCACTTCAGGCCCTCAATTTGGCAGAGACTCAGAACAGACCTGCCATGATTCCAGTAGCCATTCCATTTGATTGCCCTACACAGCCGAAACAATACCCCCAATGTGACTGTGATATTTTGGAGTGAAGTATACATTTCCCTGGTAATTTACTACATCAGACTGTGTCGCTCTGCATGCCAAAATGTTGTCCCTTTGTCTTTCTGACAGGACCTCTAGTTTGTTTTTATCTGAATAGTCATCCCATTGTCTTATGGTTTGCCTTTGTTTTCTCTTGTTCTAAGTTGATTGGACCTCTCCACGTGTCTGTGGGAGAGGAGGGATCCTGGTCTATCGCTTTGGGAACAGCATATACCTACCGGGCTGTACTATATGTTGAATAGAACTGCATGGTGCTCTGCTGTGTGGCGTACGATAGAGACATTATTACAGGGATTAGTTCTGTGTGTGTGTGTGTGTGTGTGTGTGTGTGTGTGTGTGTGTGTGTGTGTGTGTGCGTGTGTGCGTGTGTGCGTGTGTGCGTGCGTGCGTGCGTGTGTGACCCAGGCAGACCTCCCTGTGCAAACACACATGATTAAGAGGGAAAGGGAAGGTAATTAGAGATCATCTCCATATTTTCCTCTCTTTCTCTCTCGGCTGGCATGCTGCCCAGTGCCCCCTCCCCTCTAGCCACCAACCCCCTATCGGTCCCCTCTATGGGCCCATGCCATGCGTCCCCTTTCAACAAATCATATCCCCCTTCCAACTGGCCTCGTGTCAGATCTGATAGGCTTGTCTTACTGGTTATTCCATTTATTGTATTGTGTACCATTAAATATTGCACATGCGGTCCATAAAGAATCTATTATTGTCTTCGATGTGCCACTAGGTGTTGTATACCATACATAAAACGTCTGTATGTACAGGGAGAAAGGCAGACTCTACTGATCCACTGTGTTCTGGTTACTGTATATGGTAACAGCACCAGCAGTCCATAAAGCAGCACTGTGTTCTGGTTACTGTATATGGTAACAGCACCAGCAGTCCATAAAGCAGCACTGTGTTCTGGTTACTGTATATGGTAACAGCACCAGCAGTCCATAAAGCAGCACTGTGTTCTGGTTACTGTATATGGTAACAGCACCAGCAGTCCATAAAGCAGCACTGTGTTCTGGTTACTGTATATGGTAACAGCACCAGCAGTCCATAAAGCAGCACTGTGTTCTGGTTACTGTATATGGTAACAGCACCAGCAGTCCATAAAGCAGCACTGTGTTCTGGTTACTGTATATGGTAACAGCACCAGCAGTCCATAAAGCAGCACTGTGTTCTGGTTACTGTATATGGTAACAGCACCAGCAGTCCATAAAGCAGCACTGTGTTCTGGTTACTGTATATGGTAACAGCACCAGCAGTCCATAAAGCAGCACTGTGTTCTGGTTACTGTATATGGTAATAGCACCAGCAGTCCATAAAGCAGCACTGTGTTCTGGTTACTGTATATGGTAACAGCACCAGCAGTCCATAAAGCAGCACTGTGTTCTGGTTACAGTATATAGTAACAGCACCAGCAGTCCATAAAGCAGCACTGTGTTCTGGTTACTGTATATGGTAACAGCACCAGCAGTCCATAAAGCAGCACTGTGTTCTGGTTACTGTATATGGTAACAGCACCAGCAGTCCATAAAGCAGCACTGTGTTCTGGTTACTGTATATGGTAACAGCACCAGCAGTCCATGAAGCAGCACTGTGTTCTGGTTACTGTATATGGTAACAGCACCAGCAGTCCATGAAGCAGCACTGTGTTCTGGTTACTATATATGGTAATAGCACCAGCAGTCCATAAAGCAGCACTCTGTTCTGGTTACTGTATATGGTAACAGCACCAGCAGTCCATAAAGCAGCACTGTGTTCTGGTTACTGTATATGGTAACAGCACCAGCAGTCCATAAAGCAGCACTGTGTTCTGGTTACTGTATATGGTAACAGCACCAGCAGTCCATGAAGCAGCACTGTGTTCTGGTTACTGTGTATGGTAACAGCACCAGCAGTCCATAAAGCAGCACTGTGTTCTGGTTACTGTATATGGTAACAGCACCAGCAGTCCATAAAGCAGCACTGTGTTCTGGTTACTGTATATGGTAACAGCACCAGCAGTCCATAAAGCAGCACTGTGTTCTGGTTACTGTATATGGTAACAGCACCAGCAGTCCATGAAGCAGCACTGTGTTCTGGTTACTGTATATGGTAACAGCACCAGCAGTCCATGAAGCAGCACTGTGTTCTGGTTACTATATATGGTAATAGCACCAGCAGTCCATAAAGCAGCACTCTGTTCTGGTTACTGTATATGGTAACAGCACCAGCAGTCCATAAAGCAGCACTGTGTTCTGGTTACTGTATATGGTAACAGCACCAGCAGTCCATAAAGCAGCACTGTGTTCTGGTTACTGTATATGGTAACAGCACCAGCAGTCCATGAAGCAGCACTGTGTTCTGGTTACTGTGTATGGTAACAGCACCAGCAGTCCATGAAGCAGCACTGTGTTCTGGTTACTATATATGGTAATAGCACCAGCAGTCCATAAAGCAGCACTCTGTTCTGGTTACTGTATATGGTAACAGCACCAGCAGTCCATAAAGCAGCACTGTGTTCTGGTTACTGTATATGGTAACAGCACCAGCAGTCTATAAAGCAGCACTGTGTTCTGGTTACTGTATATGGTAACAGCACCAGCAGTCCATGAAGCAGCACTGTGTTCTGGTTACTGTATATGGTAACAGCACCAGCAGTCCATGAAGCAGCACTGTGTTCTGGTTACTGTATATGGTAACAGCACCAGCAGTCCATAAAGCAGCACTGTGTTCTGGTTACTGTATATGGTAATAGCACCAGCAGTCCATAAAGCAGCACTGTGTTCTGGTTACTGTATATGGTAATAGCACCAGCAGTCCATAAAGCAGCACTGTGTTCTGGTTACTGTATATGGTAACAGCACCAGCAGTCCATGAAGCAGCACTGTCTTCTGGTTACTGTATATGGTAACAGCACCAGCAGTCCATAAAGCAGCACTGTGTTCTGGTTACTGTATATGGTAACAGCACCAGCAGTCCATAAAGCAGCACTGTGTTCTGGTTACTGTATATGGTAACAGCACCAGCAGTCCATAAAGCAGCACTGTGTTCTGGTTACTGTATATGGTAAAGGCACCAGCAGTCCATAAAGCAGCACTGTGTTCTGGTTACTGTATATGGTAACAGCACCAGCAGTCCATAAAGCAGCACTGTGTTCTGGTTACTGTATATGGTAACAGCACCAGCAGTCCATGAAGCAGCACTGTGTTCTGGTTACTATATATGGTAATAGCACCAGCAGTCCATAAAGCAGCACTGTGTTCTGGTTACTGTATATGGTAACAGCACCAGCAGTCCATAAAGCAGCACTGTGTTCTGGTTACTGTATATGGTAACAGCACCAGCAGTCCATAAAGCAGCACTGTGTTCTGGTTACTGTATATGGTAACAGCACCAGCAGTCCATAAAGCAGCACTGTGTTCTGGTTACTGTATATGGTAACAGCACCAGCAGTCCATAAAGCAGAACTGTGTTCTGGTTACTGTATATGGTAACAGCACCAGCAGTCCATAAAGCAGCACTGTGTTCTGGTTACTGTATATGGTAATAGCACCAGGAGTCCATAAAGCAGCACTGTGTTCTGGTTACTGTATATGGTAACAGCACCAGCAGTCCATAAAGCAGCACTGTGTTCTGGTTACTGTATATGGTAACAGCACCAGCAGTCCATAAAGCAGCACTGTGTTCTGGTTACTGTATATGGTAACAGCACCAGCAGTCCATAAAGCAGCACTGTGTTCTGGTTACTGTATATGGTAACAGCACCAGCAGTCCATAAAGCAGCACTGTGTTCTGGTTACTGTATATGGTAACAGCACCAGCAGTCCATGAAGCAGCACTGTGTTCTGGTTACTGTATATGGTAACAGCACCAGCAGTCCATGAAGCAGCACTGTGTTCTGGTTACTGTATATGGTAACAGCACCAGCAGCTCTTTGGTTCCCGATTAATTGGAGTGAGGTTATGGTATTTTATTTGATCAGGCTTCGACCAACCCTCTGCATCTCTTCTCCATTAAAGCTCGGCTTACACATTTTCCTTCTGACACGTTTAAATGTTTTAAAAGCTTTTTCTCCCCTTTTTACTATTTGTTTACTTATTTATTATTTGTCCAGGCATTTGCCTGCTTTAATCTCTCTATCCCTCTATCACTCTCTCTATACTCTATCTCCCTTCCCTGTTTTACCTCGTTGTCAGTGTAATTGTCCAGGTGGTTGTGTGTTCTGGTATTTCAGACCGTATGAGACGAGAGAGTCCACCACTGATCTCAAGCAGAGCAGACCGAATGTCTCCATGGAGAACAAGGAAATATATATATATCTAGTTATTGGATTCCTCTGCTCCATATGATTCTCCTCTATTATAGGAGGTGTTGCTGTATGAGTGGATTTAGATGTTTCATTGGCAGGTTGCCTGTAAACACTGTGGTGATTCACGGCTGCTCAGTTAGCTGCAGATAGGCTGGAGTGGAGAGGAGAGAAGGTCCCTTGCTCCCTGGTTCTTGGTCATTAATACTAGGGTCTTCCTGTGGCAAGATGGGAGCAGACCTCCAGACTTCACTGTCCATGTTAATGGCCTGGTCAGAGACAGAGCACACTGCATAGGGATATAGCCATGTCCCTGTTAATGACCTGGTCAGAGACAGAGCACACTGCATAGTGATATAGCCATGTCCCTGTTAATGGCCTGGTCAGAGACAGAGACAGAGCACACTGCATAGTGATATAGCCATGTCCCTGTCAATGGCCTGGTCAGAGACAGAGACAGAGCACACTGCATAGTGATATACCCATGTCCCTGTTAATGGCCTGGTCAGAGACAGAGACAGAGCACACTGCATAGTGATATACCCATGTCCCTGTCAATGGCCTGGTCAGAGACAGAGACAGAGCACACTGCATAGTGATATAGCCATGTCCCTGTCAATGGCCTGGTCAGAGACAGAGACAGAGCACACTGCATAGTGATATAGCCATGTCCCTGTCAATGGTCTGGTCAGAGACAGAGACAGAGCACACTGCATAGTGATATAGCCATGTCCCTGTCAATGGCCTGGTCAGAGACAGAGACAGAGCACCCAGCCTGGTGTTGCTGTTGTAACTCAGACTGCCCAGTGCTCGCTAACACATGCATTCTACTGATCACTCCAGTTTCAGTAGTGACCCATCTCCAGAAAGCTGACTGCACTAGCCAAAGTTAATGTTTGACTATCTTCAGTTTCAGGAGGCATGTGATTGTGTCGGTCTCGGACAATTTGTCTTTGTATGTTTAGAAACGAGACCCACAAATTAAAGACCAAAAGGGGTGTGTTGCTGGATGCTGCTCAAGTTGCGGGGTCTTTTGCCAATGACACAGCTAGTCTGTGTAGGGTGTGTGCGTGTGTGTGGGGGAGGGGGGGGGGGGGGCGTAGGGTCAGCCCTGATGAAGACGAATGACTAATTTGTTTCCACTTAATCACGGCTGATGTTTAAGGAAAACACTGGTGACCCCCAGCAGCCCACCCAGACACCCAGGGGTTTATGGGGGTGAACTCTCAACCCCCGGGGTCAGAGATCAGCCCACAGAGTTAACAGAGCGAGGACTGCACCTGACCTGACCACCCCTCGACCTGGGAGGCTGAGGTGAGACTGAAGCCTTTTAAAATCCCCTCATCTGTCACCCCACAGACCTCCTACCCTGCCACCACACACACACACACACAAACATTTCATAAAGGGCTGCAGGCTATAGATAAAGCTGTTGATTTACAGAGGAGAAGACTGGTAAATGGAGGATGTGTGTGTGTGTGTGAAAGAGAGAGAGGTCCCTGATTGGTGCATGAAGGTTCTGTGTCGGGATCATTACTTCCTCGACACATATCTGAGCTATTAGCGAAACAGTGAACCGTTCATGGTCCACAATCATATTGTCTCAGTCTTTAAAATAAGCTTGATCTCATTCGAAAATGGTTCTCATGAAGAGAAAAAGTGATGCAATTGCATCATAGACAAGGTTGATCACAAGTGGGACCAAAGAAAGCATATGTCCCTCCTGAGGACCCATCCTTATGTAAAGACAGTGGTCGTGCCAGCCTAGTGCAACCCGCTGCAACAGTCTGGTCACCTGGTGGATGTATGGGTCAGGCTGTAGGTCCTCCCTTCTCCCCTGGGAGTCTGGTCTGGTCTCTCTCCCCGTCCTCCTGCTGCTCGGTCTGGCCCAGCTCCCGTCCTCCTGCTGCTTGGCCTGGCCCAGCTCCCGTCCTCCTGCTGCTTGGCCTGGCCCAGCTCCCGTCCTCCTGCTGCTTGGCCTGGCCCAGCTCCCGTCCTCCTGCTGCTTGGCCTGGCCCAGCTCCCGTCCTCCTGCTGCTCGGCCTGGCCCAGCTCCTCCAACACTAATTGCATCTCAAATGGTAATAGATGAGTCCTCGTTAGCCACTCTCACCCCTTTGAAAGATTCACAAACATCCATCTGAGTGCCCCAGTTCTGCTGGATCTCCACTTCAAAGAGCTGGACTTCACAGAGAGAGAGAGGCTGGGGGCCAAAGTCACTAACTACTGCTGCTGCACAACACTTCCAAATGGCTTTCTCCTAAATCAAATCCAATTGTATTAGTCACGTACACAGTGTACATCAGGTATCCAAGATGCAGTGAAATGCATATGTGTTAGCTCCCTCAACACAGCAATACAATGTTGATATCAATCATAATCAAAAGTCTTGTTGAATCCAGAATTCAGTAATCACATTTAGCTCTCTGTCTAGGTGGGGCTCGTCAGAACCCAGCCGCTAATTCAGAGTTACTGTAGCACCGTAATAATCAAATCCAGTTTTAGCCCCTTACTGTCTGTACATGTTGAAGGAACTGATGCATATTAAAGAAGGACAAAGATATCATCTTTGATTACAGTTCTGGAAAAAAGGCTCACGTTCCTGCAGTAACTGTCTTTAGTGCTTCCTCCGCCAAATTGGCCTAATTATGGCCAGATCTCGTTAATGAATTATCTTACCGTTGAGCATCTCTTTGCGCTCAATATTAGAAGATGAAATGGAAATCCTGTGTGTTGGAGTCCCTTAATGGAATGACAATAGATGTGAAATCCTGTGTGGTGGAGACTCCCTTAATGGAATGACAATAGATCTGAAATCATGTGTGGTGGAGACTCCCTTAATGGAATGACAATAGATCTGAAATCCTGTGTGTTGGAGACTCCCTAAATGGAATGACAATAGATCTGAAATCCTGTGTGTTGGAGACTCCCTTAATGGAATGACAATAGATCTGAAATCCTGTGTGTTGGAGACTCCCTTAATGGAATGACAATAGATCTGAAATCCTGTGTGTTGGAGACTCCCTTAATGGAATGACAATAGATCTGAAATCCTGTGTGTTGCAGACTCCCTTAATGGAATGACAATAGATCTGAAATACTGTCTGTGTCTTCACTCTTTCTCCTATTAGAGAGGTGTACTGAATTAGTTTAGAAAAGAGTGGTGCTGTATGGATTGGATTGAGACAACCTCCTGCCCAATGTGTAGGGCTAACATCAGTCTTGTTTTCTCACCTGTTGAAATCCTCTGCCGCAAAACAAGGAAAATAGGTTATCGACATGAAAATAACATATATTTCTGTTGATATATATCATATATCTTCAGCCTCCAGTTCATTAGCTCAGATGTGTGGTATCTAAAGCCTCTGTGGATTGTTTAAGTGATATTAATTCCTCAGAATCCCATTTGATTGAATGACTTTCTGTACGGTCTTTATGTTGAGTATTGGATGTTGTGAATGGGCTGGAGTCAACAGGAAGATTAGCAGCAGCTCTAATTGTGGTGTGGTTTACAGGCCTGGTGGGCTGCATCGATCCAACCAGAGAAATAATAATAGAATGGAAGGAAAGTGATGCAGGGAAGGAAGAGGCTCTGAGGAGAGAGAGGGAGTGGTGGAGAGGAGAGAGGGAGTGGTGGAGAGGAGAGAGGGAGTGGTGGAGAGGAGAGAGAGGGAGTGGTGGAGAGGAGAGAGAGGGAGTGGTGGAGAGGAGAGAGAGGGAGTGGTGGAGAGGAGAGAGGGAGTGGTGGAGAGGAGAGAGAGAGAGAGTGGTGGAGAGGAGAGAGGGAGTGGTGGAGAGGAGAGAGGGAGTGGTGGAGAGGAGAGAGAGGGAGTGGTGGAGAGGAGAGAGAGGGAGTGGTGGAGAGGAGAGAGAGGGAGTGGTGGAGAGGAGAGAGAGGGAGTGGTGGAGAGGAGAGAGGGAGTGGTGGAGAGGAGAGAGAGGGAGTGGTGGAGAGGAGAGAGAGGGAGTGGTGGAGAGGAGAGAGGGAGTGGTGGAGAGGAGAGAGAGGGAGTGGTGGAGAGGAGAGAGATGGAGTGGTGGAGAGGAGAGAGAGGGAGTGGTGGAGAGGAGAGAGGGAGTGGTGGAGAGGAGAGAGAGGGAGTGGTGGAGAGGAGAGAGAGGGAGTGGTGGAGAGGAGAGAGGGAGTGGTGGAGAGGAGAGCGGGAGTGGTGGAGAGGAGAGAGGGGGTGGTGGAGAGGAGAGATGGAGTGGTGGAGAGGAGAGAGGGAGTGGTGGAGAGGAGAGAGAGGGAGTGGTGGAGAGGAGAGAGGGAGTGGTGGAGAGGAGAGAGAGGGAGTGGTGGAGAGGAGAGAGAGGGAGTGGTGGAGAGGAGAGAGGGAGTGGTGGAGAGGAGAGAGAGGGAGTGGTGGAGAGGAGAGAGGGAGTGGTGGAGAGGAGAGAGAGAGAGGGAGTGGTGGAGAGGAGAGAGAGAGTGGTGGAGAGGAGAGAGGGAGAGTGGTGGAGAGGAGAGATAGAGTGGAGGAGAGAGAGAGAGTGGTGGAGAGGAGAGAGGGAGAGTGGTGGAGAGGAGAGAGAGAGAGTGGTGGAGAGGAGAGAGGGAGTGGTGGAAAGGAGAGAGAGAGAGTGGTGGAGAGGAGAGAGGGAGAGTGGTGGAGAGGAGAGAGAGAGAGTGGTGGAGAGGAGAGAGGGTGTGGTGGAGAGGAGAGAGAGAGAGTGGTGGAGAGGAGAGAGGGAGTGGTGGAGAGGAGAGAGGGAGTGGTGGAGATGAGAGAGAGGGAGTGGTGGAGAGGAGAGAGAGGGAGTGGTGGAGAGGAGAGAGGGAGTGGTGGAGAGGAGAGATTAGAGAGGGAGTGGTGGAGAGGAGAGAGGGAGAGTGGTGGAGAGGAGAGAGAGGGAGTGGTGGAGAGAGGAGAGAGAGAGTGGTGGAGAGGAGAGAGAGAGAGTGGTGGAGAGGAGAGAGGAGAGTGGTGGAGTGGTGGAGAGAGAGAGAGGGAGTGGTGGAGAGGAGGAGAGGGAGTGGTGGAGAGAGGAGGGAGTGGTGGAGAGGAGAGATTAGAGAGGGAGTGGTGGAGAGGAGAGAGGGAGTGGTGGAGAGGAGAGAGGGAGAGTGGTGGAGAGGAGAGAGGGGGAGTGGTGGAGAGGAGAGAGAGAGAGTGGTGGAGAGGAGAGAGAGAGAGTGGTGGAGAGGAGAGAGGGAGTGGTGGAGAGGAGAGAGGGAGTGGTGGAGAGGAGAGAGGGAGTGGTGGAGAGGAGAGAGAGGGAGTGGTGGGAGAGAGAGAGAGAGTGGTGGAGAGGAGAGAGGGAGTGGTGGAGAGGAGAGAGAGGGAGTGGTGGAGAGGAGAGAGAGAGGGAGTGGTGGAGAGGGAGAGAGGGAGTGGTGGAGAGGAGAGAGAGGGAGTGGTGGAGAGAGAGAGAGAGTGGGGAGTGGTGGAGAGGAGAGAGGGAGTGGTGGAGATGAGAGAGAGGGAGTGGTGGAGAGGAGAGAGAGGGAGTGGTGGAGAGGAGAGAGGGAGTGGTGGAGAGGAGAGATTAGAGAGGGAGTGGTGGAGAGGAGAGAGGGGGAGTGGTGGAGAGGAGAGAGGGAGAGTGGTGGAGAGGAGAGAGGGGGAGTGGTGGAGAGGAGAGAGAGAGAGTGGTGGAGAGGAGAGAGAGAGAGTGGTGGAGAGGAGAGAGAGAGTGGTGGAGAGGAGAGAGGGAGTGGTGGAGAGGAGAGAGGGAGTGGTGGAGAGGAGAGAGAGGGAGTGGTGGAGAGAGAGAGAGAGAGTGGTGGAGAGGAGAGAGGGAGTGGTGGAGAGGAGAGAGAGGGAGTGGTGGAGAGGAGAGAGAGGGAGTGGTGGAGAGGAGAGAGGGAGTGGTGGAGAGGAGAGAGAGGGAGTGGTGGAGAGGAGAGAGAGGGAGTGGTGGAGAGGAGAGAGGGAGTGGTGGAGAGGAGAGAGAGGGAGTGGTGGAGAGGAGAGAGAGGGAGTGGTGGAGAGGAGAGAGGGAGTGGTGGAGAGGAGAGAGAGAGAGAAGGAGTGGTGGAGAGGAGAGAGAGAGAGTGGTGGAGAGAGAGAGAAAGAGTGGTGGAGAGGAGAGAGGGAGTAGTGGAGAGGAGAGAGAGGGAGTGGTGGAGAGAGAGAGAAAGAGTGGTGGAGAGGAGAGAGGGAGTGGTGGAGAGGAGAGAGAGGTAGTGGTGGAGAGGAGAGAGGGAGTGGTGGAGAGGAGAGAGAGTGGTGGAGAGGAGAGAGGGAGTGGTGGAGAGGAGAGAGGGAGTGGTGGAGAGGAGAGAGGGAGTGGTGGAGAGGAGAGAGAGTGGTGGAGAGGAGAGAGGGAGGGAGTGGAGAGGAGAGAGAGGGAGTGGTGGAGAGAGAGAGAAAGAGTGGTGGAGAGGAGAGAGGGAGTAGTGGAGAGGAGAGAGAGGGAGTGGTGGAGAGAGAGAGAAAGAGTGGTGGAGAGGAGAGAGGGAGTGGTGGAGAGGAGAGAGAGGTAGTGGTGGAGAAGAGAGAGGGAGTGGTGGAGAGGAGAGAGAGTGGTGGAGAGGAGAGAGGGAGTGGTGGAGAGGAGAGAGGGAGTGGTGGAGAGGAGAGAGAGTGGTGGAGAGGAGAGAGGGAGAGAGAAGCCTCCTGGTTACTGAAGGAATGATATATTGATTGTCTCTGACAGGGGGGTGCAGACCAATCGATGGTTATATGTGAGAGGAGGCTGTAAAGAGATTCTCCCAGGTCGCACGGGTCGCTCAGACAACTGGCACTGCTGCTGCTGATGGGAGAGAAATGAACTCATCACCTGGATGGGGGGATGAATGAATTAGAGGATGAGTGGAAAGAATGCCTTGATGGAGGGATAGATGTAGAGGGAGAGATAGGGTGAAGTAGGGTAAAGCAAGAGGCACTGGAGGGATTACATGCCTATTAGACCAAGCAGGTTCATTTCTACATGGATATGTGATGTAGCTAGGAGGAATTAGCCGACTCAGGCTACTCTACTCCAGACCAGACAGACAGTGCCGTGGGAAATCAAATCCTCATGCTAATCGGATTAGCTGGTATAGCTTACCCAGTACAGTAGACAGACATAGAGACAGACATAGAGAACCCTTCATCTAGTGTTGGACTCAGTAAGTTTAAGAGAGAGAGAGAGAGAGAGGAGAAATAGAAATACAGAGAAAGAGAGGAGGAGTTAAATGGAGGATAATTAGAGAAGTGTAAAATAAGAAAAGAAGAGTTTTGATGGAGAGAAAGAGAGAGGTGTAATATAACAGGTCATACATCAGGGGAGGGGGGACTGTGTGCCTGGAGGACTGCTTAGGTTGTAGGTACAGAGACAGAAGAGAGGAATGGTCTGTTAGTCTCTCTGCAGCCCCAGCATCTCTCCTCTAGCCCTCTGAAGCCCCAGCATCTCTCCTCTAGCCCTCTCCAGCCCCAGTATGTCTCTCCTCTAGACCTCTCCAGCCCCCGCATGTCTCTTTCCTCTAGACCTCTCCAGCCCCAGCATGTCTCTCCTCTAGACCTCTCCAGCCCCAGTATGTCTCTCCTCTGCCCTCTAGACCTCTCCAGCCCCAGCATGTCTCCCCTCTCCCCTCTAGACCTCTCCAGCCCCAGTATGTCTCTCCTCTCTCCTCTGCCCTCTAGACCTCTCCAGCCCCAGCATGTCTCCCCTCTCCCCTCTAGACCTCTCCAGCCCCAGCATGTCTCTCCTCTAGCCCTCTGCAGCCCCAGTATGTCTCTCCTCTGCCCTCTAGACCTCTCCAGCCCCAGCATGTCTCTCCTCTGCCCTCTAGACCTCTCCAGTCCCAGCATGTCTCCCCTCTCCCCTCTAGACCTCTCCAGCCCCAGCATGTCTCTCCTCTAGCCCTCTACAGCCCCAGCATGTCTCTCCTCTAGGTCTCTCCAGCCCCAGTATGTCTCTCCTCTAGACCTCTCCAGCCCCAGCATGTCTCTCCTCTAGACCTCTCCAGCCCCAGCATGTCTTTCCTCTAGACCTCTCCAGCCCCAGTATGTCTCTCCTCTCCCCTCTAGACCTCTCCAGCCCCAGCATGTCTCTCCTCTAGCCCTCTGCAGCCCCAGTATGTCTCTCATCTGCCCTCTAGACCTCTCCAGCCCCAGCATGTCTCTCTCCTCTAGACCTCTCCAGCCCCAGTATGTCTCTCCTCTAGACCTCTCCAGCCCCAGTATGTCTCTCCTCTAGACCTCTCCAGCCCCAGCATGTCTTTCCTCTAGACCTCTCCAGCCCCAGCATGTCTCTCCTCTGCCCTCTAGACCTCTCCAGCCCCAGCATGTCTCTCCTCTAGACCTCTCCAGCACCAGTATGTCTCTCCTCTGCCCTCTAGACCTCTCCAGCCCCAGCATGTCTCTCCTCTAGACAACTCCAGCCCCAGTATGTCTCTCCTCTAGACCTCTCCAGCACCAGTATGTCTCTCCTCTGCCCTCTAGACCTCTCCAGCCCCAGCATGTCTCTCCCATAGACCTCTCCAGCACCAGCATCTCTCTCCTCTAGACCTCTCCAGCACCAGTATGTCTCTCCTCTGCCCTCTAGACCTCTCCAGACCCAGTATGTCTCTCCTCTAGACCTCTCCAGCCCCAGTATGTTTCTCCTCTAGACCTCTCCAGCCCCAGCATGTCTCTCCTCTGCCCTCTAGACCTCTCCAGCCCCAGCATGTCTCTCCTCTGCCCTCTAGACCTCTCCAGCCCCAGCATGTCTCTCCTCTCCCCTCTCCTCTAGCCCTCTTCAGCCCCAGTAGACCTCTCTAGCCCCAGCATGTCTCTCATTCTGCCCTCTAGACCTCTCCAGCCTCAGCATGACCTCTCCAGCCCCAGCATGTCTCTCCTTTGCCCTCTAGACCTCTCCAGCCCCAGCATGTCTCTCCTCTGCCCTCTAGACCTCTCCAGCCCTCTAGCCCCAGCATGTCTCTCTCTCCAGCCCCAGCCTATGACCTCTCCAGCCCAAGTATGTCTCCCCTCTAGACCTCTCCAGCCCCAGCATGTCTCTCCTCTCTCCTCTAGCCCTCTCCAGCCCCAGCATGTCTCTCCCCTAGACCTCTCCAGCACAAGTATGTCTCTCCTCTGCCCTCTAGACCTCTCCAGCCCCAGCATGTCTCTCTCCTCTAGACCTCTCCAGCCCCAGCATGTCTCTCCTCTGCCCTCTAGACCTCTCCAGCCCCAGCATGTCTCTCCCCTAGACCTCTCCAGCCCCAGTATGTCTCTTCTCTAGACCTCTCCAGCCCCAGTATGTCTCTCCTCTAGACCTCTCCAGACCCAGTATGTCTCTCCTCTGCCCTCTAGACCTCTCCAGCCCCAGCATGTCTCTCCTCTAGACCTCTCCAGCACCAGTATGTCTCTCCTCTAGACCTCTCCAGCCCCAGCATGTCTCTCCTCTGCCCTCTAGACCTCTCCAGCACCAGTATGTCTCTCCTCTAGACCTCTCCAGCCCCAGCATGTCTCTCCTCTGCCCTCTAGACCTCTCCAGCCCCAGTATGTCTCTCCTCTAGACCTCTCCAGCCCCAGTATGTCTCTCCTCTAGACCTCTCCAGCCCCAGCATGTCTCTCCCCTAGACCTCTCCAGCCCCAGTATGTATCTCCCATAGACCCCTCCAGCCCCAGTATGTCTCTCCCCTCTCCCCTCTAGACCTCTCCAGCCCCAGTATGTCTCTCCCCTAGACCTCTCCAGCCCCAGTATGTCTCTCCTCTAGACCTCTCCAGCCCCAGTATGTCTCTCTCCTCTAGACCTCTCCAGCCCCAGTATGTCTCTCCTCTAGACCTCTAGACCTCTCCAGCCCCAGTATGTCTCTCTCCTCTAGACCTCTCCAGCACCAGTATGTCTCTCCTCTGCCCTCTAGACCTCTCCAGCCCCAGCATGTCTCTCTCCTCTAGACCTCTCCAGCCCCAGCATGTCTCTCCTCTGCCCTCTAGACCTCTCCAGCCCCAGCATGTCTCTCCCCTAGACCTCTCCAGACCCAGTATGTTTATCCTCTAGACCTCTCCAGCCCCAGTATGTCTCTCCTCTAGACCTCTCCAGTCCCAGTATGTCTCTCCTCTGCCCTCTAGACCTCTCCAGCCCCAGCATGTCTCTCCTCTAGACCTCTCCAGCCCCAGTATGTCTCTCCTCTAGACCTCTCCAGCCCCAGCATGTCTCTCCCCTAGACCTCTCCAGCACCAGCATCTCTCTCCTCTAGACCTCTCCAGCACCAGTATGTCTCTCCTCTAGGTCTCTCCAGCCCCAGTATGTCTCTCCTCTAGACCTCTCCAGCCCCAGCATGTCTCTCCTCTAGACCTCTCCAGCCCCAGCATGTCTCTCCTCTAGACCTCTCCAGCCCCAGTATGTCTCTCCTCTGCCCTCTAGACCTCTCCAGCCCCAGTATGTCTCTCCTCTAGACCTCTCCAGCCCCAGTATGTCTCTCCCCTAGACCTCTCCAGCCCCAGTATGTCTCTCCTCTAGACCTCTCCAGCCCCAGTATGTCTCTCCTCTAGACCTCTTCAGCCCCAGTATGTCTCTCCTCTAGACCTCTCCAGCCCCAGCATGTCTCTCCTCTAGCTCTCTCCAGCCCCAGTATGTCTCTCCTCTAGACCTCTCCAGCCCCAGCATGTCTCTCCTCTAGCTCTCTCCAGCCCCAGTATGTCTCTCCTCTGCCATCTAGACCTCTCCAGCCCCAGCATGTCTCTCCTCTGCCCTCTAGACCTCTCCAGCCCCAGCATGTCTCTCCCCTAGACCTCTCCAGCCCCAGTATGTCTCTTCTCTAGACCTCTCCAGCCCCAGTATGTCTCTCCTCTAGACCTCTCCAGACCCAGTATGTCTCTCCTCTGCCCTCTAGACCTCTCCAGCCCCAGCATGTCTCTCCTCTGCCCTCTAGACCTCTCCAGCACCAGTATGTCTCTCCTCTAGACCTCTCCAGCCCCAGCATGTCTCTCCTCTGCCCTCTAGACCTCTCCAGCCCCAGTATGTCTCTCCTCTAGACCTCTCCAGCCCCAGTATGTCTCTCCTCTAGACCTCTCCAGCCCCAGCATGTCTCTCCCCTAGACCTCTCCAGCCCCAGCATGTCTCTCCCCTAGATCTCTCCAGCCCCAGTATGTCTCTCTCCTCTAGACCTCTCCAGCCCCAGTATGTCTCTCCTCTAGATCTCTCCAGCACCAGTATGTCTCTCTCCTCTAGACCTCTCCAGCCCCAGTATGTATCTCCCCTAGACCCCTCCAGCCCCAGTATGTCTCTCCCCTCTCCCCTCTAGACCTCTCCAGCCCCAGTATGTCTCTCCCCTAGACCTCTCCAACCCCAGTATGTCTCTCCTCTAGACCTCTCCAGCCCCAGTATGTCTCTCTCCTCTAGACCTCTCCAGCCCCAGTATGTCTCTCCTCTAGACCTCTAGACCTCTCCAGCCCCAGTATGTCTCTCTCCTCTAGACCTCTCCAGCACCAGTATGTCTCTCCTCTGCCCTCTAGACCTCTCCAGCCCCAGCATGTCTCTCTCCTCTAGACCTCTCCAGCCCCAGCATGTCTCTCCTCTGCCCTCTAGACCTCTCCAGCCCCAGCATGTCTCTCCCCTAGACCTCTCCAGACCCAGTATGTTTATCCTCTAGACCTCTCCAGCCCCAGTATGTCTCTCCTCTAGACCTCTCCAGTCCCAGTATGTCTCTCCTCTGCCCTCTAGACCTCTCCAGCCCCAGCATGTCTCTCCTCTAGACCTCTCCAGCCCCAGTATGTCTCTCCTCTAGACCTCTCCAGCACCAGTATGTCTCTCCTCTGCCCTCTAGACCTCTCCAGCCCCAGCATGTCTCTCCCCTAGACCTCTCCAGCACCAGCATCTCTCTCCTCTAGACCTCTCCAGCACCAGTATGTCTCTCATCTGCCCTGTAGACCTCTCCAGCCCCAGTATGTCTTTCCTCTAGACCTCTCCAGCCCCAGTATGTCTCTCCTCTAGACCTCTCCAGCCCCAGCATGTCTCTCCTCTGCCCTCTAGACCTCTCCAGCCCCAGCATGTCTCTCCCCTAGACCTCTCCAGCCCCAGTATGTCTCTCCTCTAGACCTCTCCAGCCCCAGTATGTCTCTCCTCTAGGTCTCTCCAGCCCCAGTATGTCTCTCCTCTAGACCTCTCCAGCCCCAGCATGTCTCTCCTCTAGACCTCTCCAGCCCCAGCATGTCTCTCCTCTAGACCTCTCCAGCCCCTGTCTCTCCTCTGCCCTCTAGACCTCTCCAGCCCCAGTATGTCTCTCCTCTAGACCTCTCCAGCCCCAGTATGTCTCTCCCCTAGACCTCTCCAGCCCCAGTATGTCTCTCCTCTAGACCTCTCCAGCCCCAGTATGTCTCTCCTCTAGACCTCTTCAGCCCCAGTATGTCTCTCCTCTAGACCTCTCCAGCCCCAGCATGTCTCTCCTCTAGCTCTCTCCAGCCCCAGTATGTCTCTCCTCTAGACCTCTCCAGCCCCAGCATGTCTCTCCTCTAGCTCTCTCCAGCCCCAGTATGTCTCTCCTCTGCCATCTAGACCTCTCCAGCCCCAGCATGTCTATCCTCTCTCCTCTAGACCTCTCCAGCACCAGTATGTCTCTCCTCTAGGCCTCTGCAGCCCCAGTAAGTCTCTCCTCTGCCCTCTAGACCTCTCCAGCACCAGTATGTCTCTCCTCTAGCCCTCTGCAACCACAGTATGTCTCTCCTCTGCCCTCTAGACCTCTCCAGCACCAGCATGCCTCTCCTCTAGACCTCTCCAGCACCAGCATGTCTGTCCTCTCCCCTCTAGACCTCTCTAGCCCCAGCATGTCTCTCCTCTGCCCTCTAGACCTCTCCAGCCTCAGCATGTCTCTCCTCTGCCCTCTAGACCTCTCCAGCCCAAGTATGTCTCCCCTCTAGACCTCTCCAGCCCCAGCATGTCTCTCCTCTCTCCTCTAGCCCTCTCCAGCCCCAGCATGTATCTCCCCTAGACCTCTCCAGCCCCAGCATGTCTCTCCTCTCCCCTCTAGACCCCTCCAGCCCCAGCATGTCTCTCCTCTGCCCCCTAGACCTCTCCAGCCCCAGCATGTCTATCCTCTGCCCTCTAGACCTCTCCAGCCCCAGCATGTCTCTCCTCTGCCCTCTAGACCTCTCCAGCCCCAGCATGTCTGTCCTCTCCCCTCTAGACCTCTCTAGCCCCAGCATGTCTCTCATCTGCCCTCTAGACCTCTCCAGCCTCAGCATGTCTCTCCCTGCCCTCTAGACCTCTCCAGCCCAAGTATGTCTCCCCTCTAGACCTCTCCAGCCCCAGCATGTCTCTCCTCTCTCCTCTAGCCCTCTCCAGCCCCAGCATGTATCTCCCCTAGACCTCTCCAGCACCAGTATGTCTCTCCTCTGCCCTCTAGACCTCTCCAGCCCCAGCATGTCTCTCTCCTCTAGACCTCTCCAGCCCCAGCATGTCTCTCCTCTGCCCTCTAGACCTCTCCAGCCCCAGCATGTCTCTCCTCTAGACCTCTCCAGCCCCAGTATGTCTCTCCTCTAGACCTCTCCAGCCCCAGTATGTCTCTCCTCTGCTCTCTAGACCTCTCCAGCCCCAGCATGCCTCTCCTCTAGACCTCTACAGCACCAGTATGTCTCTCCTCTAGACCTCTCCAGCCCCAGCATGTCTCTCCTCTGCCCTCTAGACCTCTCCAGCCCCAGTATGTCTCTCCTCTAGACCTCTCCAGCCCCAGTGTGTCTCTCCTCTAGACCTCTCCAGCCCCAGTATGTCTCTCCTCTAGACCTCTCCAGCCCCAGCATGTCTCCCCTCTCCCCTCTAGACCTCTCCAGCCCCAGCATGTCTCTCCTCTAGACCTCTCCAGCCCCAGCATGTCTCTCCCCTAGACCTCTCCAGCCCCAGTATGTCTCTCTCCTCTAGACCTCTCAAGCCCCAGTATGTCTCTCCTCTAGACCTCTCCAGCCCCAGTATGTCTCTCCTCTAGACCTCTCCTGCACCAGTATGTCTCTCTCCTCTAGACCTCTCCAGCCCCAGTATGTCTCTCCCCTAGACCCCTCCAGCCCCAGTATGTCTCTCCCCTCTCCCCTCTAGACCTCTCCAGCCCCAGTATGTCTCTCCCCTAGACCTCTCCAGCGCCAGTATGTCTCTCCTCTAGACCTCTCCAGCCCCAGTATGTCTCTCTCCTCTAGACCTCTCCAGCCCCATTATGTCTCTCCTCTAGACCTCTAGACCTCTCCAGCCCCAGTATGTCTCTCTCCTCTAGACCTCTTCAGCACCAGTATGTCTCTCCTCTGCCCTCTAGACCTCTCCAGCCCCAGCATGTCTCTCTCCTCTAGACCTCTCCAGCCCCAGCATGTCTCTCCTCTGCCCTCTAGACCTCTCCAGCCCCAGCATATCTCTCCCCTAGACCTCTCCAGACCCAGTATGTCTCTCCTCTAGACCTCTCCAGCCCCAGTATGTATCTCCTCTTGACCTCTCCAGTCCCAGTATGTCTCTCCTCTGCCCTCTAGACCTCTCCAGCCCCAGCATGCCTATCCTCTAGACCTCTCCAGCCCCAGCATGTCTCTCTCCTCTAGACCTCTCCAGCCCCAGCATGTCTCTCCTCTGCCCTCTAGACCTCTCCAGCTCCAGCATGTCTCTCCCCTAGACCTCTCCAGCACCAGTATGTCTCTCCTCTAGACCTCTCCAGCCCCAGTATGTCTCTCCTCTAGACCTCTCCAGCCCCAGTATGTCTCTCCTCTAGACCTCTCCAGCCCCAGTATGTCTCTCCTCTAGACCTCTCCAGCCCCAGCATGTCTCTCCTCTGCCCTCTAGACCTCTCCAGCCCCAGCATGTCTCTCCCCTAGACCTCTCCAGCCCCAATATGTCTCTCCTCTAGACCTCTCCAGCCCCAGTATGTCTCTCCTCTAGGTCTCTCCAGCCCCAGTATGTCTCTCCTCTAGACCTCTCCAGCCCCAGCATGTCTCTCCTCTAGACCTCTCAGCCCCAGCATGTCTCTCCTCTAGACCTCTCCAGCACCAGTATGTCTCTCCTCTGCCCTCTAGACCTCTCCAGCCCCAGTATGTCTCTCCTCTAGACCTCTCCAGCCCCAGTATGTCTCTCCCCTAGACCTCTCCAGCCCCAGTATGTCTCTCCTCTAGACCTCTCCAGCCCCAGTATGTCTCTCCTCTAGACCTCTTCAGCCCCAGTATGTCTCTCCTCTAGACCTCTCCAGCCCCAGCATGTCTCTCCTCTAGCTCTCTCCAGCCCCAGTATGTCTCTCCTCTAGACCTCTCCAGCCCCAGCATGTCTCTCCTCTAGCTCTCTCCAGCCCCAGTATGTCTCTCCTCTGCCATCTAGACCTCTCCAGCCCCAGCATGTCTCTCCTCTCCCCTCTAGACCTCTCCAGCCCCAGTAAGTCTCTCCTCTGCCCTCTAGACCTCTCCAGCACCAGTATGTCTCTCCTCTAGCCCTCTGCAACCACAGTATGTCTCTCCTCTGCCCTCTAGACCTCTCCAGCACCAGCATGTCTCTCCTCTAGACCTCTCCAGGACCAGTATGTCTCTCCTCTGCCCTCTAGACCTCTCCAGCCCCAGCATGTCTCTCTCCTCTAGACCTCTCCAGCACCAGTATGTCTCTCCTCTGCCCTCTAGACCTCTCCAGCCCCAGCATGTCTCTCCCCTAGACCTCTCCAGCCCCAGCATGACTCTCCTCTAGCTCTCTCCAGCCCCAGTATGTCTCTCCTCTGCCATCTAGACCTCTCCAGCCCCAGCATGTCTCTCCTCTCCCCTCTAGACCTCTCCAGCACCAGTATGTCTCTCCTCTAGGCCTCTGCAGCCCCAGTATGTCTCTCCTCTGCCCTCTAGACCTCTCCAGCACCAGTATGTCTCTCCTCTAGCCCTCTGCAGCCCCATTATGTCTCTCCTCTGCCCTCTAGACCTCTCCAGCACCAGCATGCCTCTCCTCTAGACCTCTCCAGGACCAGTATGTCTCTCCTCTGCCCTCTAGACCTCTCCAGCCCCAGCATGCCTCTCCTCTAGACCTCTACAGCACCAGTATGTCTCTCCTCTTCCCTCTAGACCTCTCCAGCCCCAGTATGTCTCACCTCTCCCCTATAGACCTCTCCAGCCCCAGCATGTCTCTCCTCTGCCCTCTAGACCTCTCCAGCCCCAGCATGTCTCTCCTCTGCCCTCTAGACCTCTCCAGCCCCAGCATGTCTCTCCTCTCCCCTCTAGACCCCTCCAGCCCCAGCATGTCTCTCCTCTGCCCCCTAGACCTCTCCAGCCCCAGCATGTCTCTCCTCTGCCCTCTAGACCTCTCCAGCCCCAGCATGACCTCTCCAGCCCCAGCATGTCTGTCCTCTCCCCTCTAGACCTCTCTAGCCCCAGCATGTCTCTCCTCTGCCCTCTAGACCTCTCCAGCCTCAGCATGTCTCTCCTCTGCCCTCTAGACCTCTCCAGCCCAAGTATGTCTCCCCTCTAGACCTCTCCAGCCCCAGCATGTCTCTCCTCTCTCCTCTAGCCCTCTCCAGCCCCAGCATGTCTCTCCTCTAGACCTCTCCAGCCCCAGTATGTCTCTCCTCTAGACCTCTCCAGCCCCAGTATGTCTCTCCTCCGCTCTCTAGACCTCTCCAGCCCCAGCATGCCTCTTCTCTAGACCTCTACAGCACCAGTATGTCTCTCCTCTAGACCTCTCCAGCTCCAGCATGTCTCTCCCCTAGACCTCTCCAGCACCAGTATGTCTCTCCTCTGCCCTCTAGACCTCTCCAGCCCCAGCATGTCTCTCTCCTCTAGACCTCTCCAGCCCCAGCATGTCTCTCCTCTGCCCTCTAGACCTCTCCAGCCCCAGCATGTCTCTCCCCTAGACCTCTCCAGCCCCAGTATGTCTCTCCTCTAGACCTCTCCAGCCCCAGTATGTCTCTCCTCTAGACCTCTCCAGCCCCAGTATGTCTCTCCTCTGCTCTCTAGACCTCTCCAGCCCCAGCATGCCTCTCCTCTAGACCTCTCCAGCACCAGTATGTCTCTCTTCTAGACCTCTCCAGCCCCAGCATGTCTCTCCTCTGCCCTCTAGACCTCTCCAGACCCAGTAAGTCTCTCCTCTGCCCTCTAGACCTCTCCAGCACCAGTATGTCTCTCTACTGTTCCCTGTGTACACAGGTTCTTGCCTGGCCATCACTAATTGATTGGCTGTCTGTTCATTTAAGCCAGACGTGAGTGGTACCTATTAATGGAGGTGAAAGGTGTTGGCCTGACAGTGAAGTGATGACTCAAGAGGCAGGGGCTGAGTGGAATACAACAGTACTACATACAGTATGATAAAGGGCCATTGTGTTTTACCATTTTCCCTGTGAGGTCATTTCATGGAGGGAGCGGTAGAGAGAGTTGTTAAACAGTCAACAGTTTTGAACATTGAATTATTGCATTGTTTATTTTGTATAGATTTTTCTGATAAGACATCAGAAGATAGTAGGTCCCGTGGTGTATAGAGGACATGGGGGAGTGTGGTTTGTATCTCTGGTCTGCTATCACCCTCGGATCCATGGGTCTCTCTTCAATCCACACCACACTGCAGCAGTCCATTTGCATGTTTCCCCTGTAATTGGTGGAATTAATAGCAGACACATTTACAAAGTGTTATCATCCATGAACTGATTATGCTAATTGCCACATGAATTCTAAAAGGCAGCTTTTAAGCGGGGAGGGGGGGGGAATATTGTTTCTACATCATTTTGATCGACTTCAATCACACACACGTGCAAGTGTTTAACCCACACACTCCACACCTGTACAGGGCGGTGTTGATGTAAAACACACAATAATTACCTGGGTGATGTGGGCTCTGATGGTGGTTCCTGGGGTGAATTCCAAACTAACCAGTGATACTCCACCTCTACCTCCCTCTATTCCCCCCTCTAACCAGTGATACTCCACCTCTATCTCCCTCTACCCCCCCCCCCTCTAACCAGTGATACCCCACCTCTACTTCCCTCTATTCCCCCCTCTAACCAGTGATACTCCACCTCTACCTCCCTCTACCCCCCCCTCTAACCAGTGATACTCCACCTCTATCTCCCTCTACCCCCCCTCTAACCAGTGATACTCCACCTCTACCTCCCTCTACCCCCCCTCTAACCAGTGATACTCCACCTCTTCTTCCCTCTATTCCCCCCTCTAACCAGTGATACTCCACCTCTACCTCCCTCTACCCCCCCTCTAACCAGTGATACTCCACCTCTATCTCCCTCTACCCCCCCTCTAACCAGTGATACTCCACCTCTACCTCCCTCTACCCCCCCTCTAACCAGTGATACTCCACCTCTATCTCCCTCTACCCCCCCTCTAACCAGTGATACTCCACCTCTACCTCCCTCTACCCCCCCTCTAACCAGTGATACTCCACCTCTTCTTCCCTCTATTCCCCCCTCTAACCAGTGATACTCCACCTCTACCTCCCTCTACCCCCCCTCTAACCAGTGATACTCCACCTCTATCTCCCTCTACCCCCCCTCTAACCAGTGATACTCCACCTCTACCTCCCTCTACCCCCCCCCTCTAACCAGTGATACTCCACCTCTATCTCCCTCTACCCCCCCTCTAACCAGTGATACTCCACCTCTACCTCCCTCTACCCCCCCTCTAACCAGTGATACTCCACCTCTACCTCCCTCTATCCCCCTCTAACCAGCGATACTCCACCTATATCTCAAATCAAATCAAATCAAATGTTATTTGTCACATACACATGGTTAGCAGATGTTAATGCGAGTGTAGCGAAATTCTTGTGCTTCTAGTTCTGACAATGCAGTAATATCCAACGAGTAATCTAACCTAACAATTTCACAACAACTACCTTGTACACACAAGTGTAAAAGGATGAAGAATATGTACATAAAGATATATGAATGAGTGATGGTACAGAACGGCATAGGCAAGATGCAGTAGATGCTATCGGGTACAGTATATACATATGAGATGAGTAATGTAGGGTATGTAAACATATACAAGTGGCATTGTTTAAAGTTGCGAGTGATATATGTATTACATAAAGATGGCAAGATGCAGTAGATGGTATAGAGTACAGTATATGCATATGAGATGAGTAATGTAAGGTATGCAGGGTAGCCTAGTGGTTAGAGTGTAGAGGAGGCAGGGTAGCCTAGTGGTTAGAGCGTAGAGGAGGCAGGTAGCCTAGTGGTTAGAGCGTAGAGGAGGCAGGGTAGCCTAGTGGTTAGAGCGTAGAGGAGGCAGTTAGCCTAGTGGTTAGAGCGTAGAGGAGGCATGTAGCCTAGTGGTTATAGTGTTGGACTAGTAACCGGAATGTTGAAAGTGCAAATCCCCGAGCTGACAAGGTACAAATCTGTCGTTCTGCCCCTGAACAAGGCAGTTAGCCCACTGTTCCTAGGCCGTCATTGAAAATAAGAATTTGTTCTTAAACTGACTTGCCTAGTTAAATAAAGGTAAAAAATATTAAGTGACATTGTTTAAAGTGGCTAGTGATACATTTTTCCAATATTAAAGTGGCTGGAGTTGAGTCAGTGTGTTGGCAGCAGCCACTCAATGTTAGTGGTGGCTGTTTAACAGTCTGATGGCCTTGAGATAGAAGCTGTTTTTCAGTCTCTCAGTCCCCGCTTTGATGCACCTGTACTGACCTCGCCTTCTGGATGATAGCGGGGTGAACAGGCAGTGGCTCGGGTGGTTGTTGTTCTTAATGATCTTTTTGGCCTTCCTGTGACATCGGTGGTGTAGGTGTCCTGGAGGGCCGGTAGTTTTCTCCCGGTGATGCGTTGTGCAGACCTCACTACCCTCTGGAGAGCCTTATGGTTGTGGGTGGAGCAGTTGCCGTACCAGGCGGTGATACAGCCGACAGGATGCTCTCGATTGTGCATCTGTAACAGTTTGTGAGTGCTTTTGGTGACAAGCCGAATTCCTTCAGCCTCCTGAGGTTGAAGAGACGCTGCTGCGCCTTCTTCACGATGCTGTCTGTGTGGGTGGACCAATTCAGTTTGTCTGTGATGTGTACGCTGAGGAACTTAAAACGTACTACCCTCTCTACTACTGTGCCGTCGATGTGGATAGGGGGGTGCTCCCTCTGCTGTTTCCTGAAGTCCACAATCATCTCCTTTGTTTTGTTGATGTTGAGTGTGAGGTTAATTTCCTGACACCACACTCCGAGGGCCCTCACCTCCTGCCTGTAGGCCCTCATCGTTGTTGGTAATCAAGCCTACCACTGTAGTGTCGTCTGCAAACTTGATGATTGAGTTGGAGGCGTGCATGGCCACGCAGTCGTGGGTGAACAGGGAGTACTGGAGAGGGCTCAGAACGCACCCTTGTGGGGCCCCAGTGTTGAGGATCAGCGGGGTGGAGATGTTGTTACCTACCCTCACCACCTTGACGGGGCGGCCCGTCAAGAAGTCCAGTACCCAGTTGCACAGGACAGGGTCGAGACCCAGGGTCTTGATGACGAGTTTGGAAGGTACTATGGTGTTAAATGCTGAGCTGGAGTCGATGAACAGCATTCTCACATCGGTATTTCTCTTGTCCAGATGGGTTAGGGCAGTGTGCAGTGTGGTTGTGATTGCGTCGTCTGTCGGGCGGTAAGCAAATTGGAGTGGGTCTAGGGTGTCAAGTAGGGTGGAGGTGACATGGTCCTTGACTAGTCTCTCAAAGCACTTCTTGATGACGGAGGTGAGTGCTACGGGGCGGTAGTTGTTTAGCTCAGTTACCTTAGCTTTCTTGGGAACAGGAACAATGGTGGCCCTCTTGAAGCATATGGGAACAGCTGGGATAAGGATTGATTGAATATGTCCGTAAACACACCAGTCAGCTGGTCTGCGCATGCTCAGTGGCACTGTATTGTCCTCAAAGCGAGCAAAGAAGTTTTTTAGTCCGTCTGGGAGCAAGACATCCTGGTTCAGTTTTGCGCGAATGCTGCCATCAATCCACGGTTTCTGGTTTGGGAATGTTTTAATAGTTGATGTGGATACGACATCGCCAATGCACTTGCTAATAAACTCGCTCACCGAATCAGCATATTCATCAATGTTGTTGTTTGACGCAATGCGGAACATATCCCAATCCACGTGATCGAAGCAATCTTGAAGCTTGTAATCAGATTGATCGGACCAGCGTTGAACAGACCTGAGCGCGGGAGCATCCTGTTTTAGTTTCTGTCTCTAGGCAGGGAACAACAAAATGGAGTCGTGGTCAGCTTTTCCGAAAGGAGGGCGGGGGAGGGCCTTATATCCCTCTATCCCCCCTCTAACCAGTGATAATCCACCTCTACCTCCTTCTATCCCCCTCTAACCAGCAATATTTTACCTCTATCTCTTTCTATCCCCCCTCTAACCAGTGATGCTCGGCCTTTATCTCCCTCTACCCCCCCACCCCCCCCCCCCCCCCCGCTAACCAGTGATAGTCCACCTCTGTTCCCCCTCTAACCAGTGATGCTCCACCTCTACCTCCCTCTATCCCCCCTCTCATCAGGGATGCTCCCACATCTTCCTCCCTCTTACCCCCACTAACCAGTGATAGTCCACCTCTCTTCCCCCTCTAACCAGTGATACTCCACCTATATCTCCCTCCCTCTATCCCCCCTCTAACCAGTGATGCTCCACCTCTTCCTTCCTCGTCCCCCCCTCTAACCAGTGATACTCCACATTCATCGCCCCCCTCTATCCCCCCTAATCAGGGATGCTCCCACCTCTTCCTCCCTCTTCCCCCCCTCTAACCAGTAATTCTCCACCTCTACTTCCCTCTATCCCCCTCTAACCAGTGATACTCCACCTCTACCTCCCTCTATTCCCCCTCTAACCAGTGATACTCCACCTCTACCTCCCTCTATTCCCCCCTCTAACCAGTGATACTCCACCTCTACCTCCCTCTATTCCCCTTCTAACCTGTGATACTCCACCTTCAGCATTAATTTCACATTGTTAGGGTTAGGGTTAACTTCAGGCATTAACTCTGAATAGTTAAGGTTTAAGGTTGGAATCAGGTGACCTAGCTGCTATCTCGCCCTTCCAACCAGGGATGATTCCATCTCTATCGCCCTCTTCCCCTCTCTCCCCCCTCCCCCCATTTTTTCTCCCTCCCTTCCCTTCCCTCCCTCCCTCCCTCCCTCCCTCCCTCCCTCCCTCCCTCCCTCCCTCCCTGACTCTCTCTCTCCCTCCCTCCCTCCCTCCCTCCCACCCTCCCTGACTCCCTCCCTCCCTCTCTCCTTCATGTATATTCAGCCTCGGTCTGGGGGGTCTGGCCTGCCCAGCTGTGTGTTTCGGGGTCAGTGCCTCCTAAAGGCTGAAGAGCAGCAGAAAGGCCCTGTTCTGCCAGTGTTTCCACAAACCCAGAGCCAGTAATGATACCCTGCTTTTAACCTTGACTAGATGAACTCCATTGCTTTATTAATGTAATGGAAGGCACCTATGAAAGTAGAGGTGGACTTTCTATAATGATTTTGAGGGTCGTTATATTCTTTGTGTGTGCGCGGCAGAAGAAAGGTGTCTGACCAGAGGACCCCATGCAGAGAGGGACACACGCAGGCCCTATATAAAACAGGCATGCATCGCTGGTGACAATCTCCACATTTAAAAATATCTTCTTGAAGATGGGTGTCTGGTGGCTTGTTATGCCTCTTCTCTCGTCACATATGGAGGATGGAAAGCAGATCTTCACCTCTTTATTTCATGGATGTAGTTATGCAAAGCTTCAGGCTGATTCTGAAAAGCAGACAGATCACACAGATGCATCTTCCCTGTCGCTCGTTGACTAAATTGCTCTACAAATCCTGACTCCTGGTATGGACTTTTCCCTCTCTGGAGTCAATATCGTTTGACAGAGAAGTCGCTGAAATTAGATTCAATATTCAATAATGCAAATGCAAATGTATTTGATTGGTTAGTCTATACTGATCAAGTAATTGTCTAAATCAATCACTCTCCCGCTCCTCTGCTCCTCCGCCCTCTCTCTCTCTCTCTCTCTCTCTCTCTCTCTCTCTCTCTCTCTCTCTCTCTCTCTCTCTCTCTCTCTCTTTTCCCTTCCATCTCTCTTTGTTAATTTTTGTTTATGGCACCATTCTATATGGTGTTATTTCCCTATTCTGGGTTTATACAGTATGAAGCAGACAGCCTCAGAATGATGACAGTGATCTGTTCAAACAGCCCAGTCTCAGGCAGGGGAGAAAATACACGAGCACATCTTTTGACGGCTGGCTGCTGTGGTGGTGGAGCAGAGCACCGTGCTCTGCAGAAGGAACGCTGTGGCGGTGGAGCAGAGCACCGTGCTCTGCAGAAGGAACGCTGTGGCGGTGGAGCAGAGCACCGTGCTCTGCAGAAGGAACGCAGGAGCGATTGCCACCACTTTGTTCCTCTCTTTCATGTGGCTGGGAGAGATGGAGGTGTTTGAAGACGGGGATAAGGATGGTATCTTCGTCATCTTGACAACATCAGTCCCAGCTCCCAGGTGCATATCTTTGATGAGGAGGGATACGGCTGAGAAAGAAACAGCAATAATCTCAGTTCAACAATGTGCTGTTTGGAGCAATAATCTCAGTTCAACAATGTGCTGTTTGGAGCAATAATCTCAGTTCAATAATGTGCTGTTTGGAGCAATAATCTCAGTTCAATAATGTGCTGTTTGGAGCAATAATTTCAGTTCAATAATGTGCTGTTTGGAGCAATAATCTCAGTTCAATAATGTGCTGTTTGGAGCAATAATCTCAGTTCAATAATGTGCTGTTCATAGCAATAATCTCAGTTCAATAATGTGCTGTTCATAGCAATAATCTCAGTTCAATAATGTGCTGTTCATAGCAATAATCTCAGTTCAATAATGTGCTGTGCAATAATCTCAGTTCAATAATGTGCTGTTCATAGCAATAATCTCAGTTCAATAATGTGCTGTTTGGAGCAATAATCTCAGTTCAATAATGTGCTGTTCGGAGCAATAATCTCAGTTCAATAATGTGCTGTTCATAGCAATAATCTCAGTTCAATAATGTGCTGTTCATAGCAATAATCTCAGTTCAATAATGTGCTGTTCGGAGCAATAATCTCAGTTCAATAATGTGCTGTTTGGAGCAATAATCTCAGTTCAACAATGTGCTGTTCATAGCAATAATCTCAGTTCAATAATGTGCTGTTCATAGCAATAATCTCAGTTCAATAATGTGCTGTTCATAGCAATAATCTCAGTTCAATAATGTGCTGTTCGGAGCAATAATCTCAGTTCAATAATGTGCTGTTCATAGCAATAATCTCAGTTCAATAATGTGCTGTTCATAGCAATAATCTCAGTTCAATAATGTGCTGTTCATAGCAATAATCTCAGTTCAATAATGTGTTGTTTGGAGCAATAGTCTCAGTTCAATAATGTGCTGTTTGGAGCAATAATCTCAGTTCAATAATGTGCTGTTCGGAGCAATAATCTCACTTCATTAATGTGCTGTTCGGAGCAATAATCTCAGTTCAATAATGTGTTGTTCGGAGCAATAGTCTCAGTTCAATAATGAGCTGTTTGGAGCAATAATCTCAGTTCAATAATGTGCTGTTCGGAGCAATAGTCTCAGTTCAATAATGTGCTGTTCATAGCAATAATCTCAGTTCAATAATGTGCTGTTCATAGCAATAATCTCAGTTCAATAATGTGCTGTTTGTGTGATTATTTTATTTTTAAAATGCATGTCTACACAGCCCAACATACCACTATACATACTGTACATACTAAATCATTCCAGCATATATATGATTTGGACGATATGGTAAATATAAGGATGTGCATCTGTTTGTAGATGTATTGTGATGGATTAGGCTTTGGTTGCTGAGTAATTTCACGCTCATCTGTTTATATTTAGCCCCCTGTGGTGAATATGTTAACACTGAGTGACTGGGGGAGCTGGACTGTTCCACTATCCCCCCCAGGTGTCCCCTTGCACCTCACTTTGCTCCCCAGCAGGGGGCAGGCTGACAGACAGTCTCTAGGGCTGAAACACTGAGGTAGTAAGGGTTATCTATCTATCTATCTATCTATCTATCTATCTATCTATCTATCTATCTATCTATCTGTTCATCTCAGTGAGCTAGTTAGTAAACTGATCAAATCTAATTGGGTTTTACAGCATCCTCAGTCCCACCATACACATTCATTACCCATGGGATTCATGGTCTGGTTCACTCTGTGCGGCTCACTCACACACACCAGTTTCACATCACGGTGTGTGTGTTCCCCCTCTCTCTACCATTCCCACTGATCTTTGTGAGACCCCAGTGTTGGCTCTGTGAATGTGGCTGGGGAAAAGAACAGTTCAGGGGTGTGTCTTTGAGGCTGTGGTGGTGCTAAATGTCCCTGTTTTACAGAGGTCCCTTCCCTTTAATGGCTCCAGGGTTTGAAATGTCATGAAATCACTCTGACCCTCCCTTGACCTGAAAGTAATCAGACAATGAGAATCTGTTTCTGCCGTTTAGTTCCTTTGATTATAGGGATAGTTGGGATTGTATTTGAGTGCAAGATGCTGGGATTCTACCAGATCCACACTCACATTTATTGCATAGAAGCATAGTATGAATAAAAGTTCATTGCAAGCATTTTTGTTTCATTCCAATAAGGTTCATATGACATGAGTTAAACCTGAATGTCATCAGCAGGCCCTCTGTCATCTGCTGTCATCAGCATGCCCTCTCTCATCCGCTGTCATCAGCAGGCCCTCTCTCATCCGCTGTCATCAGCAGGCCCTCTGTCATCCACTGTCATCAGCATGCCCTCTGTCATCTGCTGTCATC
>NC_092173.1:33135450-33150450 GCF_045791955.1 Oncorhynchus clarkii lewisi | reverse complement strand
TGGCCAGGGATAGTGATAGACACAGAGATAGTGGTCAGAGATAGTGATAGACACAGAGATAGTGGTCAGGGATAGTGATAGACACAGAGATAGTGGTCAGGGATAGTTATAGACACAGAGATAGTGGTCAGAGATAGTGATAGACACAGAGACATTGGGCAGGGATAGTGCTAGACACAGAGATAGTGGTCAGGGATAGTGATAGACACAGATAGTGCTCAGGGATAGTGATAGACATAGAGATAGTGGGCAGGGATAGTGATAGTGGGCAGGGATAGTGCTAGACATAGAGATAGTGGGCAGGGATAGTGATAGACACAGAGATAGTGGTCAGGGATAGTGATAGACACAGAGATAGTGGTCAGGGATAGTTATAGACACAGAGATAGTGGTCAGAGATAGTGATAGACACAGAGACATTGGGCAGGGATAGTGCTAGACACAGAGATAGTGGTCAGGGATAGTGATAGACACAGATAGTGCTCAGGGATAGTGATAGACATAGAGATATTGGGCAGGGATAGTGATAGACATAGAGATAGTGGGCAGGGATAGTGATAGTGGGCAGGGATAGTGCTAGACATAGAGATAGTGGGCAGGGATAGTGATAGTGGGCAGGGATAGTGATAGACATAGAGATAGTGGGCAGGGATAGTGATAGACATAGAGATAGTGGGCAGGGATAGTGATAGACACAGAGATAGTGGGCAGGGATAGTGATAGTGGGCAGGGATAGTGCTAGACATAGAGATAGTGGGCAGGGATAGTGCTAGACACAGAGATAGTGGTCAGGGATAGTGATAGACACAGAGATAGTGGTCAGAGATAGTGATAGACACAGAGATAGTGGTCAGGGATAGTGATAGACACAGAGATAGTGGTCAGAGATAGTGATAGACACAGAGATAGTGGTCAGGGATAGTGATAGACACAGAGATAGTGGTCAGGGATAGTGATAGACACAGAGATAGTGGTCAGAGATAGTGATAGACATAGAGATAGTGGTCAGAGATAGTGATAGACACAGAGATAGTGGTCAGGGATAGTGATAGACACAGATAGTGCTCAGGGATAGTGATAGACATAGAGATATTGGGCAGGGATAGTGATAGACACAGAGATAGTGGTCAGAGATAGTGATAGACATAGAGATAGTGCTCAGGGATAGTGCTAGACACAGAGATAGTGGTCAGGGATAGTGATAGACACAGAGATGAGGTTCAGTACAGTCGGTTGGTATCTATAGCAGGTGGAAACACCTCCCTCCCTCCCTCTGTATTCTGCAGAGCAGTGTGTTGTGTAGCCCCAGTGTAAAGGACTCATCAGAGCACGCTAGACAACAGTGCTCATCTCCAGCAGAGAGCTTAATTAAAAGAGGGCTGCCGCCGAGGAGTGACATTTTACATGCTTCCAACGCCTCTCAGACTCTCAGCCTGCCGTTACTGCCAATGCAATTACTGAATTACAGGCCCAGCCCATAAAACAGACAGGGAAGGAACTGCAGCAAATAGGCAGGCGTTAAGGAAAATAGAAGGACGCTATTAAAGATTATATAAAGATTTACATGGAGTCGAGTTTGCGGAGTCTCTCTGTAAGGGGAGGGGGGCATTTCTACAGGAGATAGGAGTATAAGAGTGACACGCTAGGATAGAGAGCTATTGAACAATCAAATTGTGTGTACGTGTCTGTGTGTGCATGTACAGGTTTACAGTGTGTGTGTTTGCGTGTGTGTGTGTGTGTGTGTGTGTGTGTGTGTGTGTGTGTGTGTGTGTGTGTGTGTGTGTGTGTGTGTGTGTGTGTGTGTGTGTGTGTGTGTGTGTGTGTGTGTGCATGTACAGGTATACAGTGTGTGTGTTTGCGTGTGTGTGTTTGCGTGTGTGTGTGTGTGTGTGTGTGTGTGCGTGTACAGGTATACAGTGTGTGTGTTTGCGTGTGTGTGTTTGCGTGTGTGTGTGTGTGTGTGTGTGTGTGTGTGTGTGTGTGCATGTACAGGTATACAGTATGTGTGTTTGCGTGTGTGTGTTTGCGTGTGTGTGTGTGTGTGTGTGTGTGTGTGTGTGTGTGTGTGTGTGCATGTACAGGTATACAGTGTGTGTGTTTGCGTGTGTGTGTTTGCGTGTGTGTGTGTGTGTGTGTGTGCATGTACAGGTATACAGTGTGTGTGGGGCTCTCAGGGTATCCATCTCTTCTCTGTGAATCTGGACACACTGCAGCAGTCAGTCCGTCAGGCAGTCAGTCAGCCACAGCATCCTGGGGATTATTTTTCCCCTCTAAGGTCACCTCCTCAATGTCATTAGCCCAGAGCACAGCACAAATAGACAAGAAAAGAAAACTGACACTATGGATAACCACCAAGCTCAGCAGGCACACACATTCAGTCTAAGACTGCATCGTTTTCTCCAGACTGTCCTGCATTGCTGAAATTCTAGTGTTACTAGTCCAGCAAGTACCTATGTGTTGTTTGTGACAGTAGCATTCTCAAGCCCAGCTGGAGCTGTGTCACCTAGCATCACTTCTACCAGAGGGGCTACCGGAGAACACTGTTGAGGGCAGCTAACTATGGCAGGACCTGTGAGAGAGATAGAGGGATGGAGAGTGATGAGATGTGATCACTGCATGACAGGGGTGAGGAGAGGTGAGATGAGGAGAGTCAAAAATAGTGGCCATGTTTTAAGCTCAATGCTTTCACTGAAAAATGAAGAGAACTCGTATAGTGAATGCATCTGAAATCTCTCTGCCTTCCCAGTCCTTGGCCTTCTGGCTGTTTTAATGTTAACCCTTACCACAGACTGGAGGGACACAGTTAATGAGGGTCCTACGCATCCCTCTCCAATATGTCAGGCAGCACTGATCCAAAGTGACATGGCTGCCAGCAGGGTCCAGGACCAGGGGCCAGCAGGGTCCACGGCTACATTTAGATCCTGTAAGACACAGAGTAGTAATGCAGTAATGCTGCCCATGGCCAACGGGTTTCCAAGACTGTCCCAGCGATGGGTCTAGATGTGGTCTCTGCTCTGAGACAGACTAACCAGAATGCTGTGTGGTAGTAATCGGATGGAAGGAAAGAAGGAGTCTTCTGAGGAATGGAGAGCAGGGGAGAAAACTCCTTCTCTTTTTCCATTCTTTCTTGCTCTCTCTTTGGCTGAGGACATTACCCATGGGGCAATGCATCTCCCGATATGCCCAGACTATATGCTGTTGTGATGTTTAAGTAACAACTGAACCCCTGCAATGAAGAACCAATATGTGTGCGTTTTGAAAAATGCGGATATTGTCAAATATTTGTCTCTTTTGGAATGTGTATTCCACATCAAGAGTGTCATTACTGAAAGATCATGTCATAAAAAAAAAACATGTAGATTACGGGACTATGTCTGATCTGTAGATTACGGGACTATGTCTGATCTGTAGATTACGGGACTATGTCTGATCTGTAGATGACGGGACTATGTCTGATCTGTAGATTACAGGACTATGTCTGATCTGTAGATTACGGGACTATGTCTGATCTGTAGATTACGGGACTATGTCTGATCTGTAGATTACGGGACTATGTCTGATCTGTAGATTACGGGACTATGTCTGATCTGTAGATTACGGGACTATGTCTGATCTGTAGATTACGGGACTATGTCTGATCTGTAGATTACGGGACTATGTCTGATCTGTAGATTATGGGACTATGTCTGATCTGTAGATTACGGGACTATGTCTGATCTGTAGATTACGGGACTATGTCTGATCTGTAGATTACGGGACTATGTCTGATCTGTAGATTACGGGACTATGTCTGATCTGTAGATTATGGGACTATGTCTGATCTGTAGATTACGGAACTATGTCTGATCTGTAGATTACGGGACTATGTCTGATCTGTAGATTACGGGAGTATGTCTGATCTGTAGATTACGGGACTATGTCTGATCTGTAGATTACGGGACTATGTCTGATCTGTAGATTACGGGACTATGTCTGATCTGTAGATTACGGGACTATGTCTGATCTGTAGATTACGGGACTATGTCTGATCTGTAGATTACGGGACTATGTCTGATATGTAGATTACGGGACTATGTCTGATCTGTGAGTGGCCGAGTGGCTTTCTATAGGATGTCTCTTGATCAGAGAGGCTGGACAGCTGAACTAGCAGAATAAGTAGACATGATTAAATTCAGTACCCTATGAGTTATTATCCCCAACAGGCATCACAGCTTGCTCCAATGCACAATCTCAGAACGCCTTCATGTGGCATTTCTAGGAAAGATGTTATTTCCATCGACTGCTCAGGTCGAGCCACTCCAACCCGTTGAACAAAATGAATACACATTCTGAGTCAGACAGTGATTTTAATGGCCCTGAGCAGCTCAAATGATGAGCTGTTTTATCTGTATACATCTGTATGGGAATCAATGTTGGCACTTTCTCGAGTAGACTCAATCATGCAGGATTTCCCAGCTGCTCATGGAGTAGTAGTGCCTGTTTACCAAGTGTTTTTACTCAAAGCATAATGTTTACCTCTCAACATGTCTTATTATCAACCAACAGCTGGCCCTGCCATGCTACATCCTTCCTCATCAGGCAGCATAGCCCAAAATCCTCTCCTCTCCTCTCCTCTCCTCTCCTCTCCTCTCCTCTCCTCTCCTCTCCTCTCCTCTCCTCTCCTCTCCTCTCCTCTCCTCTCCTCTCCTCTCCTCTCCTCTCCTCTCCTCTCCTCTCCCTCTTCCACTTCCTCTTCCTTTCCCTCTCCTCTTCTCTCCCTGTCCTACCAGGCACATTCATCTACTCAGTCACTCAGTATACTTGGTTGCATCTCGGTCAGTCTGTCAGTCTGTCTGTCTTTCAGTCTGTGTGGTGTAATTGGCAGGAAACCTCCTCTGCGTCTTTCCCCTCCTTCCTTCCGGCTCTAAAGTGTCCATTCAGGGCTGAGCGGGAGGCGAGCATCAGCACAACCCAGCCCTATCTCTTATCAGGCCAGGCAGAAAGGGCCATGGGCACATTGTTCTTCTGTATCAGCCAGCTCCAGTTACCGCACGCTCTGCACATCTGGCAGCCGTCGCACAAACACTACAAAACAACCAGGCAGAAGAGGCAGATGCAACACATTGAAAACTGAAGTGGCCACCAAAAGATACAATTTCGGGGAAATAAATGCATCTTTAATTGTAGCGCTTGTTAATTATAGAGCGCTGTGAAGAGAGAAGACATGTAGCGGCTCATCACTATTTATTATGCAAATGTATTCCGTTTTAGTCACAATTAAGTGATTAGAAAGCTGTCTTTCTCTTTCTCTCTTTCTTCTCTTTGTTCTTCCTGTCTTTTTCTTTGCTTTTCAGCATATTACTGTAATGAAGCCATTACTTCTCCAAGTGAATTTTAATGAGTTTTTAACTAACATTTTAATGAGCTATACATTACCATAAAGCATGGAATAGCCTAAATTGAATTTGGGGATTGTACGTTGGAAGGATGGGGGGTGGTAAGAGGGGATAGGTTCATTAAATAGTTAATTATATTGTTTTTCCATCACACTGTATTCCATGGTATGGGCGTCCAGTAGAATACCCTGCCTGGTACTTTCTGTCTTCTGCCATTACGGTGCTGGCCAGCGGGGGCCTCATTAAGCCAAATTAGGACTGCTGGGTGAAAAACGATCTTTGAAGGAGGACTGTGTTAATGAGTGTTTGTTTAGGCCCTGTGTACAGAGGCAGGGACACCCTCACAGCGTGGGGCAGAGTGTGATGGAATGTGCCACCTCCCCCCTCAACTAGTTAATTGACACCCTCTGTCTCCTCTCTCTCTAATGTTTGACCTTCTGCCATGTTCCTCCTCTCATCATCTCTTGTTGTGTTGTCTTCCTCCTCCTCTACCCTCTACCCTCTCCCTCCTCTACCCTCTACCCTCTTCCTCCTCTAACCTTTACCCTCTTCCTCCTCTACCCTCTTCCTCCTCTACCATCTACCCTCTTCCTCCTCTACCCTCTACCCTCTCCCTCCTCTACCATCTACCATCTACCCTCTTCCTCCTCTAACCTCTACCCTCTTCCACCTCTACCCTCTACCCTCCTCCTCTACCCTCTTCCTCCTCTAACCTTTACCCTCTTCCTCCTCTACCCTCTTCCTCCTCTACCCTCTTCCTCCTCTACCATCTACCCTCTCCCTCCTCTACCCTCTACCCTCTTCCTTCTCTAACCTCTACACACTTCCTCCTCTACCCTCTACCCTCTTCCTCCTCTAACCTCTACCCTCTTCCTCCTCTAACCTCTACCCTATTCCTCTTCTACCCTCCTCCTCCACCCTCTACCCTCTTCCTCCTCTACCCTCTTCCTCCTCTACCCTCCTCCTCCTCTGCCCTCCTCCTCCTCTAACCTCCTCCTCCTCCTCTACCCTCCCTCTCTCCGCTTCACCTTTCACCACACTTACCTTTCTCTCTCTCCATCCCTGTTTATAACCCCATTAAAATATGTACATATCATCCCTGGCTATAACCCCATTAAAAGACGTACATATCATTGTCATATCACAACCTGTTTTCCCCCAGCACCATATCACACCACTCCATATGATATGATTTCCATATTTCCTGCATCTTATCTGGTGGGCTGACAGGTTTATTTAGGACACCCTGGCTGGTCATCTGCAGATAGGAGGACATGGGGTGAATTACATGATAGGATGAGCTGCATAATGCATCCATCTATATAGGTAGACCATAGAAACAGGTAGAGAGGGATGGTAGGGAGAGAGGAAGAGAGAAAAGTAAAGGGAGGAGAGGAGAGAGAGATGAGAAGAAGGATGGGGAAAGATAGATGTTGAGAGAGAAAAGAGATTCAGAGATTCACAGTGTTTAATAGTCACATTCACAGTATTTAATAGTGACATGAACAGTGTTTAATAGACACATTCACAGTGTTTAATAGACACATTCACAGTATTTAATAGTCACATTCACAGTGTTTAATAGTCACATTCACAGTGTTTAATAGACACATTCACAGTGTTTAATAGACACATTCACAGTGTTTAATAGACACATTCACAGTGTTTAATAGACACATTCACAGTGTTTAATAGACACATTCACAGTGTTTAATAGTCACATTCACAGTGTTTAATAGACACATTCACAGTGTTTAATAGTCACACGAACAGTGTTGCAGGTGTGATTGCAGGGTACAGTGAACATCTTAGGCTCCAACATGCAGGACTAAATGAAATAAAACAATGAACATGGAAATAAAAACAAAACAACAATAGCAATATAGAAATATAAATATCACTATATTCATTGTTACTGTAGCAGTGAATAATAAATACATGTCTATTGAGGTGAAGACTGTTAGGGGGGAATCACCATATGGGGGAGCAGCAGTCAGAGTAAAGACTGTTGGGGGGGAATCACCATATGGGGGAGCAGCAGTCAGAGTAAAGACTGTTGGGGGGGAAACACCATATGGGGGAGCAGCAGTCAGAGTAAAGACTGTTGGGGGGGAATCACCATATGGGGGAGCAGCAGTCAGAGTAAAGACTGTTGGGGGGGAATCACCATATGGGGGAGCAGCAGTCAGAGTAAAGACTGTTGGGGGGGTTGGGGAGGAATCACCATATGGGGGAGCAGCAGTCAGAGTAAAGACTGTTGGGGGGGAATCACCATATGGGGGAGCAGCAGTCAGAGTAAAGACTGTTGGGGGGGAATCACCATATGGGGAAGCAGCAGTCAGAGTAAAGACTGTTGGGGGGGAATCACCATATGGGGGAGCAGCAGTCAGAGTAAAGACTGTTGGGGAGGTTGGGGGAGAATTACCATATGGGGGAGCAGCAGTCAGAGTAAAGACTGTTGGGGGGGGTTGGGGAGGAATCACCATATGGGGGAGCAGCAGTCAGAGTAAAGACTGTTTGGGGGGAATCACCATATGGGGGAGCAGCAGTCAGAGTAAAGAGTGTTGGGGGGGTTGGGGAGGAATCACCATATGGGGGAGCAGCAGTCAGAGTAAAGACTGTTGGGGGGGAATCACCATATGGGGGAGCAGCAGTCAGAGTAAAGACTGTTGAGGGGGAATCACCATATGGGGGAGCAGCAGTCAGAGTAAAGACTGTTGGGGGGGAATCACCATATGGGGGAGCAGCAGTCAGAGTAAAGACTGTTGAGGGGGAATCACCATATGGGGGAGCAGCAGTCAGAGTAAAGACTGTTGGGGGGGAATCACCATATGGGGGAGCAGCAGTCAGAGTAAAGACTGTTGAGGGGGTTGGGGAGGAATCACCATATGGGGGAGCAGCAGTCAGAGTAAAGACTGTTGGGGGGAATCACCATATGGGGGAGCAGCAGTCAGAGTAAAGACTGTTGAGGGGGTGTGGGAACCAAGTGAATTTAAAACAATACAAATAATAATACAAACAGAAATAGTAATGTACATGTTAACAACTGTAACAGTGATGCATGTCGCTGAGGTGGGGGCAGAGTAAAAGTCAGTGGGGGAGGCTGTCCCTAAGGAGAGCAGCAGGTAAGCTAAGCAAACGTCGAGGGAGTGTGGGGGGAGAATATCCATAGGGGGAGTAGCGAGGAGGGGGATGGGGTGGGGGAGTGGAGGAGGATGGTAGAGGAGGAGGCCGGTCGCCAGACAGACCGGCCAGATTTGTGCAACTGTTTCTCTGTGCTGACCTCTGACCCCATAGAGGGATATGAGGGGGTAATTTCTGCATCTGGATGGGGGGCAGAAGTTACCACTGGCCAGCTGGCCCAATGAGCTGTCCGGAGATACACAGAAATCTGCCACTGAGACAAATAGAGGCCCTTTCTCTATACCACGCTGCACTCCATTACACTGCAGCCTTCAGCGTCTACAGCCAGTAATACAAAACACTAATATGGCTCCACAGATAGCTCTAGTATTTTTAGTGTAAAGTGACAGATATATTGCCTCTCTTGTCTAAAGGCACATAGTGGCATTGTAATAGCACTCTGGATGGATAGAGCAGAAAAAGCACTGAATGAAATGCTGCTATCATAGCTCGGAGCTAGCTATTAAAATACACTCCAGGAACAGTATGTGTGCAGTGTTTTTTCCTATCAGTGTGTGAATAGGAGGTGGTGGGGCTGGATGGTGGGGCTGTAGAGTGGAATGGCTCCAGGTCTGAACAGCAGTGCTGTAATCCCTGTGTGTTTCTCAGCCCTGACCTGTCTGGAAATGTATGCAGGGAGAGGGAGCCCTTTGCTGCATTGGATAGGAAAGAAATGTAATAACAAATAAACCTCTCACATGAGTAATTCAGATGGATGCCCTGTGGCTTTAAGAGAGGATGTGTACAGTTCAGTGTGTGTGTTTATGCTTGTGTGCTTGTGTGAGTGTTTGTGTTTTTTGTGTGTGTTTGTGTGTCTGTCTGTGTGTGTGTGTGTGTGTGTGTCTATCTGTGTTGTGTTCATTTGTCTTTATGAATGTGTGTTTGTGTATGTCTATGTGTGTGTGTCTATCTGTGTTGTGTTCATTTGTCTCTATGAATGTGTGTTTGTGTATGTCTATATGTGCATGCCTGTCTCATGGTAGTGTAGTCATATAAAACAGGAGGTAGGAGTGAGAACACAGTTACTAGAGGTAGACTAGGACTGAGAACACATTTACTAGAGGTAGACTAGCAGTGAGAACACAGAGTTACTAGAGGTAGACTAGCAGTGAGAACACAGTTACTAGAGGTAGACTAGGAGTGAGAACACAGTTACTAGAGGTAGACTAGGACTGAGAACACAGTTACTAGAGGTGGACTAGGAGTGAGAACACAGAGTTACTAGAGGTGGACTAGGAGTGAGAACACAGAGTTACTAGAGGTGGACTAAGACTGAGAACACAGTTACTAGAGGTAGACTAGGACTGAGAACACAGTTACTAGAGGTGGACTAGGAGTGAGAACACAGTTACTAGAGGTAGACTAGGAGTGAGAACACAGTTACTAGAGGTAGACTAGGACTGAGAACACAGTTACTAGAGGTGGACTAGGGCAGCAGGTAGACTAATAGTTCCACAGTCTGCCCTTCCCACTCCACTACTGTTCCACAGTCTCTTTTCCCCACTCAGTCGCTGTTCCACCATGCAAGTTGCAACTTGACTCTTTCCCATTTAAGTTTGAAAGTTGCCTTTGCGCCAGGTGCAGAGCTGCCTATTTACTGTGCTTTACCCCCTTCTGCTGCTACCCTCCACCCCACCCCTCTCCTGCTGCCTCCTTAGGTAGTTGGAGAAATAAATACATTTGCCTGCCGAGGGCGGATTCCTATTTTTCTGATATGGGTTTGTATCGCCTGCAGCCTGACTGACAGATCTAGTCTTTGCAGGCAGAAGGGTATGCATATATAAATATGTAATATTAATCACCAGTAAGTACACTGGCAGGAATTTGGGCCTTATACCTCCATGGGAGGTGAGGTGTTTTTGGAGGGGTAAGAGCTGGGGTTATCAGGGGGATAGAAATGCAATTACGTCTGACATCTGCCCGGCGATATGGGCCTCCATACCCGTAAGCCCTGGAGTTAGAGCAAGAGTTCAGAACCTGTATATACACAGATCATACCAGACACACACACACACACACAGCAAACACACACAAAAGCCACACACCTTCACACACACACACACATCCCAGAAATGTACTGCTAATCAGTAGTGGCGCAAAGGCAGATGGTCAGTGGTAATCATCATGGAAGCAGAAATCCTAGAAAGATGCTTTCTTTGGACGTTCTTCAGTTGTATCCAATCAGGATTGAAGGTCAGGATTTGAATGTGGGTGAGTTTTCCCTGCTCGTTTCCTGTACATGCATCTGTCCAAGGCATTGTGTTGATATTACAGAACCCAGAACCAACACACAGAACATAATCCTCTCACCTGAATACACATCATCTGTTTGAATGTGTGTAGCTGTTGGGAGCTCAGTGTTTGGAAGTGTGTCTGTTTGAATGTGTGTACCTGTTGGGAGCTCAGTGTTTGGAAGTGTGTCTGTTTGCGGAGGTGTGTTTGTTTGTTTGTATAGGGGAGGGGCTTGGTAGCTTCTGCAATACTGTAAAACATGTGTACAAACACACACACACATAATATAACATACACTTTGTCTAGTAGATCTTGTTTCAATGTCTGGACAAAAAACACTTGGCCGCCACATTCAAACAGGTCTCTGTTTGTGATGGAAACAGAGGAACCAGGCAGGCTGAGGCTCCAGTCTCCACCCTGTCTGTCTGTCTGTCTGTCTGTCTGTCTGTCTGTCTGTCTGTCTGTCTGTCTGTCTGTCTGTCTGTCTCTCTGGGGCTGGCTAATTACAGCAGCTCATGAGTGCAAAGTGCTGCATCCTAGCTGGACCAACAATAGGAGGGACCCCCACCGTAGCCACTGCTCTATACCTCTCTCACAATCCTTCTCTCTCTCGATCCGTCTCCCTTGCTCCCTCCCTCTCCCTCACTCCCTCCAACCAGAGAGGAGAGCTCTCTTTGTGTACTCTCTCCTCCCAGTCTGAGAGGATTTCATTTGAATTCGTGTCACACAAAAGTCCCCCTATGTACCATGTTTCCATCCCCTGGAAAATTGAGTTGAAAGCTTTTTCCCTCCCTCCCTTCCTAAATAAATAAATAAACATACCTAGTGGGCCTTGTAGAGGAGAGGAGAGGAGAGGAGAGGAGAGGAGAGGAGAGGAGAGGAGAGGAGAGGAGAGGAGAGGAGAGGAGAGGAGAGGAGAGGAGAGGAGAGGAGAGAAGAGGAGAAGAGAACAGAGGAGAGGAGAGGAGAGGAGAACAGAGGAGAGGAGAGGAGAGGAGAACAAAGGAGAGGAGAGGAGAGGAGAGGAGAGGAGAGGAGAGGAGAACAGAGGAGAGGAGAGGAGAACAGAGGAGAGGAGAGGAGAGGAGAGGAGAGGCGAACAGAGGAGAGGAGAGGAGAGGAGAGGAGAACAGTGGAGAGGAGAGGAGAGGAGAGGAGAGGAGAGGAGAGGAGAGGAGACGAGAACAGAGGAGAGGAGAACAGAGGAGAGGAGAGGAGAGGAGAGGAGAGGAGAGGAGCGCACTGGGACCTATTATGCCACTCTAATCCAACCCCTTCTCCCTGTGTGTGTGTGTGTGTGTGTGTGTGTGTGTGTGTGTGTGTGTGTGTGTGTGTGTGTGTGTGTGCAGGCAAGCACCACAGGGAATTTGCACAAGAACCTGTGGTGCTGCCCTTAATTTAGCTCTCCTCAAACATCCCCTTCTTCTTCTTTTATCCATCACACATGTCCCCAGATACAGGCTGGAATCACCGCCCGACATGACGGAATTCCTCATTTGGAATTCTGTGGATTTGGTTTGGGTTAAGCAGGAAAATGTCAGCTTGAGTGCGCCCAGCATGTTCTAGAATGATCCCAAGTTTGTGGCTTTAACAAGCAGCCTGAGCTTTTAAGGTAATCTTTTCTCTGTGAAGCAGCTCTTTATATCTGTTAAGTGGTTCAGTGTTTTCTGTAACACTGCAGAGCACAAGGACATTTACTAATATACACTATGTATACAAAACCTTGATCTTTCCATGACAGACTGACCAGGTGAATCCAGGTGAAACTATGATCCCTTATTGATGTCATTTGTTACATCCACCTCAATTAGTGTAGAAGGGGAGAAGACAGGTTAAAGAAGGATTTGTAAGTTTTGAGATTGAAACATGGGTTGTGTATGTGTGTCATTTAGACGGTGGATGGACAACACAAAATATTGAAGTGCCTTTGAATGGGGTATGGTAGTAGGTGCCAGCTGTATTGGTTTGTGTCAAGAACTGCAACGCTGCTGGGTTTTTCATGCTCAACAGATTCCCTTGTGTATCAAGAATGGTCCACCACCCGATGAACATCCAGCCAACTTGACACAACTGTGGGAAGCATTGGAGTCAACATGGGTCAGCATCCCTGTGGAATGCTTTCAACGCCTTGTAGAGTCCATGCCCTAATGAATTGAGGCTGTTCTGAGGGGAAAAGAGGAGGAAAGGGGGGTGGGGGTGCAACTCAATATTAGTAAGGTGTTCCTCAGTGTAGAAGACACTGATACTGGTGTAGTCTCTAGTAACTAATGGGGGTTGAGGAGTGTTGTCAACTGTTAACATGAGCAGCCATTGTGTGGTTTATAATGAGCAGGCCTGTTCTGTGTGTATGACAGAACACTAGACAGGCTGAGAGGGGATCTGTGTGATGAAAGGAATACCTGAGAGGGATTAGATAGCGGGGAACATGGTTTACCAGACCGCCCATGGTCAGTGTGTGTGTGTGTGTGTGTGTGTGTGTGTGTGTGTGTGTGTGTGTACTATGCCCATGGTCAGTGTGTGTGTGTGTGTACTATGCCCATGGTCATGGTGTGTGTGTGTACTATGCCCATGGTCAGTGTGTGTGTGTGTACTATGCCCATGGTCAGTGTGTGTGTGTGTGTGTGTGTACTATGCCCATGGTCATGGTGTGTGTGTGTACTATGCCCATGGTCAGTGTGTGTGTGTGTGTACTATGCCCATGGTCAGTGTGTGTGTGTGTGTGTGTGTGTGTACTATGCCCATGGTACTGAGCAGTGCTGCGCCCCTGTGAGCTCTGTGATGTGAGTGACACCATGCTCCAGGGCATTCTGTGTGTTCCTGTGAGCTCTGTGATGTGAGTGACACCATGCTTCAGGGCATTCTGTGTGTTCTTGTGAGCTCTGTGATGTGAGTGACACCATGCTTCAGGCCATTCTGTGTGTTCCTGTGAGCTCTGTGATGTGAGTGACACCATGCTTCAGGGCATTCTGTGTGTTCCTGTGAGCTCTGTGATGTGAGTGACACCATGCTTCAGGGCATTCTGTGTGTTCCTGTGAGCTCTGTAATGTGAGTGACACCATGCTTCAGGGCATTCTGTGTGTTCCTGTGAGCTCTGTGATGTGAGTGACACCATGCTTCAGGGCATTCTGTGTGTTCCTGTGAGCTCTGTGATGTGAGTGACACCATGCTTCAGGGCATTCTGTGTGTTCCTGTGAGCTCTGTAATGTGAGTGACACCATGCTTCAGGGCATTCTGTGTGTTCCTGTGAGCTCTGTGATGTGAGTGACACCATGCTTCAGGGCATTCTGTGTGTTCTTGTGAGCTCTGTGATGTGAGTGACACCATGCTTCAGGGCATTCTGTGTGTTCTTGTGAGCTCTGTGATGTGAGTGACACCATGCTTCAGGGCATTCTGTGTGTTCCTGTGAGCTCTGTGATGTGAGTGACACCATGCTTCAGGCCATTCTGTGTGTTCCTGTGAGCTCTGTGATGTGAGTGACACCATGCTTCAGGGCATTCTGTGTGTTCCTGTGAGCTCTGTGATGTGAGTGACACCATGCTTCAGGGCATTCTGTGTGTTCCTGTGAGCTCTGTGATGTGAGTGACACCATGCTTCAGGGCATTCTGTGTGTTCCTGTATTCCTGCCTCCGTTGGCACCTCCATTAACTCCAATCAGCTGCTACTTGTGCTAGACCAGTCAGATGATTTTTAACATCTCAGTTTAATACACATCAGGCTGATCCCCCCCATGCACTCACCACAGACACAGACACAGACATTGGAAGTCATTGGTAGACACCTAGCTAAGTATTTGATCAGATAAAGTGTTTTGTCATTGCATAGCCTTCTTTACAGGCTGACCCTCCCTCTCTCCTCTCCCTCTTTCTCCTCAGTGCTGCGTGATGACTTCAGACAGAACCCTACAGACGTGGTGGTGGCAGCGGGGGAACCGGCTATCCTGGAGTGTATCCCCCCTAGAGGTCACCCTGAACCCACCACCTACTGGAAGAAGGACAAAGTACGCATCGAAGACAAGGAGGACAGGATCACCGTAAGTACTACTACTAACTAACCACATAATACTAACTAACCATGTACTACTAACTAACCACATAATACTAACTAGCCACATAATACTAACTATCCACGTACTATTAACAAACCACATACTATTACTTAACCACATAATACTAACTAACAACTTAAAAATAACTAACCATGTACTACTAGC
>NC_092173.1:33110450-33132950 GCF_045791955.1 Oncorhynchus clarkii lewisi | reverse complement strand
ACACTGTAACCGAACCCACAAATGCTGATGCTCCAGATACTCAACTAGTCTAAAGAAGGCCAGTTTTATTGCTTCTTTAATCAGAACAACCGTTTTCAGCTGTACTAACATAAGCGCAAAAGGGTTTTCTAATGATCAATTAGCCTTTTAAAATGATAAACTAGGATTAGCTAACACAACGTGCCATTTGAACACAGGAGTGATGGTTGCTGATAATGGGCCTCTGTACATCTATGTAGATATTCCATAAAAAATCTGCTGTTTCCAGCTACAGTAGTCATTTACAACATTAACAATGTCTACACTGTGTTTCTGATCAATTTGATGTTATTTTAATGGACAAAACATTTGCTTTTCCTTCAAAAACAAGGACATTTCTAAGTGATCCCAAACTTTTTTGGTAGTGTATATTCTTTAATACCTCTGTTGTCCCTTGGCCCCCCTTTGACTTCTCCATCAGTAGTACTGAGTGGTTGATCCTGTATAGTTGAGGTGCCAGCCTGGCCTTCTCTACCACGCTGTAGTTTACATAGACTAACTCAGGACGAGTGATCAATGTCAGAATCTCTCTCTATCTCTCTTTCTATCTCTCTTTATCTCGCTCTCTCTCTCGCTGTCTAATGATAACTCTACAGGAGAAACAGGACTGCTGCCAGCCCTCTCTCTCACCTGCCCGTCTCAGCCTGCCAGCCAGCAGGAATTAAACAGGACCATTAGGCTGTTCACAACACTCATTAACCACACAGGGTAACCTTGCTAGCAGCTAGACAAACACACTGAGCCCCCATAGCTCTGTCTGTCAATCAGTGGTCAGCCAAGGGAGACAAAGCGGTCTCATTGTCCATACCAGAGGCCGGAGTCTGCAGACAGACGGACAGACAGATAGGCAGGGTATCTATGTGTGCCAACTGAGGACATGACCCTGGGAGTGTGTGTGTTCAGGTGCAGTTGTACAGGTGAGCCCTTGGCACATAATCCCACAATCGCACGACACAACAATAAACCTGTTCGCTCTTTCTGAGAAAGAGAGAAAAACAGAGCAGAGTCACACCGGCCCTGTGTGATGTGTATTTGTCATAGTTTATACAGAATACTGTACTACTCTGCTTCTAGTCAAATGTCTTTTCTTCAACTAGTGCCAGCAGTGATGGTGTTCTATTGGCCCTCTGCTCCCTCTGCCCCACTGTGTCTCAGTCACTGCACACAGAGTCAACAGCAGGGCTGTGTCACTACCAGGGTTCAAAGAGATTGGCTTGTCCAACTTTAGGGTCACTCACTGCTAAGGTCACCACATTAAACACAGACTAATGGACGTTTGTCAAGGTAAGGTCAGGGTTCATAGGGTAGGGTTCATGAGCTGAGCCAGACCAAATAGACACAACTAACTTACTCGCTCATGTCTTTGATGTCACTTTGGTTCAGGAAATGAGATATTATTCATTATGACACATTAATTAACAGACTCATGAGTTTAGTAACATACAGTGCCTTGCGAAAGTATTCGGCCCCCTTGAACTTTGCGACCTTTTGCCACATTTCAGGCTTCAAACATAAAGATATAAAACTGTATTTTTTTGTGAAGAATCAACAACAAGTGGGACACAATCATGAAGTGGAACGACATTTATTTGATATTTCAAACTTTTTTAACAAATCAAAAACTGAAAAATTGGCCGTGCAAAATTATTCAGCCCCTTTACTTTCAGTGCAGCAAACTCTCTCCAGAAGTTCAGTGAGGATCTCTGAATGATCCAATGTTGACCTAAATGACTAATGATGATAAATACAATCCACCTGTGTGTAATCAAGTCTCCGTATAAATGCACCTGCACTGTGATAGTCTCAGAGGTCCGTTAAAAGCGCAAAGAGCATCATGAAGAACAAGGAACACACCAGGCAGGTCCGAGATACTGTTGTGAAGAAGTTTAAAGCCGGATTTGGATACAAAAAGATTTCCCAAGCTTTAAACATCCCAAGGAGCACTGTGCAAGCGATAATATTGAAATGGAAGGAGTATCAGACCACTGCAAATCTACCAAGACCTGGCCGTCCCTCTAAACTTTCAGCTCATACAAGGAGAAGACTGATCAGAGATGCAGCCAAGAGGCCCATGATCACTCTGGATGAACTGCAGAGATCTACAGCTGAGGTGGGAGACTCTGTCCATAGGACAACAATCAGTCGTATATTGCACAAATCTGGCCTTATGAAAGAGTGGCAACAAGAAAGCCATTTCTTAAAGATATCCATAAAAAGTGTTGTTTAAAGTTTGCCACAAGCCACCTGGGAGACACACCAAACATGTGGAAGAAGGTGCTCTGGTCAGATGAAACCAAAATTGAACTTTTTGGCAACAATGCAAAACGTTATGAACACACCATCCCCACTGTCAAACATGGTGGTGGCAGCATCATGGTTTGGGCCTGCTTTTCTTCAGCAGGGACAGGGAAGATGGTTAAAATTGATGGGAAGATGGATGGAGCCAAATACAGGACCATTCTGGAAGAAAACCTGATGGAGTCTGCAAAAGACCTGAGACTGGGACGGAGATTTGTCTTCCAACAAGACAATGATCCAAAACATAAAGCAAAATCTACAATGGAATGGTTCAAAAATAAACATATCCAGGTGTTAGAATGGCCAAGTCAAAGTCCAGACCTGAATCCAATCGAGAATCTGTGGAAAGAACTGAAAACTGCTGTTCACAAATGCTCTCCATCCAACCTCACTGAGCTCGAGCTGTTTTGCAAGGAGGAATGGGAAAACATTTCAGTCTCTCGATGTGCAAAACTGATAGAGACATACCCCAAGCGACTTACAGCTGTAATCGCAGCAAAAGGTGGCGCTACAAAGTATTAACTTAAGGGGGCTGAATAATTTTGCACGCCCAATTTTTCAGTTTTTGATTTGTTAAAAAAGTTTGAAATATCCAATAAATGTCGTTCCACTTCATGATTGTGTCCCACTTGTTGTTGATTCTTCACAAAAAAATACAGTTTTATATCTTTATGTTTGAAGCCTGAAATGTGGCAAAAGGTCGCAAAGTTCAAGGGGGCCGAATACTTTCGCAAGGCACTGTAAGAATCATCCTGGAACACGATTTTCTCTGTTGCTTCTTCGTGTCTTGCCTTTGAAGTCCAGTTATATTTGGAGGAGAAAGTGCTGAACATGGGAAGCAACGGTAGCTGAATGATTAGATGTTCACGATCACAGTGTTTATAATTACATTCCCATGTTTTATTTGTTTCCAGTCTATCGGTTCTCCTTTGAAGAAGACTGGATGAATGTGTGAAGACTGGATGAATGCGTGAAGAGTGTATTATTTTAAGTTGGACGTTCTCTGCTGTCTTTGTTGTCTTTGGGAGAGCAGTCGTTTTATTGAAGTCGGTATCTTTCCCCACTCTGCAGCTTATCTGCAATTACCACATCAAACACACTGCCTGTCTGACAGACAGAAACTCAGTGTATTCCAGTTTGCCTGCAGATGATGATGCACACATTTCCCACCAACATACATTCTGTGCCTTCAGAATATATTATATTATTAATACTTGTTCCACATTTTGTTGCTACAGCCTGCATTCAAAATGTATTCAATTCATGTGTTTCGCCTCAGCCATTTACACAGAATACACCATAATGACAAAGTGAAAACATGTTTTTAGACATTTTTGTATTAAAAATTAAATACAGTAATATCTTATTTACATAAGTATTCACACCCCTGACTCATTACTTTTAGAAGCACATTTGGCAGTGATTACAGCTGTGAGTCTTTCTGGGGATGTCTCCTAGAACTTTCCACACCTGGATTGTATAACATTTGCATATTTAGCTTATCAAAATTCTTCAAGCTCTGTCAAATTAATTGTTGAACATTTAATCAACATTTAGTCATAGATATTCAAGAAGATTTAAGTCAAAACAGTAACTCAGCCACTCAGGAACATTTACTGTCTTCTTGGTAAGAACTCCAGTGTAGATTTGGCCTTGTGTTTTAGGTTATTGTCCTGATGAAATGTGAATTCATCTCCCAGTGTCTGGTGGAAAGCAGACTGAACCAGGTTTTCCTCTAGGATTTTGCCTGTGCTTAGCTTAATTCCACTATTTTTCATGAACAGCATAAAAAACAGCATACACAGCACATTATGGTCTTTCTCCTGCATTTCAAACACGATGGTACAAAAATATTTTTTTCTTTGTATTATCGTTTACCAGATCTATTGTATTATATTCTCCTACATTATTTTCACATTCCCACAAACTTCAAAGTGTTTCCTTTCAAATAGTACCAATAATATGCATGTCCTTGCTTCAGGTCCTGAGCTACAGGCAGTTAGATTTGGTTGTGTCATTTTAGGCGATAATTGATAAAAGGGGGCGGATCCTTAAGAGGATTTATTAATTTTATAATCACCATTGGCCCCATGGTGAAATCCCTTTGCTGTTTCCTTCCTCTCAGGCAACTGAGTTAGGAAGGACGCCAGTATCTTTGTAGTGACTGTAGTGTAATCTATAGTGTAATTAATAACTTCACCATGCTCAAAGGGATATTCAAAGTCTGGTCATTAAAAAATCATGTTAAACACTATTATTCCACACAGAGGGAGTCACTACATGTAACACTGACACCAGAACCAGAGCCAGCCCTGAAAGATGCAACCATGCTGTGTGTATGTGCCTGTGCTGGTGGGTAAGGCTGATGTGCATGTCGGCTTAATGTGTGTGTGTGTGTGTGTGTGTGTGTCAGTGGTGGTCCTCACCACGGAGGAAATTAAAATGAAAGATCCAAAAAGATCAACCACTTTGATGTGAGGAGAGGCTACTGTTTACTGTTCATCAGAAAAGGTTACACTGTCCTTATTAATATGATAAGCTGCAGAAAGAAAGACAATTAGATCCCCCCTTCTCTCGCTTTTATACATGTCTTGCTGCCCCCCACCCTGTTGGCATAGACTAGAGCAGTGTGTGTGTGTGTGTGTGTGTGTGTGTGTGTGTGTGTGTGTGTGTGTGTGTGTGTGTGTGTGTGTGTGTGTGTGTGTGTGTGTGTGTGTGTGTGTGTGTGTGTGTGTGTGTGTGTTTCAAAGGATGATTGCTGCAGCCTCAGCTGAGTAAACAGCTCTTTAATGTGCTCAGTGGCTCTAGCTGCCTCTCAGGCAAACACAGACACTGGCACACAGACACAGGTGGTCAACAGAGGCTTAGTAGCACATTTACAAGGTTGTAGTGTATGTTGTTGTATTAGAGTAGGGTAGCTTTAACACTGGTATAAGACCAATACGGTATGAACTAGATCTGTAGATCTGTGGAACTTGTGTATAACTTCCATATGGCTGGAAGAGGGAGGTTTCTATACATCATTCAGTAATATGGAGAGGACGGAGCTCATGGAAATCAGTCTGCCACATCTGCGAGCCAGGATGGGAGGAACAGAAAGCTCATTTTTTCCAGGCGGGAGAGATTCAGAAGAATCAACTATAGCGAACCCCAAATCTCAGAGAACGGACTTGGACAGGGTGTGTTTCATCTCCCAGCTCTCAGTGTTGTGGCCCAAATCCCTTTCTCCCTCTCTCTCTCTCCCTCCCTCTGACCCCTGTGCCCTCCTCTTATCTGAATCCCACCACCCCGGCAGCCCATCTGTATTCAGCCTGTCAGTCCCCCGACCCCAGAGCTACAGCCCCCCAATACCCCACACTGCCTTTCAATATCCATCCTGTCCTTTCTAATATAGCTTTGTCTCTGCATGTGTGTGTTCGTGCTTCTTCATATATGTGTGTGTGTGTGTGTGTGTGTGCGCGTGCGTGCGTGTGTGTGTGTGTGTGCGTGCGTGAGTGTGTGTGCGCGCATGCATGTATACCTGTGCGTGTGTGTGCGCGCATGCATGTATTCGTGTGTGTGTGTGTGTGTGTACGCGCATGCGTGTATACGTGTGCGTGTATGCGCGCATGCATGTATACGTGTGTGTGTGTGTGTGTGTGTGTGCGTGTGTGTTAAAGAGGTGTGGTGGGTGACGTCATTCTACTGAGCTATTTACTTTAAGTTCCTATTCTTACCTTGTATTATGTCTTTGTTTTTACATTGTTGAAAATGACAGTGTTAGACAGTGTTGTTAAAGACAGGGTTGTTAGAAAGTGTTGTTAGACAGTGTTGTTAAAGACAGGGTTGTTAGACAGTGTTGTTAAAGACAGGGTTGTTAGACAGTGTTGTTAGACAGTGTTGTTAAAGACAGGGTTGTTAGACAGTGTTGTTAGACAGTGTTGTTAGAGAGTGCTGTTAGACAGTGTTGTTAGAGACAGTGTTGTTAGAGAGTGCTGTTCAACAGTGTTGTTAGAGACAATGCTGTTAGACAATGTTACTAGAGTGCTGTTAGAGAGTGTTGTTAGACAGTGTTGTTAGAGGCAGTGTTGATAGACAGTGTTGTTAGAGACAGTGTTGTTAGAAGGTGTTGTTAGAGACAGTGTTGTTTGAAGGTGTTGTTAGAGACAGTGTTGTTAGACAGTGTTGTTAGAGACAGTGTTGTTAGAAGATGTTGTTAGAGACAGTGTTGTTAGAAACAGTGTTGTTAGACAGTGTTGTTAGACAGTGTTGTTAGACAGTGTTGTTTAAGACAGTGTTGTTAGACAGTATTGTTAGACAGTGTTGTTAAATTAAAGACGGTGTTGTTAGACAGTGTTGTTAGACAGTGTTGTTAGAAACAGTGTTGTTAGACAGTGTTGTTAGACAGTGTTGATAGACAGTGTTGTTAGACAGTGTTGTTAAATTAAAGATGGTGTTGTTAGACAGTGTTGTTAGAAACAGTGTTGTTAGACAGTGTTGTTAGACAGTGTTATTAGAGAGTGTTGTTAGAGACAGTGTTGTTAGAGAGTGCTGTTAGACAGCGTTGTTAGAGACAGTGTTGTTAGAGACGGTGCGGTTAGAGAGTGCTATTAGACAGTGTTGTTAGAGACAGTGTTGTTATGCGATGTTGTTAGAGAGTGCTGTTAGAGACAGTGTTGTTAGAGGCAGTGTTGTTAGAAGGTGTTGTTAGAGACAGTGTTGTTAGACAGTGATGTTAGAGACAGTGTTGTTAGAAACAGTGTTGTTAAAGACAGGGTTGTTGGACAGTTTTGATAGACAGTGTTGTTAGAGACTGTGTTGTTAGAAACAGGGTTGTTAGACAGTGTTGGTAGACAGTGTTGATAGACAGTGTTGTTAGACAGTGTTGTTAAATTAAAGATGGTGTTGTTAGACCGTGTTGTTAGAAACAGGGTTGTTAGAAAGTGTTGATAGACAGTGTTGATAGACAGTGTTGTTAGAAATAGTGTTGTTAGAGAGTGTTGTTAGAGACAGTGTTGTTAGAGAGTGTTGTTAGACAGTGTTGTTAGAGAGTGCTGTTAGACAGTGTTGTTAGAGAGTGTTTTTAGAGACAGTGTTGTTAGAGAATGTGTTGTTAGAGACAGTGTTGTTAGAGAGTGTTGTTAGACAGTGTTGTTAGAGAGTGCTGTTCAACAGTGTTGTTAGAGACAATGTTGTTAGACGATGTTACTAGAGTGCTGTTAGAGAGTGTTGTTAGACAGTGTTGTTAGAGACAGTGTTGATAGACAGTGTTGTTAGAGACAGTGTTGTTAGAAGGTGTTGTTAGAGACGGTGTTGTTAGAGACAGTGTTGTTAGACAGTGTTGTTAGAGACAGTGTTGTTAGAAACAGAGTTGTTAGACAGTGTTGTTAGACAGTGTTGTTAGACAGTGTTGTTAGAGTGTGTTGTTAAAGACAGTGTTGTTAGAGAGTGTTGTTAGATTGTGTGTTAGAGACAGTGTTGTTAGACAGTGTTGTTAGAGAGTGATGTTAGACAGTGTTGTTTAAGACAGTGTTGTTAGACAGTATTGTTAGAGAGTGTTGTTAGACGGTGTTGTTAGAGACAGTGTTGTTAGACGGTGTTGTTAGAGACAGTGTTGTTAGACAGTGTTGTTAGACCGTGTTGTTAGAGAAAGTGTTGTTAGACGGTGCTGTTAGAGAGTGCTATTAGAACAGTGTTGTTAGACAGTGTAGTTCGAGTGTGTTGTTAGACAATGTTGTTAGAGCATGTTGTTAGAGAGTGTTTTAAAGACAGTATTGTTAGACAGTGTTGTTAGACGGTGTTGTTAAAGACAGTGTCGTTAGAGAGGAGCAGCAATGTTGACCCTCAGTTTTCTGCCATTCTTCAGATCCGCAACTCAGCAGAAAAAAACATGGCAGGCTACGGCTTCTGTCTCCATGACTTCCACTGATATATATATATATATATATATAGATACATCTGGTATTCATGAGTGTGTGTGTGTGTGTGTGTGTGTGTGTGTGTGTGTGTGTGTGTGTGTGTGTGTGTGTGTGTGTGTGTGTATACGTGTGTCATCCTGTGCTAGCAATAGACTGAATCTATTATACTGTGAGTGCCTACAAAATAAAGTCAGCCAGTTAAATGAAAGACATACTGTAGCAGAAAATAGCAGAGCAATATACAGTGTCTTTAATTAGGGAGTGGATACAGGTCATCTGTAATGTACCAAGTGTATAGATAATTTATTTACATCTCTGACGGGAAAATCTTCAAATGGCGCCTGTCTCCTTCATCTCATGAGAGGAAAAAGAGTTTGAGCATGTGAACACGGGGCCTCCCGAGTGGCGCAGCGGTCTAAGGCACTGCATCGCAGGGTTAGGGGAGGGGTTGGCCAGCCGGGATTTCCTTATGCATTCTGCTCTAGCGACTCTTTGAGGCGGGCTTGGCACCTGAAAGCTGACTTCGGTCGCCAGCTGGACAGTGATTCCTCCAACACATTGGTGCGGCTGGATTCCGGGTTAAAGAAAGCAGTGTGTCAAATTAGCAGTGCGGCTTGGCAGGGTCGTGTTTCAGAGGACGCATGGCTCTGGACCTTCGCCTCTCCCGAGTCCGTATGGGAGTTGAAGCGATGTGACAAAACTGTAACTACCGATTGGATATCACGAAATTGGAGAGAAAAAGGGGTAAAATATATAAATAAAAAAAAGAGCATGTGTCCTTTGTCTCTCTCACGTACACACACACACACACGCGCGCGTACACATATACACGCGTACGCACACAAACACACGTACTCACACATACACACACACACACACATACGTACTCACACATACACACACACACACACATACGTACTCACACACACACACACACACACACACACACACACACACACACACACACACACACACACACACACACACACACACACACACACACACACGTACACACACACACACACACACACACACACACACACACACACACGCACACACACACGCACACACACACGCACACACACACGCACACACACATACACACACACACACACACACACACACACACACACACACACACACACACACACACACACACACACACACACACACACACACACACACACACACACACACACTGTAGACTGTATCTTCAACATTTCCCTGTAGACGTTTCAGGCATGCCTTGCTGTGGTTATCATGGTGCTTTGGGTAATGGCAGCCCTCTGGGTGCACAGGTTCTTTGCCCTGTGTATCAGACACTTAAACTATATGGGCCCAGCCGTGTGTATCAAACACCTAGTCAACTGTGTGGGCCCTGCCCAGAGGGAAGATGAGAAGTGATAAGGTGTATCAAACACCTGGACTATGTGGGCCCAGCCCTGTGTATCAGACACTTAAACTGTGTGGGCCCTGCCCTGTGTATCAGACACTTAAACTGTGTATCAACTATGTGGGCCCAGCCCTGTGTATCAAACACTTAAACTATGTGGGCCCAGCCCTGTGTATCAGACACTTAAACTATGTGGTTGATTGCTGCCCTGTCTTGGCATGTGTTTACATTCCAATCACTCGACATCTCTCTGCATATGAAAGCTAGTAACTTTGTGTAGGGGTGTGCATGGTACTGTATGATAGTGTATACTGTACAGTACAGTATGTATTTCACTGTGAGTGTGTGTTTATTTATGTGTGTTCTGTAGTTCAGAGCGAGGGAGAGGCCAGGCAGCAGGATGAATTTGTCAGCTCTCCTCTCCACAGCCTTTCCATATTCAATGTAATTACATACCTATTCTGATAGAGAACACAGCTGTAGCCCGAGCCAGCCACAAGAGTGTGTGTGTGTGTGTGTGTGTTTGTGTGTTTGTGTGTTTGTGTGTGTGTTTTATCCACCAGCGTTTTCAGTGTTCTCGTAATCTTAGCTGATTTGTTCTAGGATGACAGATTGATTGAGTCATGTTTCCCTCTAAATACATTATCCACTAGCCTGGGGTGCATTTAGATAAACTGATAGTTGGAAAATCCCGAAACAAAACACATGTTGTATGATGTTGGTCAATATGTTTCTGATTGCTGAGTGTGTCCATGCATGGATAGTCATGTGTGGGAACTTGTCAAAACAATACAGCTGTTTTTATTCATACCAACGATCACAGTGGGCATCTGTGCCCTTCCTGCATCCTCCCTAAACACCCTCTTGTCTTCTGTCTCTTCCGCCTGCCACCGTCCCTCAGTCAAGAGTTCATGTAATCTGTACAGTCTTGTTGTTACATCTCAGCCTGAGGCAGTGTAGGAGAAAGACTCTCTCTTTTCTCCATTAGGTTGTTTGTTTTCCATCATCTCAAATGGCGCTGGGTCATTCCTTTGGAGGCCTCTCTCACCATTCAAACAATAACAGCACCTCCACACAACCTGCTCTGCCCTGACTCCCCTGTCTCTCCCCAAAACAAAGCATTTAGTCATGACTCAGTCAAATAATTGTTATGGTTTTTTAAGGGCCAATGTGATACAGTATGTAGAGCTGCCAGTCAGGGGGGAGGAATGCACTTCAATAAAGCTGCCTTTGAAATATTTGCTCAGGAAATGTAATAACATGAGAGAGAGAGAGAGAGAGAGAGAGAGAGAGAGAGAGAGAGAGAGAGAGAGAGAGAGAGAGAGAGAGAGAGAGAGAGAGAGAGAGAGAGAGAGAGAGAGAGAGAGAGAGAGAGAGAGAGAGAGAGAGAGAGAGAGAGAGAGAGAGAGAGAGAGAGAGAGAGAGAGAGAGAATTAGCAGCTGCTGGTGGCACGGGGCCATCAGTACACCTTAGACCTGAGCTGTGGGGATGTGGTCTCTCTATACACCACATCACTGTTCTCAGGTAGATACAGTATTGAGATCTTGACTTTACACATAGAGTTTACACATAGAGTTTACACATAGACCAGATTTCAGATTTTGGTGGGAAAATGTTGTTAGGAAGCAAGTATGGCTTTTTCCTAGCCACTGTGCTTCTACACTTGCATTACTTGCTGTTTGGGGTTTTAGGCTGTGTTACTGTACAGCACTTTGACATATCAGCTGATGTAAGAAGGGCTTTATAAATACATTTGATTTAATTTGGTGCTTTGTCTCTTCAGAGCTCTCTCTGACAGACTGGTTACGGACTGTTGCTTGTCTGTCAGACAGCCTTCACACATCCCCAAACCCACCCCACCTAGTTCCCACCAACTCAACACAACACTCACATTGTCATGCTAACCCCCTTTCCAATTACAGACCAGGGCAACAAATCAAACCAGCATCCTTCTCTTGTCAACTACCCCCACAACCCCAACCCCTCTCACACACACACACACACACACACACACACACACACACACACACACACACACACACACACACACACACACACACACACACACACACACACACACACACACACACACACACACACACACACCATCATAAATACTGAAGGGGTGTGGGGTTTCCAGTTGAAAGCAGCCATTTCTCTGTACTGTGTGTCATTGTTAAATAATTGATCCTCTATTATTCTACGGTCCCAATGAACAGTGCTGTTTGTAAATACAGTTTCCTCTCCAGGAGGGGGATGCTATATGTAGCAGAGAGAACCTCAGAGACGATGGGGAAGGAAAACAACACATTTAGTCAGTTTGTCTGATGGGTTCACTCTACTGTGTAAGCTCCACAAGGCTTGATACATTTCACTGACATGGGTTCACTCTACTGTGTATTAGCTTTGGACAACAAAAACATTCTCAACAGGACACATTTCATCTGACAGTGTTATGTGTGTTTTACAGGTATTCTCAACAGGACACATTTCATCTGACAGTGTTCTGTGTGTTTTACAGGTATTCTCAACAGGACACATTTCATCTGACAGTGTTCTGTGTGTTTTACAGGTATTCTCAACAGGACACATTTCATCTAACAGTGTTCTGTGTGTTTTACAGGTATTCTCAACAGGACACATTTCATCTGACAATGTTGTGTGTGTTTTCCAGGTATGAGATCAAGTATGACAAGGAGGACTACCTGCTGAGAGTGAAGAAGGCGTCGGCCAGTGACGAGGGCACCTTCACCTGCCTGGCAGAGAACCGCGTGGGCAAAGTGGAGGCCTCTGCCAGCCTCACCGTCAGAGGTGAGAGAGGGCTGCCCACTGGCGCTCACCTCTTTCTGTCTTTTACTGTAGAACCCTGAGCAAGTTCAGAACGCCAGTCAAGGCATCTTACAACTGTTTTAGTTTATCAGAAATGGGGATTAGTAAGAGCTCAATTTCACTCGCCTGCCATAGAAACAGAAACAAGTCCTTGATTAGTAGTAGTATAACTAGTAGTATGGTTGATCTACTGTGGAACAGGAGTGTTTCCACAAAGAGTCTTTCCTTCAAATAGTGCTGACTGCCACAGCCAAGAAAGAACACACACACACACCTTCCAATGGTGGTCTTCTATCCATGTTATCCCCCCAGTCACTGAAGCCATTCCACAGTTAACTGGTCTACACCGCAGTACTGCACTGTAGGTGGGCACATTTTAAATACACATTTTTCATCATAATCAACCCCCTTTCTCTCTGTCTCTCTCTCTATTTCTCTCTCTGTTTCTCTCTCTGTTTCTCTCTCTATCTCTCTCTATCTCTCTGTCTCTGTCTCTCTGTCTCTCTGTCTCTCTCTCTCTCTCTCTCTCTTTCTCTCTCTCCCTCTCTCTCTCTCTGTGTCTCTGTCTCTCTCTCACTCTCTGTCTCTCGCTCTCTCTCTCTCTCTCTCTCTCTCTCTCTCTCTCTCTCTCTCTCTCTGTCTCTCTGTCTCTCTGTCTCTGTCTCTCTCTCTCTCTCTCTCTCGCTCTCGCTCTCTCTCTCGCTCTCTTGCTCTCTCTCTCGCTCTCTCTCTCTCTCTGTCTCTTTGTCCCAATGTTTATGCTTTTTTACTAGTGGATGTATATAAACCCTGATCTCTGAGTCCTGCTCAGTGGGCTGATTGTAGAATATGTACAGGTACAGACAGACAGACAGACAGACAGACAGACAGACAGACTGACTGACTGACTGACTCACTCACTCACTCACTCACTCACTCACTCACTCACTCACTCACTCACTCCACTAGCTCTTCTATTCTTAATGTCAATATGGTGCTAGGTTTCAACAGCTGTAGCCCTGAATTAAATATGAAGACTGCATCTTGGTTTATCTCTTTCTGGTCTCTAGTTGTCTCTCTCTCTCTCGCTCAATGATTAACACACACACTGTCTTGCTGTTCCAAACACACACCACCATTTGAGCTGCAGAACTCATTATTGCAGACAGAGGAGATCCAATAACAAGAGGACTTCAGAGCCCCCATGTTGATGTTAACAGAGCCTGGCCTCCCAGAAATACTATTGATCTATTCAATGATCCATTCCATCACAAGGCGGTGCTATATTCAGATTGGGCATCCCTAACAGTTCCACAGAGAGGCTCTTTTACACAGTAAATTACAATTGATTTGAAAATCCCTTTCTATAGCATCTTATCTGTCATGCTTACCCTGTGCTGGAACTGTGAACCCACATGACATGTCATTTATTCAACATTTTGATTTCTGTTTTCTTATTTCTCATCATTATTTTTCTCCTCCCCTCTGTTTGTATGTTTGTGTTTGTCTTTTGAATTCCACCTCTCCATTGTGGTGTGTCCAGCTCGCCCTGTAGGTAAGTACCATCCTGATGACCCCAGTCCATCCTGCATGTTCTCTCCATACACACACCCTCGCTGCCTTGCAGACCCTCAACCTACTGTATTAACTAAACACCGAAGTTGTATCACCACGTAACACACCTTCACCGTCAAACCCTGTATGTTTTTCTCAAATAGTTACAAAGGGGACTATTTAGTACTGTCATCAGCTTTAGCCTCACTTACTAACCTGGTAATGAACTAATCCCTAGCTCTCTAGAGTACCTAGGTTATGTATCTGCACTGTGGCGTGTCTATCTAAGCCATAGCTGTCTTTAGTTTCCCCTAGTTGTCCCCCCAAGACCCAGTGCACCCGGGGATTTTACCATCCACGTCTTGAGGCCCTCTGCAAGACTTGGCCCTGGCACACCGACATGGGATCTACTTGTCTTGGATAGAGTTGCTTCCTCTGGTCTGGGAAATAAAGTAGGGCATCTCAGTAGTTGTTGCTGTTCTATTTCCTTACACATGGATCTGGAGGAGACATGGAGTCAGGGCAATTTGAAACTCTTGGAAGTGTTATGGCTTCCAGTACAGTAGATGGTTTTGGTGATAAGTGTCAGTTTGAGATGTTTGGGTTCTGACATCTGGGAAGAGATACTGGAGAGAGAGAGACAATTGTGTGTTGGGGAGAAAGGGGAGAGATGTGTGTAGCTGTAGGGCAGGCTGAGAGAGGAGAGGTTAGAAAGAGGGGAGCAGGGGTGCGTGTCAGAGCTAGCTTGACTGGCAGAAGGAACCCCGATGTTGGAGGAGCGGCAGGACCTCCGTTGCCAAAACAGCAGCGGCCGTCCCCAGATTGCCACGAACTGTCAAGTTGCAGGAACATTTCAGAAATTAAACATTCAGCCTGCCCATAAGAACAAGGCAGTAATTGCTTTTAACTTATGAATAAAATATGATTGAATGTGGGATTTAAAGAAGTGAGAAAACAATGCTTGTGTGTCTGTCGGCCTATCCATTTGTTCATGGCTGTCTCATTTTACTATGAATCCCCTCCAACCCTGGGTAGATGTGTCTTGTCATGAATTAAATATGGGGATTTGATCATTGGAGGGGACAGGAAGGAGGCTATCACTAGTCTTTAGGATCCCTGCATCAAACAGTGTGTTAGACAGCTTCACACACACTGCTGGGTTGTCTCGTCTGTCCCTCACTGGCTAGGGTACTGCAGACTTTAAATATAAATTACTTGATGGCCCCTAATCCAACCCAACCTCATCACATCATATCTGACCTGCTATCACAGCTTGATTTCATGCTCCTTACCAAACACAACAAGGCTACATTGCTCTATGTGTGTGTGGGTGCTGCATGTGTGAGAGATTGAGGGGGATTGAGAGAGACAAGGAGAGAGTGATAAAGGAAGATACAGATAGAGAGGAGAGACAAGGAGAGAGGGATAAAGGAAGATACAGATAGAGAGGAGAGACAAGGAGAGAGTGATAAAGGAAGATACAGATAGAGATGAGAGACAAGGAGAGAGGGATAAAGGAAGATACAGATAGAGAGGAGAGACAAGGAGAGAGGGATAAAGGAAGATAGAGATAGAGATGAGAGACAAGGAGAGAGGGATAAAGGAAGATACAGATAGAGATGAGAGACAAGGACAGAGTGATAAAGAAAGATAGAGAGGAGAGACAAGGAGAGAGGGATAAAGGAAGATAGAGATAGAGATGAGAGACAAGGAGAGAGAGATAAAGGAAGATACAGATAGAGATGAGAGACAAGGAGAGAGTGATAAAGAAAGATAGAGAGGAGAGACAAGGAGAGAGGGTTAAAGGAAGATACAGATAGAGATGAGAGACAAGGAGAGAGGGATAAAGGAAGATACAGATAGAGAGGAGAGACAAGGAGAGAGGGATAAAGGAAGATAGAGATAGAGATGAGAGACAAGGAGAGAGGGATAAAGGAAGATACAGATAGAGATGAGAGACAAGGAGAGAGGGATAAAGGAAGATAGAGATAGAGAGGAGAGACAAGGAGAGCGGGATAAAGGAAGATACAGATAGAGAGGAGAGACAAGGAGAGAGTGATAAAGGAAGATACAGATAGAGAGGAGAGACAAGGAGAGAGGGATAAATGAAGATACAGATAGAGAGGAGAGACAAGGAGAGAGTGATAAAGAAAGATAGAGAGGAGAGACAAGGAGAGAGGGTTAAAGGAAGATACAGATAGAGATGAGAGACAAGGAGAGAGGGATAAAGGAAGATACAGATAGAGAGGAGAGACAAGGAGAGAGGGATAAAGGAAGATACAGATAGAGAGGAGAGACAAGGAGAGAGTGATAAAGAAAGATAGAGAGGAGAGACAAGGAGAGAGGGATAAAGGAAGATACAGATAGAGATTAGAGACAAGGAGAGAGTGATGAAGGAAGATAGAGAGGAGAGACAAGGAGAGAGGGTTAAAGGAAGATACAGATAGAGAGGAGAGACAAGGAGAGAGGGATAAAGAAAGATAGAGATGAGAGACAAGGAGAGAGGGATAAAGAAAGATAGAGAGGAGAGACAAGGAGAGAGGGTTAAAGGAAGATACAGATAGAGAGGAGAGACAAGGAGAGAGGGATAAAGGAAGATACAGATAGAGAGGAGAGACAAGGAGAGAGTGATAAAGGAAGATACAGATAGAGAGGAGAGACAAGGAGAGAGGGATAAAGGAAGATACAGATAGAGAGGAGAGACAAGGAGAGAGTGATAAAGGAAGATAGAGATAGAGATGAGAGACAAGGAGAGAGGGATAAAGGAAGATACAGATAGAGATGAGAGACAAGGAGAGAGTGATAAAGAAAGATAGAGAGGAGAGACAAGGAGAGAGGGTTAAAGGAAGATACAGATAGAGAGGAGAGACAAGGAGAGAGTGATAAAGGAAGATACAGATAGAGATGAGAGACAAGGAGAGAGGGATAAAGGAAGATACAGATAGAGATGAGAGACAAGGACAGAGTGATAAAGAAAGATAGAGAGGAGAGACAAGGAGAGAGGGTTAAAGGAAGATACAGATAGAGATGAGAGACAATGAGAGAGTGATAAAGAAAGATAGAGAGGAGAGACAAGGAGAGAGGGATAAAGGAAGATACAGATAGAGAGGAGAGACAAGGAGAGAGTGATAAAGGAAGATACAGATAGAGATGAGAGACAAGGAGAGAGGGTTAAAGGAAGATACAGATAGAGAGGAGAGACAAGGAGAGAGGGATAAAGGAAGATAGAGAGGAGAGACAAGGAGAGAGGGATAAAGGAAGATACAGATAGAGAGGAGAGACAAGGAGAGAGTGATAAAGGAAGATACAGATAGAGAGGAGAGACAAGGAGAGAGGGATAAAGGAAGATACAAATAAAGAGGAGAGACAAGGTGTGAGGGCAGCAATAGAGAACAGCTTGTAAATTGTCAAACACTTTGAGTGAGTGCTCTGCTCTAATGCACTGCTTGTTGGATTCGCCAGCCAGAGAGAGAAAGAGATGGAGGGAGACAAAGGGAGAGAGAGCGATGGTGATTTAGGTGCTCTGTATCAGAACCAACGTTGTGAAATGCAGCAAGCTATCTAAACTGAGGAGAGCCAAACAGGAAGGCTGTAAATCTATAGCAATCTGTAGCATGTGTGTATCTTTGACAAATACACTTTCCCAAAAAATGGATTATGAGCCAAACGGGTTGAGATTTGCCCTGACTGGAACCAGCTAGGTTGTCAGTGGAAAGACTTAACAGGAATCAGAATAAAAGCCTGTCAATGTATGTTTTATAGCGACAAGTCCAGTGTTTTCATATAATGATGTCATATGAAGCAGCGTTATATCTTGTTGAAGGCATTTTGATCATACATTTTAAGAAGTCTCTCTTACATCTGTTGGCTATTCCCTCTGCTTGCTCGTCATACCAAATATTACCAAATTTACAGATGCCACTACTGCTTTGAAAACTCTCACATAACAGTAGAAAACCAATTTGTAAGTCACCTGCAAAAACAGCGTGGTCTAGACTGTCAGAGATGTAGTCTGTGGTAGGTACTTAGCTATTACCTCTATTCTCTTTCATTTTGTTTGAACATGATCAAAAGGTACTAAGTGCTGAAGGACTTTATCCTCAGCTGAAGAAAAGTGAGAAAACGTTTGACTGATAAAGGGATGCCATGTCTGGGTTTTACTTGACTGAAGTTTGGGATTGGTGTCTGTAATTGGTTGATTTTAATTTCCTCTGCGGGATGCTTTTCCTCTCTGAGTCTCTGAGTCTTTGAGTCTCTGAGTTTCTGACTATGAGGATTTTTTTAGGAGTGTAAGACCTAACATCTCACCACCATCACAGGCCAACCTAGTGTGGGGCAGAGAGACCTGTTAACACTGATAATCCCAACCAAGAGTGTGGGGCCGAGAGACCTGTTAACACTGATAATCCCAACCTAGTGTGGGGCCGAGAGACCTGTTAACACTGATAATCCCAACTAAGAGTGTGGGGCCGAGAGACCTGTTAACACTGATAATCCCAACTAAGAGTGTGGGGCCGAGAGACCTGTTAACACTGATAATCCCAACCTAGTGTGGGGCCGAGAGACCTGTTAACACTGATAATCCCAACCAAGAGTGTGGGGCCGAGAGACCTGTTAACACTGATAATCCCAACCTAGTGTGGGGCAGAGAGACCTGTTAACACTGATAATCCCAACCAAGAGTGTGGGGCCGAGAGACCTGTTAACACTGATAATCCCAACCAAGAGTGTGGGGCCGAGAGACCTGTTAACACTGATAATCCCAACCTAGTGTGGGGCCGAGAGACCTGTTAACACTGATAATCCCAACCAAGAGTGTGGGGCCGAGAGACCTGTTAACACTGATAATCCCAACCTAGTGTGGGGCAGAGAGACCTGTTAACACTGATAATCCCAACCAAGAGTGTGGGGCCGAGAGACCTGTTAACACTGATAATCCCAACCAAGAGTGTGGGGCCGAGAGACCTGTTAACACTGATAATCCCAACCAAGAGTGTGGGGCAGAGAGACCTGTTAACACTGATAATCCCAACCTAGTGTGGGGCCGAGAGACCTGTTAACACTGATAATCCCAACCAAGAGTGTGGGGCAGAGAGACCTGTTAACACTGATAATCCCAACCTAGTGTGGGGCCGAGAGACCTGTTAACACTGATAATCCCAACCAAGAGTGTGGGGCCGAGAGACCTGTTAACACTGATAAACCCAACCAAGAGTGTGGGGCCGAGAGACCTGTTAACACTGATAAGCCCAACCAAGAGTGGTCAACAGTCCACATTAGATCAGATTTATGTTCAGCCATTGCACTTTTGTCATTAAATGAGAATGTTTTGTCATGAAATCAAATCTCTTATACGAAGGCATCTTGAAGTGTGAAAATTATCTTGATTGTAAAATCAACAGTAACAGTGTTTTACTTTAGATAATGAGGAAGTAATGCCTCATTGAGAGCAGAAGACAGAGAGAAAAGATGGCCCTGTATACAGCACGTCAGTGTGTTTCCTGGAACACAATGAATCACTCCTCTGGTGGTTTATTTGTGTAGGAGAGAGTGGACGTGTCTCGGGGATTTGCCAAGTGTGCTAAAGTTTGGCCAGGACACATTTGTTTATGTCGCATTACAACACATTCAGATGGTCCGGGAAACAGCGAGAGTGGAATGAGACATCCCAGATGTAATATATCTCTGCTGGATCCTTGAGTGTGTCTGCTCAGTCTGCCCTCACTGACGCACTCCTTAATTGGCTTCTGGAGGGTCCAGTTGAGTAATAAAGGTACTTTTCCTGGATTGGTGAAAGGGAGTGTAGTGCTTGGCTGTTGGGTGAGAGAGGGGTTAAGAGGGGGTAAGGCCTGTGTCCTCCCCCTGAGGGACCCATGAAACAGAGACAGTTAGCTGTTAGCTGCGTTCTGTTCATTTATTTCATTCTATCCTCACAGGTTTTTCTCTGTGTCTTTCTCTGTGTTAAGCCTAGCTACATTATGTCTACCTAACTCTCCTGATGCCATTGTGACTGAGACAGTGGTTCTGTTTGTGAACACTGACGACTGTCATTCATTCAGCACCAGCCTGGATGAATGGCCTTAAATGGTTGCCGTGGCGTTATCGTGACATTCCTGGGTGTTTGTCTTCCAATCAGAATCAATGGAAGGAACACGCTGCATGGAAGCTCTATACACTGTGCTGTCTAGAACCTAAAAGGGTTATTTGGCTGTCCCCATAGGAGAACGCTTTGAAGAACATTTTTGGGTTCCAGGTAGAAACCCTTCAGTTCCAGGTAGAACTGGGTTCGGGTTCCTTGTAGAACCCTTTCCACATAGGGTTCTATAGGGAACACAAAATATTTCTACCTGGAATGGATCTCCCATTTGAACAGCCGAAGGACCCCCTTGGAACCCTTTTATCTAATAGTGTTGGACATGCCCATTTTGATTTGTTCTTGTGGTGCCTGACTGTACTTTTGCTTGAACACCCCACACCCCCTTGATCGTGCCCCATGCTTCAACTCTGTCTAACTCTGAGTTCTAACCCTGGTGTTTCTGCCTTTTGACCCCAGCTGCACCCCAGTTCGTCATCAGGCCGCGGGACCAGATCGTGGCCCAGGGTCGCACCGCAACCTTCCCCTGTGAGACCAAGGGCAACCCACAGCCTGCAGTCTTCTGGCAGAAGGAGGGTAGCCAGGTAAACACCTCTCAATGACCCATAGCAGGGCTAGGAGCTTTTCCTGAACACTCGACTTGACCAGGAAAAACATGGTAAGGAAAAAGTACTGGTCTGTGAAACATCTTGGTCCAGTCTTCAACTACTGGTCCTGTACTGTAAAGAACTGTAAAATAGCTTGGTCCAGTCTTCATCTACTGGTCCTGTACTGTAAAGAACTGTACAACAGCTTGGTCCAGTCTTCAACTACTGGTCCTGTACTGTAAAGAACTGTAAAATAGCTTGGTCCAGTCTTCATCTACTGGTCCTGTACTGTAAAGAACTGTACAACAGCTTGGTCCAGTCTTCAACTACTGGTCCTGTACTGTAAAGAACTGTACAACAGCTTGGTCCAGTCTTCAACTACTGGTCCTGTACTGTACTGTGAACAACTGTAAAACAGCTTGGTCCAGTCTTCACCTACTGGTCCTGTACTGTAAAGAACTGTAAAACAGCTTGGTCCAGTCTTCAACTACTGGTCCTGTACTGTAAAGAACTGTAAAACAGCTTGGTCCAGTCTTCAACTACTGGTCCTGTACTGTAAAGAACTGTAAAACAGCTTGATCCAGTCTTCAACTACTGGTCCTGTACTGTAAAGAACTGTAAAACAGCTTGGTCCAGTCTTTAACTACTGGTCCTGTAGTGTAAAGAACTGTAAAACAGCTTGGTCTAGTCTTTAACTACTGGTCCTGTACTGTAAAGAACTGTAAATCAGCTTGGTTCAGTCATCAACTACTGGTCCTGTACTGTACTGTAAGTAACTGTAAAACAGCTTGGTTCAGTCTTCATCTACGCGTCCTATACTGTAAAGAATTGTAAAATAGCTTGGTCCAGTCTTTAACTACTGGTCCTGTACTGTAAACAACTGTAAAACAGCTTTGTCCAGTCTTCAACTACTGGTCCTGTACTGTAAAGAACTGTAAAACAGTTTGGTCCAGTCTTCAACTACTGGTCCTGTACTGTAAAGAACTGTAAAACAGCTTGGTTCAGTCATCAACTACTGGTCCTGTACTGTACTGTGAGTAACTGTAAAACAGCTTGGTTCAGTCTTCATCTACGCGTCCTATACTGTAAAGAATTGTAAAATAGCTTGGTCCAGTCTTTAACTACTGGTCCTGTACTGTAAACAACTGTAAAACAGCTTTGTCCAGTCTTCACCTACTGGTCCTGTAGTGTAAAGAACTGTAAAACAGCTTGGTCCAGTCTTCATCTACTGGTCTTGTAGTGTAAAGAACTGTAAAACAGCTTGGTCCAGTCTTCATCTACTGGTCCTGTAGTGTAAAGAACTGTAAAACAGCTTGATCCAGTCTTCATCTACTGGTCCTGTAGTGTAAAGAACTGTAAAACAGCTTGGTCCAGTCTTTAACTACTGGTCCTGTAGTGTAAAGAACTGTTAAACAGCTTGATCCAGTCTTCATCTACTGGTCCTGTAGTGTAAAGAACTGTAAAACAGTTTGGTCCAGTCTTTAACTACTGGTCCTGTAGTGTAAAGAACTGTAAAACAGCTTGGTCCAGTCTTTAACTACTGGTCCTGTAGTGTAAAGAACTGTAAAACAGCTTGCTCCAGTCTTTAACTACTGGTCCTGTAGTGTAAAGAACTGTAAAACAGCTTGTTACAGTCTTCATCTACTTGTCCTGTACTGTACTGTAAAGACCTGTAAAACAGCTTGGTCCAGTCTTCATCTACTGGTCCTGTACTGTAAAGAACCGTAAAACAGCTTGGTCCAGTCTTCAACTACAGTCCTGTACTATCAAGAACTGTAAAACAGCTTGGTCCAGTCTTCATCTACTTGTCCTGTAATGTAAAGAACTGT